>NC_141467.1:104785450-105084702 GCF_009769465.1 Tauraco erythrolophus
GAGCCGACACCGTGCGCTGGCAGCCCAGAAAGCCACCCGTGTTCTGGGCTGCACCCAGAGCAGCGTGGGCAGCAGGTCGAGGGAGGGGATTCTGCCCCTCTGCTCTGCTCTGTGAGACCCCCCTGCAGTGCTGCCTTCAGCTCTGGGGTGCCCAACATCACAAGGACACGGAGCTGCTGGAGCGGGGCCAGAGGAGGCCATGAATATGCTCCGAGGGCTGGAGCACCTCTGCTATGAAGACAGGCTGAGAGAGTTGGGGCTGTTCAGCTTGGAGAAGAGAAGGCTCCGGGGAGACCTTCCAGCACCTTCCAGTGCCTAAAGGGGCTCCAGGAAAGCTGGAGAGGGGCTTTGGACAAGGGTGTGTAGTGACAGGACAAAGGGCAATGGCTTTAAACTGAAAGAGGGGAGATTTTGATGGGATCTGAGGAAGAAATTTTTCCCTCTGAGGGTGGTGAGGCACTGGAGCAGGTTGTCCAGAGTAGCTGTGCATGCCCCATCCCTGGAAGTGTTCAAAGTCAGGTTAGATGAGGTTTTGAGTCACCTGATCTAGCGGAAGGTGTCCCTGCCCATGGCAGGGGAGTTGAAACTAGATGATCTTTAAGGTTCCTTCCAACCCAGACCATTCTGTGATTCCATGATCCTATGAACACTGTACAAGCTCCTTTGGCCCAGGTATTATTCCATATTATTTCGCATTATTTCCTATTATTTGGGTACTCTTTCAGGAGCCAGGCATGGCGCGGCAATGAGAGTGGTTTGGCAGAGAAATCAACTCTTGGACAAGCTGAGCATCCCTCCTCTAGGCTCACTGGCCATGCAGCCCACTCACGACAGCATCTCCTCCTGCTTCTCCCAAGAAGACATGTCACCACAGCTTCACTTGATAGCGCTACATCATCCCTTGTGCCCACCAGCCTCACCCCATCCTCTCCTAGTGAACCCATGCCCTGAACCAAGACACAGGCACGAGGACCCATACGAGAGGAGGGATGGGGAACCAGAGAGGAGCTTTTACTGTAGAGCAGCTCATTAAAACGTCTTTGGAAAACCCTGAGGAGCACCTGCAAGAGGCCACATTTCTCCCTCCCTTCCCACTTCCCTCTTTGGGCTTCCTCCAGTGCAGGTGACCAGCCCAGAGGGACCAGCCTCACCCAGCATGACCGTTTCATGGTGCCAGAGAAGGTCAGGGAGCTCCAGGCAAGGCAGCAAGGAGATTTCCGTGGTGGGCATCTCCTCGTGGCTTTAGCTAAGACATATATGACATTGTGTTTAGAGATGATTTGATCTGTAGAGCTATTTGAAGCCATATTTCACCAACTGCTTCACCAAGCTGAACTTGCAGGTTCCTCCACTCCCTTTAGGAAGCTGTAGGTCCACAGGCTCACACACACAGTGAAGAAACTTCCCAACCCACGACCAAGGAATGGGTGAGGATGCTGGAAATCAGTTCTGGCTCTGCTACCTTCTTCCCCCTGGAAATGATTAATACTGGGGATAACACTCTCTTAACGAAGGACACAGTCACGCTCCCATACAGGACCTGTCTCCTCTCACAAAGGGTGGAGGGACCTCTACCCTCTACAGTTTACATTCCTGAAAAAGAGGAATGCAAAATTACAAGCTTTCTCTCTTAATTCCAAGTTCCTGATGAAGCCAGAGCGGGCCAGTCCCGGCATCGTTTGTACGAAGACCTCATGCCGTTGATGTTACAGCCCATGGGATGGGTCAAAGGCTGAGCAACGTGGCCTGAGCATCCTGTCAGACATTCTAGAAAGTACTTAAGAGGCAACACTGCCAACAACATCCCATAAATTATGGATGATAATGGACTTTTTTTTTATGAGGGTCTGATAAAAATCAGAAAACGTGCTTCTTCGAAGGAGCGGAAAACACAACTGGGAGAAGAACCCAACGTGCCAAACCCCAGCACAGAAAGACCGAAATTCCTAATTATGGTCATCCTCGTTTGAGTTTATCCTCTGAGAATGCTACGCCGGTGTCGCACACCTTCGCCGTCGGCGTGCCCTCTGCGATTCCGACCGCGGGCAGAAGGCTCTCGCCGTTCCCGGGACAGGGAAAGGCAGAACGAGGGAAGATTTACTCCGGATTTAAATTATTCAAAAGAAAAGGGACGGCGCATCTTTAACAAGCCATCGTTTTATGAAGCAAGGTTAACATTTTTACTTGATTCAGTAGAATATTATAAACTCTCCGGGGTCCATTTGAGGACTTTCTACTTTGAGCAAAGGCACGGACTCAGCACTTTTTATATTATTTAGAGTATAAAATTAACCCTTAATGGCCCAGGCTGGTGTTTCTCCTCCCCACTTAAATATGGCCCGCTCAGCAATTTCTCCCCATATATAATTACAGGCTGCTATCCATCATCTGTAGGAGAATGCTTTTCCGACGCTCTGAAAGTGACGCGGTAAGCACTTTCACTAATAGAATAAATATTCTAAATATCTCTTTTATATTTTCATTTAAATTGGAATATTTTAAAAATAATTCTAGGGACCCTGCCCGCACGGCTAGCGCTGTGCTGGAGGGAGGCGGCAGGATGCCGGAGTTTTCCTTCGGAGGAAATGTTTATCCCGCACGCAGTCCCCCTCCACGTGTTGTCACAAAAAGTAATTAGGCACAGACTAATTTATTAGCCTTTCCCTCCACTCCTGCTGATGTCCTGCTCTCCTTAAACCTCTCACTTTTGGCTTTTTTCCCCTTCCCTTTGCCTGGTTTTCGCACTCTAGTGGTTCTTCCTTCCTCCAGAAGGGATGGGTTTGCCTAGTAGAAGGCACCGTTCACTGTCGTCTTTGTGGTTGAGGGTGGTGAGGCACTGGAACAGGTTGCCCGGAGAAGTTGTAGATGCCCCATCCCTGGAAGTGTTCCAGGCCAGGTTGGATGAGGCTTTGGACAACCTGGTGCAGTGGAGGGTGTCCCTGCCCATGGCAGGGGGGTTGGAACTGGATGATCTTTGAGGTCCCTTCCAACCCAAGTAGGAAGGCTCGAGGTAAACAAAATGATTGTTTCATTAGCAGCTCGTTTTTTTTCAGCCAAAGAGCTGATTTAAAGCAGTGCTGGCAAAGTTCCTGTTGTGTTTTCAATGTAGTACCTGGAGTCTCCAGCTCGAGGAGGGGCTTTCACTGTCCTCTTTGCTTGTGGTCAGCTTGTGGAAGCAGCTGAACCAAGCCAGGACATTGATGTAACGTCTTCTTCTATATCAAACGTGCCTTAGAGGTGACCAGCAATCTCCCCAGAGTGAAGAAAATCCAGAGAAGAGGATGGCTCCCATCCTCCAGCTGGATTTGTAGAGATAGGCCAATGTTGTATAGCAAATCACAGAATCATCAAATGGTTTGGGTTGGAAGGGACATTTAAAGGTCATCTAGTCCAACTCCCCTGACATGGGCAGCGATATCTTCCATTATATCAGGTTGCTCGGAGCCCCATCCAACCTGACCTTAAATGTTTCTAGCGATGGGGCACCTATCACCTCTCTGGACAATCTGGTCCAGTGCCTTACCATCCTCAGAGGGAAGAATTTCTTCCTTAGAGCTAACTGAAATCTCCCTTCTTTCAGTTTAAAGCCATTGTCCCCTGTCCTACCACTACACACCCTTGTCAAAAGTCCCTCTCCAGGTTTCTTGTAGCCCCTTTAGGTGCTGGAAGGCTGCTACAAGGTCTCCCTGGAGCCTTGTCTTCTCTAGGCTTAACAACCCCAGCTCTCTCAGCCTTTCCTCATAGCAGAGGTGCTCCAGATCATTTCCTGGTCCTCCTCTGGACCCGCTCCAACAGGTCCATGTCTTCTACTTGGGACTCCAGAGCTGAACGCAGTGGTCCAGGTGGGGTCCCACCAGCGCGGAGTAGAGGGAGGAGAATCACCTCCCTGGACCTGCTGGCCACAATGGTCAAAGAATGAGTAGAAATCCCACTACAAAACCTGCTCTGGAAGGAAAAACCTGGCAGCTCTCAACTACAGCAGAGAAGCATCATCTCCATTAATCTTGGAGTCCATCTTTGCTTTACTCAAACCTGGTGGCAAATTGACTGGCTGCCCCTCCTGAACTACGACTGCCTGGGACACTGATGTGACAGCATTGCTGCTCTCGCAAGTTTGAGAAGGCAGCTGGAGAAACCAAGCGAAGGTGGCCCGCATCTTGGTCCCGGGACCCAAAAGAAAACCACATGCTCTACTACTCACAGAGTGGTTCACACTACGAGGCAAAAATATCATTAAATTAATGGAGAACAGCAAAGAGGAGTCAGATAAGACGGTCGTTCTGATTCCCAGAGGAACACCAGCATGGCCAACCCTCTTCCTTAGCCACGAAGCAAGGAAAGGTGAGATCCTGCAGCGTGGCTCTGCGCCGCTGAGGTACTCTCCCATCCCTTACAAAGAAGGTGGGAGCCACAAGATATCAGAAAAACCTCAAAACTTCTTATTTTTGCATGTAACAGCCCTAAAATCCATTTGGAAACCAGCAAGTGGCAGCTGGCTCCAGGCCTGGCTCCAGGAACTCAAGCTCTGTGTGCTACGTAGGGTGCTGTAAGCGTGCTGTAAGCTCACGGACGAGGTTGCAAGTCTACCCAGGGTGCACATAAAGTCCATGTAGGCCTTCACTGCACTGATCTAAACCAGAGGGCTCCCAGGACCTGGAGGTGGGCTCCATGAAGCCCCCAAGTACATAACCAGGCACAGCTTGAGGCTCAGTTGCACCAGGCTAGGTGAGGAAGGGTCGTCTTGCTGCTAAGACTGAACCACAAGATCTAAGGCTCGAGGTTTAACCTCTCCCAGAGCCAGCGTGCAAAATAAGCATGGATTTCTGTGGTTTTTCCATGTGAAATAAGGACTCTTAAGCCTTTTCCTCCACTTTTCATCTATCTAACTGAGCAGTTTCCAGGGCAAGTGCCATCAGCTCGGGCACGGGACTTCAGTAACGCGGACACCCCGAGGAAGCTCCTCCTGGGGAAAGACCAACACAACGTTTGCCAAGCTGTAGCCTTTCATTTGTTTCTTTTTTTTTTTTTTTCTTCCCCCTGCCTGTAAGGCAACCAAACCGCTTTGCCCATCACCCTTTGGAAAGGCACGGGACTGCTGTTGATCGCATCCACGCGTTCGGCTCCTTCCAGCTCTACGGCTCCCTTCGGTGCCGTAGCTCAGCTTATGGCTTCAGCAAAGGCCCATCTATCCCAGGACCCCAAGAGCAGCTCTCCCCTTTTACCTTTTCTCCCATGGGGCAATAGCCTTTGAGGAAATCCTGGCAGATTTCTGCCTTCCTGGATACGTAGACATGGCTGTAGGGGCAGTTGCTGTTGCTGCAGATCCCCTTCAAGAAGTAGGAGCACACCGGCATCTGCAAGGGCAGAGGATGAGAAACCCGTTAGTGTTTCCCCCCGACTCGGGATTAGGAACCGTTCCAACACCCACAACTGAAATAAAACCGTGGCAGGTGCCAAGGGAATACACGCCTTCTGCCAGCTGCTGATCCCAGAGGTATTTTTAGCTCTTCTGTTGGCCCCCTGCAACGCCAGCTCCCTGACGTGACGTGGTCCCAGTGTATATATGCATGGAGGGCGACCATGCTTACCTTAGCATCCTTTGGGATGTTGGAGAGAGGGTGGAAAGCATGAAACTTGCCACCAGAAAGAAAACTGTCTCTATACGGCCTGGGAAAGGGATGGAGGAATTGTAATTCCTCCATAGAGGAACAATAGAGGGATTCTGCCCCTCTGCTCTGCTCTCCTGAGACCCCCCTGCAGTGCTGCCTTCAGCTCTGGAGTCCCCAACACAAAAAGGACATGGAGCTGCTGGAGCGGGTCCGGAGGAGGCCACGGAGATGCTCCGAGGGCTGGAGCACCTCTGCTATGGAGACAGGCTGAGAGAGTTGGGGCTGTTCAGCCTGGAGAAGAGAAGGCTCCAGGGAGACCTTCCAGCACCTTCCAGTGCCTGAAGGGGCTCCAAGAAAGCTGGAGAGGGGCTTTGGACAAGGGTGTGTAGTGACAGGACAAGGGGCAATGGCTTTAAACTGGAAGAGGGAAGATTTTGATGGGATCTAAGGGAGAAATTCTTCCCTCTGAGGGTGGTAAGGCACTGGACCAGGTTGCCCAGAGAAGTTGTGGCTGCCCCTTCCCTGGAGGTGTTCAAGGCCAGGTTGGACGAGGCTTTGGGCAACCTGGTGTAGTGGAGGGTGTCCCTGACTGTGGCAGGAGGTTGGATCTAGATGATCTTTGAAGTCCCTTCCAGCCCAAACCATTCCAGGATTCTAGGATTCATAGATTCTATAATAAACTCTATCACAGGGGCTTTGCTGGCACAACGCACGTGGCAGGTTCATCTTCTGCTGACACTCTCACAACTACTCTTGAAGAGGAGAGAAGGGACAACTACTCCCCGGGCTCCTCGCTCACAAAAGGCACTAAACCGAGCGCACCAGCACGTGGCCGAGGACTGAGAACACCATTGCCAACGGGTGACGCAGCGGCTCTAATGGGAACAGTGGTGCATCCAGCCTGGTTGGGTTCTCCCATGGTGGGTTCTGGCCATTGCAAAGGCCAAACCAGCATCCTGGGGGTGTCTCCGTCTATTTGGCTCTTCCATGGGTATGGAGGCGGCAGGAAGATGCCCAGCATGTGGTTACATAAAGATTTTGATTGGATCTAAGGAAGAAATTTTTTACTCTGAGGGTGGTGAGACACTGGCACAGGGTGCCCAGAGAAGCTGTGGCTGCCCCATCCCTGGAAGTGTTCAAGGCCAGGTTGGATGGGGCTTTGGGCAACCTGGTGTAGTGGAGGGTGTCCCTGCCCATGGCAGGGGGGTTGGAACTGGATGATCTTTGAGGTCCCTTCCAACCCAAACCATTCTGTGATTCCATGATTCCAGAAGGTGAGTCCTGGCAAGGAGGGAAAACAAGCGCTTCCTCCTCCCCAGGCATTTTTTGGGGGGGCTGCACGACGCCAAGGCATCAGCTTGACACCCCCTAAAGTGCCCCGAGCCTGTCCCTGCACGCTGGAGGTGGGATGCTCCAGGAGGGAGGGAAAGGAGGAGGAGAGCCCAGGCTCCTGCCACAAGCAGACTGGATGCACGGAGCAGAGCCCCTTTCCCGCGCTCACCGCTCCTGAGTTTTAGCAGCACGACAGCCGAGGGGGAAAAGCGAACGGGGAAGGATCCTCATCGTCCTCAAACCACAAACTTCACCTTCTGCCAGCTGTTATCATTAAAAACAAATCACCAGCCTGCTGTGATACTTCAGCATCCTTAGCTCACCGGCTACCGCAGGCCACTTCCCGACCCGACTAGGCAGTGCCGCCGAGAACACGTGCTTCCCGCAGCCGTCGCGACCATCCGGCTCCTCCTACGCGCCGAATTTCCCCACCGCTCGGTCCAGCATCCATCCCTCCGTTCACCAGTAGCATCTCGGTCCCCATCGGTTTGAGCATCCCCAAACTAATATTTACAATTCTTGCAATAACCAGAGCTGAGGCTATTGGGGAGGGGGGGAAAAAAATCCCTTTCCCTGAAGGGCACGTTTGGGTTTTAACTAAATTGGCTCATTCGGAGCGAAGAAAGAAATGGGGAGAAGGAGGGGGGAAGCAGAGAAGAAAGCAAACAAAGGGTGCTTTAAAAGAGAAGAGTTTATTTTTAATTGTCTTTTAACTGCAGACATTAACATAAAGGACAGGGCTCTGGGGCTATCTTTTTTTGGTGGTGGTGGTGTGACCGCAAATGATTCCCTTAATGTAGTTTTTGATATAGAGCCCAAATTAGCTCTAATAAAAAGGGATAATAAAGGCAGCTCTTGGACAAAAAGAAACTCCTCCTAGCTGTCAAGCCTGAGCCATTATCAAGAGGAAGCAGCACTCTCATTTCAATTAACCTTGTTTGCACCCCACCACGTCCACACAAATAACAATAACATTAATTCAAGGCACCGGTGCGGCGCGTCCGTATTAGACAGCTCGGACTACGGACACGCTTTGGAGCCGGCGGCTAATGAACCCGAAACTCGACGGGAATTTCCAAATTGCTCACAACAGAGTTTTGAAGCTCTATTAGGGAGAAAAATGCTGATTCTTTGCCGAGTTCCTCAAGGGGAAAAGCTGTTGGAGCAGCAGCGGGCGGTTGCCCGAGTCCCAGCCTCTCGCCAACCTTCGCTCCCAAACCCATTCATTCCCGTTTCCCACTTTCTCGCAATCACCGGGATGCCACGGTGGCTCTGCCCCGTGGCGGAGAAATTCCCCGCGCATCGCTTCGATGGGTGCTCCTCAGCCAAGGGCTCTGCCCGCCGTCCCCTGCGGAGTAAAATTCCCCAACTGTCAGCTTTCCCTCTCCTCCAGGCTCCTTTTTCCGATTCCACAGGGATAGTTTGGTTTTGGAAAGCATCTGCAAAGCGTCGTGCCCATCTGGAGCAGCCATCCGCCCCGGAGAGAATCTTCTGCTTGGAGCAAAGGGTTTGCTGCTTAGGATGGGGAAAAGTTCCCCACTGCTGTGATAGCTGAACCCCCGCAGCTTTCCCATGTAAAACAGAGGGATTGTTCCTGCTTTTCCATGGGGAAACTGAGGCACGGGAGAGCACTGAGGTTGAGCAATAGTTTTGTCCTCAAAACAGGATCTAAGCCCTCACCGAGCACTTGGTTCTTCCCTTCCTGGACCGGGCATGTGGCTCCATCCTTGGTGACTTCTGACCAAGGTGAGATACTCAACAACAATACCTGAAGCTTCTCCAACGAGGTTGTCCCCCACCCTCTCGCTGCTCCTTAACCAGAAATTGAGGGTCAACTAACGGGACATGAGCAAATCAGGAACCTCCAAATCACAGCTGACACCACCGGAAAAAACAAAATAATCACAGAATCACAGAATGGTTTGGGTTGGAAGGGACCTCAAAGATCACCCAGTTCCAACCCCCCTGCCATGGGCAGGGACACCCTCCACTACACCAGGATGCCCAAAGTCTCATCCAGCCTGGCCTGGAACACTTCCAGGGATGGGGCATCTACAACTTCTCTGTGATGCTTCATCACATTAAAACTCGAACTCAAATAGCCAAAAATAAGCCTTTCCCCTCCCCAATCTCTCATCCAGAGGTGAGATCTGCTCCATAAAAACTCCACGAGCGGGGAGAATCCACCGCCTTCCTCTGCCGAGCGACTTCACCTGCCTTCCTCCGCCGCTGATAAATGAGGGAAACGTCACCTTTGGAAGCAATCACCCGGGTTAACAGGGAGCGACGGGAGTTGAAAAGCAAAGTCGCCGCTCGCTTTGGGTAGCAGCATCCCCGCGGTTATAAATCACCCTGGAAAACCGGCACGAACTCCACAGAGCAGGTTGTTTCTCTTCCAGCCCGCGCTGATGACAAGGTGGCAAGTGGAGACCTCAAACGGCCCTCAGGGGCACGTAATCCCACGAAAAATAATCCTCCTTCCCCATGGAACACATGTCCTGAAAGCGTTTGCTCCACGGCATGTAAGAGCCGGCACCGGCCTGCTCCGGTGGAGGGTTTGTTCACGTCACGGCTCAGCTCGGGTTTAGGTGATGCTTTGGTAGCGGCGAAACTGCTATGGAAGAATCACAGAATGACAGAACGGGGTGGGTTGGAAGGGACCTCAAAGATCATCTACTTCCAACCCCCCTGCCATGGGCAGGGACACCCTCCACTACACCAGGTTGCCCAAAGCCCCATCCAGCCTGGCCTGAACACTGCCAGGGATGGGGCAGCCACAGCTTCTCTGGGCAACCTGGTCCAGTGCCTCACCACCCTCAGAGGGAAGAATTTCTCCCTTAGATCCAATCGAAATCTCCCCTCTTCCAGTTTAAAGCCATCACCCCGTGTCCTGTCACTCCACACCCGTGTCCAAAGCCCCTCTCCAGCTTGCCCGCAGCCCCTTTAGGTACTGGAAGGTGCTGGAAGGTCTCCCCGGAGCCTTCTCTTCTCCAGGCTGAACAGCCCCAACTCTCCCAGCCTGTCTCCAGAGCAGAGGGGCTCCAGCCCTCGGAGCATCTCCATGGCCTCCTCTGGATTCGCTCCATGTCCTTCTGCTGTTGGGGACCCCAGAGCTGAAGGCAGCACTGCAGGGGGGTCTCACAGAGCAGAGCAGAGGGGCAGAATCCCCTCCCTGACCTGCTGCCCACGCTGCTCTGGATGCAGCCCAGGACACGGGTGGCTTTCTGGGCTGCCAGCGCACGGTGTCAGCTCATGGTGAGCTTCTCATCACCCAACACCCCGAAGTCCTTTTCTTCCGGGCTGCTCCCAAAGAAGGTGAGATGGACAGAAGCCACCCTCACCCCGTGGGACCCCTTCCAAGGGATTCTGTCCCCAAAATGCCATCGGCAAACTGGCTCTTCTGCAAGAGATTTCAGCACAGCCGCCTCCTTTTTGCTGCACTTTAATTACCACAATGATACCGTAGTTATCCTTCCCCGATTTCCAACCGGCAAGGTGCTGCCGAGGGGGAAAGGTTAAGCTGCCCGTGCCATGCCACAGCCAGCAATACCCATTTACCCACCCATAACAGAACCCAGAAGCCAAAAACTTGAGGTCCTGCTTGAGGCACCAAGACACATGGGTATTTCTGGAAGGGAAACTGAGGCAACACCTCCACCAGCAAATGAAACATGAGGAGGAATATTCCTGGGAATCAAGACCAGCTGGCACAAACCCATCCGTATCCAGCCACCGCATCCTCCGGTGCACATGGCAGCGGCCAAACCGCCAGCCACAGCAGTTCCTTGGTCATCTCCAACTCCCAAGTCTCACCCAGGTTTTTGCCCAGGGACCAAAACGAAGCTCCAGCACCTGCTCCACCATTTAATTCGCTGGGACAGATTTAAGGCAACGGTCCTGTGCGGTCCTGAGCATCAATCCTTTGGCTCAGAGGCGCAGGCAGTGGGTTGCGCATCACTTAGTCGGGCAAAAAGAAGTCGCTGGTCCCATGTCCACCCCAAATCTGCATTAATTCTAACAATTCAAGGGGTAATGGTTTTAAAATAGAGGGAGGTAGATTCAGGTTGGATATTAGGAAAAAAATTTTTACCATGAGAGTTGTAGAACACTGGAACAGGTTGCCCAGAGAGGTGGTGGATGCTCCATCCCTGGAGACGTTCAAGGCCAGGTTGGACGAGGCCCTGAGCAACCTGATCTAGTTGGAGATATCCCTGTTCCTTGCAGGGGGGTTGGACTAGATGACCTTTGAAGGTCCCTTCCAGCCCTAACCATTCTATGATTCTAATTCTGGATACACCAACAGCCGGTCCCTTTGCAAACCCTTTTTGTCTTTCTTGGCTTTTTTTTTTTTATTTCTGAAATCGACGTATTACAGGAAGGAAAAAAATCCAACGGGGCTCTGTTTCCTTCTATCAATTCTCATTCCCATCCCTCCTTTGACATGCCACGAGTCAGGGAGTACAGCTGTCCCCAGCCTATCTTCTCTGGTTTATATACTCGTGATTAAGTGACTCCGAAGAGGGAGACGTGTAAAAAACATATGGTGCTCCGCGCCTCGTTCCGAGCGCCTCCGCTCAACCGCCACGATAACTTACGAGCTCCCCACTGACAACGAACGTGCCTCAGGCAAACGAGGGGAAAAGGAGGCAGGAAAACCACGAGCCCGAAGGCAAACGCTGTTGGAAAAGGTCCTGTGCCAGATATGGTGATGAGACCCTACGCCCCATGGGTTAAAATCCTTTGCAGGTCAGTAATTGCACCGTAATTACCTACATGATGGTGTGGATGGGGAATGGGGGATGATGATGCTGGGAGGGAGTGGGGAGAAAAAGGTGCTGTAAGGACAATTCACAGGGCACGGGCTAAATAACCGAAACTGGAGTAATTTGAAGCAGCGCTTCCAGATCCGCCACGGCTCAGGTGAGGCCGCAGCAGAGAAATGATCCTTCAAATCCATCCCATAAAGCTGAGATGTAAAAAAGTGCTCGAAGCACATCCCAGCTCAGCGAAGGACCCGCGGCTACACTTCACCTTCAGCACCTACTTCACCTCAGCTTCAACACTTGAGGTCTCCAAAGCTACGTCCGACCGGAGATCCCGGCCGCTCGACGGAGGTTAATCTGCTAAATCGTCGCCTGATACTCACCAAAAGAAAACCTAATTATTTTTCCACCTCGCTCTGTGCAATAAAACCGCTCAGCCCCAAATACAGCAAGAAGGTTGAAACCTATGAGGAGCTCCAAAGCCATTCCACCGGCCAGTTTTGCTGCCTGCCTTTTTCAGAAGGTTCATTTATACCTTCAACTCCTTGGACGTTGTAACATCTTCCTCTTCCGACCCCAGCGTTGGGTGATTCAAAGGGAACGGTGATCTTATGGAGGTAGCTAAGGATTAGATGTCACCAAACGCTACTCCTGTGCTCTTCCTCTCCAATCCCTGGAATTTAAGCACTCCTCAACCCAACGGATACCCAACGCAGCCCCAGGTGCTCTGGTTTCCACCCTGCTGCTTAATGTGTTGATCTACTGATTCACTGTGCCGTGAAACTACAAGCAAACTACAAACCAACTGTGTTGGAAGCCCTCAATGAGGCAGACTTCCCTACAACCACCAGCGGAGGTCCGCTTGCCCATGGAGCCGCGCCGCGCTCGTTGGGAAGCCATACAGACCTTGTCTTTGGACACCTTGTGGGAAAACGAACAGGTCCCGTCCGTCTTCTTGCATGTGCCACGAAGAAACCTGTAGATACACCAGAAGGAGAAGGTTGAGCATGAGGTGAGTCGTAAAACACGTGGTTTTAAACACCAAGTATCTGTCTTGCCCCACTGCCACCTTTGCCCCAAGGCCACAAACACACACAACTGCTGCTGAGCTCACTGTTAAAGCCCATTTCACACCCTAAATTGGTACCAGTCTTTCCTCTTTGAAGAGCAGCTGATGCTTCCTAATAGATTTTGCTCTTTCATCATATTTAGCTGCTTATTAGCAGGCAGAGCCAGACCTGTACCATGAGGTTCAGACATGATGCTCCTAAAAGGAGAAAGGTCCTTCCTAGAGCTTTGATTATACCAGATGCCCGATGAAGCACCAGGAGGACCTCAGGGTGTGAGTGGCCAACAACTAGAAAGAGTAGAGACAGGCACACAGCAGAATCCAAGATCCCAAAGCACATGAGGATGTTTGGGCTCAGAAGTTTTCCTAGGAGGCACCAGTGTGACAGCAGACTAATAAAATAGACATGGGATGAGTGCTGGTCCGAATCCCACAAAAGCAGACTCCAGAGGTACGTGTTCTGAGCTGCCTAACTTTGCAGGGAGGTTCTGGAGCACAGAACGTGTCTCTAGTTTAGCTTATAAAATCTGGGTGAATTTAGAGCTGAGCATGGAGACATCCATTAAAAACAACAAGAAACTCGGATTGGTTTCAACAAAGAATAAATAAGAACACATGGATGTGAAAACCAGCTGGTTGATGGCAACTAGGTTTGCAGGTGATTGTGATCACAGCATAGCTGCGTGCAGGTCCTCAAGATATCCAGATCTGGAAAATAAAGGACACCCTAAATCAAAAGCAGACTGAGAAAATTAAGAGATGATAACAGAAAGCTGAAGAGAGGGATTGGAACTAGAAGGCACCACGGTAAGGAAACACAAGACGGGGAGTAAATCAGTGTTGTCCTGTAGGGATTCATGGAAATGGGGCAGGATGGAGACCCAAAAGACCTCAAGGATCAGCAATTCCTGCAGTGTGCAAGGAGCACTGCCCCAAATAAGACGTGGACACCAATGTAAGAAGAACCAAGGATTCCAAGTAGAGGACTCAGTAGCCAGCATCCGTTGTCCTCTGTGTCACCTGACCGGATACCTTGAACCCATGTGCTTTGGTGCTCGTGAGAATGTGTTATGGGAGAATGAGTGAGGGCGAGTGAAAAATAAATCACTTTTTCCTCCTATATGGACTCTCAGAGAGCTTTGTGCAACCTCCAAATGATTTCTAGCACAGCACCAATTTTATGGAGAAATTACTCGAGGAGTTCATCAGCGGAGTTGGCTTTTCTACACTTTTTAAACGACTCATAATACAGTTTAATCAACTGTTGGGCAGGTATAACGAGCGGGTAACATGAGTCAGTTCTCCTGTAATAAATTATCAAGTCTCGTAGCTGTGTGGTGTCACGGGCTGAAGGATTCAAACCTCTTATAGAATCACAGAATCATGGAACGGTTTGGGTTGGAAGGGACCTCATAGACCACCCAGTTCCAACCCCCCTGCCATGGGCAGGGACACCCTCCACTACACCAGGTTGCCCAAAGCCCCATCCAACCTGGCCTTGAACACTTCCAGGGATGGGGCAGCCACAGCTTCTCTGGGCAACCTGTGCCAGTGCCTCAGCACCCTCAGAAGGAAGAATTTCTTCCTTAGAGCTAATCTAAATCTCCCCTCTTTCAGTTTAAAGCCATTGCCCCGTGTCCTGTCACTACAGACCCTTGTCCAAAGACCCTCTCCAGCTTTCCTGTAGTCCCTTTAGGTCTCCTCCCTCGACCTACTGCCCACGCTGCTCTGGATGCAGCCCAGGATACGATTTGCTTTCTGGGCTGCCAGCGCACGGTGCCGGCTCATGTTGAGCTTCTCATCCACCAGCACTTCCAAGTGCTTTTCCTCAGGGCTGCTCTCAATCCATTCTCTGCCCAGCCTGTACTTGTGCTTGGCATTGCCCTGACCCACATGCAGGACCTTGCACTTGGCCTTGTTGAACTTCATGAGGTTCTCACAGGCCCACCTCTTCAGCCTGTCCAGGTCCCTCTGGATGGCATCCCTTCCCTCCAGCGTGTCCACAACACCACACAGTTGGTGTCGTCAGCAAACTTGCTGAGGGTGCACTCGATCACTGGCCCCAGTACTGACCCCTGAGGAACACCACTCGTCACTGGCCTCCACTTGGACATCGAGCCGTTGACTGTAACTCTTTGAGTGAAACTATCCAGCCAACTCCTTATCCACCCAATACTCCATCCATCAAATCCATGTCTTTCCAATTTAGAGACAAGGACGTCACGGGGACAGTGTCCTGTTGCACGGATCTGAGCAGATCTTGAGAAATGCTACTCGAAGAAATCACCCAGTACGTGGTCAGGGCACACTCTCGAGTCACTCAGCTCAGATCTCTGCACCAGGCATTACCCAGGACCCAAAAAATCGTTCAAGTCAGATGGTTTCTTCTAAATATTTTAGCCTCTAAATTGCACCTGCAAACCCTGATGGCATCCTCAACCTGACAGCAGTAAATACATCACTGAAGACTCTTATTCCGATTATATTTAAGAAACATTGATTTGATCTTATCACTAATTCTTAAAACACTACTCTGCTTTTTTCATTTGTTTACAGCTTCTCTACTACGATATGGAAGGTTACTTATTAGATGTAAATGGCCTGGTGATGATATCTATCTCCAAAATGTGAAATAAATATTTCTGTAATCTCTGTAGGCTGTGCAGACCAACCAAAACGTGTGTATTTAACTCGGAGGCTGGTTGCGTGGTGCTTGATTAAAATTAAGAGGTGTAAAATGCTGTGTAAATTTAGAGAAAAAATTACCAGAAGATATTAACCAGACCATGATTCTCCAGTCTGGGAAGTCTGGAGGGAGAGGGGAGGACTCTATAGTTATAAGTGGTGCACAGAAGGTGATCAGGGAATGGTTATTCCATCCTTTTCAAGAACCACGCATGAGGAGGCACCCAGTACAAGAGTTGAGCAGCCAGTTGAGGAAGCAATCTTCATGCAGTCCATGATTCAGTTGTGCAACCCAGTGCCATAAATACCATGTGTTAAAGAAAGGACTAAATAAATTCACCAAAAAAAAAAACAACAAACCAACCCAAAAAACTGCTGACTACTACACGATGATGGTCTGGTAGCAACCTCTAGCAACTGAAAAGCAAACCCTACTGAGCTGAGAGGTCCCAGCCAGAAGACAGAGCCCTTCGCTGTGTGCCTCACTTTGTCCTCCTCCTGTAGGTACCAGCCAACCCAACAGCCTTGGGCAGACCCTAGGCTTGACCCAGGACAGCTGTCCTCGTGGTCTTACATCTTTGTTATCAGGTTGTTTCTCCGTGGAACATCACATGAGCAAGCATCAAAGTCAACCAATAGTCCAAAGCATGTGGTTGCTGTGTCCATCCATACCTGGTGCAGACGGCCACCTTCTCTGGATCATGGATGTAGGGGCAGCTCTCCCCACGATTACACTTGCCGAAGCGGTTGTAGTACATACAGTATTCCTTCTTCTTCTTCTTCTGCTTGGCTTGACGAATGATGGCCAAACTCCGCTGAACGGCACGGCTAAACGGAAAGAGACAGACAGGGTCAGGTAACATCTCCAACTTCAACGCAACAATGACATAGAGAAGACACGTCAACGGCACCTGAAATCACAGAGGACGTCCAGTTCCACTTTGAAGAGAGAGTGAGATATTCACGAAGGGCCATAAGCGCTTGGGTCTTTTTGATTTTTGGCCAACTTTACCCTGAATCTTTAAAGATCTGCAAGATGAGGCAAATCTTCCTGGAAACATCTGCATTTGCAGTAGGACAGGTTGTGGCCAACTGCCTGGAAAGCACCTCTGAAGACAACCCTGGGGAACAAGGCATCTGGGAGTCTGTCAGGTGCCCTTGCGGTGATGACACCAACCACACCATGGGCTGTATGAGCAGGTAGGCAGCTGGGAGGAGAGGAGGGGGAATCTATCCCCTCTATTTGGCACTTGCAAGACCACAGCTGGGCACTGGGTCCGGTTTGGGTCTCCCAGTACAACACAGACAGTGGCAGCACGTCCAGTGGAGGCCATCAAGATGGTTGGGGCTGGAGCACAGGATATTTGAGCAGAGGCCACAGGTTGATTTGCTCAGCAAAGAGAGTGCCAAGAGGGATCTTATTGTCCTCTGTGACTTCTTAACAGGATGGTGTAGAGAAGGTGGAACCAGACCTTCTCAGAGAGATACGCTGGAAGGACAAGAGGCCATTTGGGGCAGGGGGAAGGACAAACCTCTCCTTCCCATCTCCATAACCGTGATTATCTCCTATGATTTTATGAGCATGGAAAGAGCTTCCTCCAGTTTTTGGGAACATGGTGAAGCAGAAAACACCCTCTCCTGTGCTGGGCTCGGGCAGCACAGGACGCAAACGCTGAACTTAGAAGGCACTTCAGCATGTGTCCCTTCCAACTGGCTCACTGCACTCCCCAGGGCTATTCAAGGTCTTCGAGTGGGCACCTGCTTATGGACCTCAAGGAATGAGGACCTACGTGACGGCTGCAGGAACACAAGGTAGCACCAAACAACCAGAAAAACTCGGAGTTAATTGCCTGGTACCACCAGAAGTTATTTAAGGATATTGGAAGTTGCTTAGCACGTGTTTTCCATAAGCTGCCAGCTGAAGAGGTAATTATCCAGCAGCTACAGAGATGTCTGGGACCAGGAGGAAGAGGGGAAGTGTTGAGATGTGGGTGAATGCAACACCACGGAGGGCACGCTCGATGTCTCCGAGCAGATAATTAGATGGCACAGCACGGTCAACTCACGTTTGCAGAGGACACAGTGCTCTGGATAGGGGCAAACAAACCTTAGGTTCTCTGAGCAGTTGCATGCATGGCTTCCTTAGAGACTAAGGATAAATATTTAGATATAAAATCATAGAATCATAGAATCGTTAGGGCTGGAAGGGACCTTCAAAGGTCATCTAGTCCAACCCCCCTGCAAGGAACAGGGATATCTCCAACTAGATCAGGTTGCTCAGGGCCTCATCCAACCTGGCCTTGAACGTCTCCAGGGATGGAGCATCCACCACCTCTCTGGGCAACCTGTTCCATGATTGATGATTATTGATTCCATGATTAAATGATTTTAATCTATGTATAATATTGGGATATTAGATAATATTTATGTATTTCCACAGTCTTGGTCCTCCTAGTGGGAGCAACACAGGTCTAAGGGTCACGGTAGCATTACTCATGACAAATACTCGCTCAAGGAAACTATTTTTGGGGGAAATGCATGTTTTTGCCTCTGTAATTATTGGTTGCCTGCTGCTCTTGAGTTAAAATGCAACGAGAAAAAGACAACTGCACGCAGCCAAAACGCTGAATACGAAAGCCCCATTTCAGCACCAGAAATGCCACCACTTCTTTCACCACAAATGGCTTGGGGGGCCACCAAGTCCCACCACGAATTGCTTCTTGGTCCTTGAGGTGCTTCCGAGGCTACCGCAAGGCAAGCCATGATACGGCACGATGAGCATTTAGAAAAAGAGTATTTCTTTGCTGAAATTATGATATTAAAAAAAGGTTCTCCTATTGAAAAAAAGGCTACTTGTGATACCTGGTCAGGTCACCAGCACGTTGACCTGCCCGGAAAGCATTTGCAAGCTGGACTCTAGCACCAATTAACTCCGATGGCACATCTTAAATGAGTTGATATTAGTGGTAGGATATGATAAAACCTAGCCAGAATCTGGGATTATGTCTGTATGCAGACATCTGGAACAGACACACTACTGGAATAAATTTTAGGCTGCTACAATTAAGAGGGACTCATCTGCAAACGCTCATACTTAAGGACACGATGATATGTGGCACATCTGGAGCAAGGAAAAAAAAAAAAAAGGCAAGGAGAAAGCTGGCAGGGCGGTGAACAGCGGCAACGTGCCGTCGTTCTTCCGCACATGGTGCTTTCCAGTTTGTGGGTGGGACAACGAGAAGGAAAACCAGCAGGTTTGCTGGGCTGAATTGAGATGGGCTTCTCTAAATTGGGGGAAAAACTCAAAATACCCCTTGAGAACAGTATGGTTGATTTAAAAAGGGACTTTCCGAGCAGGATTTGGCCTTCTTTGCTCAAAGAAAGGTGTTGCTATCCATTACTAACATCTCAAACCCTTTCCAAGCAGAAACGGCGGCTTTCTGCTGGGCTCAAAACCATCTCAGAGCAGAGGACAGGAGAAAAGTAGTGGCCAGAGCTTCACTGCACAAACAGCCAGCTGAAGAGCTGCATCCTCTGGAGAAGAGGAGGCTCCGGGGTGACCTTCTAGCGGTTTTCCAGTACCTCAAGGGGGCCTACAGGAAAGATGGGGAGAGGCTGTTCAGGAGGGCCTGTTGTGATAGGACAAGGGGTAATGGTTTTAAAATAGAGGGAGGTAGATTCAGGTTGGATATTAGGAAAAAATTTTTTACCATGAGAGTTGTAGAACACTGGAACAGGTTGCCCAGAGAGGTGGTGGATGCTCCATCCCTGGAGACGTTCAAGGCCAGGTTGGACGAGGCCCTGAGCAACCTGATCTAGTTGGAGATATCCCTGTTCCTTGCAGGGGGGTTGGACTAGATGACCTTTGAAGGTCCCTTCCAGCCCTAACCATTCTATGATTCTATGATCTCAAGCTTCTGGCACCCTCCTGAGCATAAATCCCGCGCAGCATCCGGAGGGGGAGCGCGTCGTTCCTCCCCGCGAGTACAGACCTGGCGATGTATCGGCTCGAGGTTGATCTGTTCAGGAAACTGGCTGGAGAGAAGCCAGGACTGGGTGTACAATGCAACCTCGCTGTTGGAAACAAGAGAAAAAAACCACAGATATTCGGTCAGAATCAAGAAATTTTACAGGAATTCACGTGGCTCTCAGTACCTCAGGTCCATAAAAATGGTCCAAGGGCTGGAACGCCTCTGCTATGGTGAAAAGGCTGGGAGAGTTGGGGTTGTTCATCCTGGAGAAGAGAAGGCTCCCAGGAGACCTTCTTGGGGCCTTTCAATACAGAAAGAGGGCTTCTAAGAAAGGTGAGGACAGACTTTTTAATGAGTCTGTAGCAACAGGACAAGGGGTAACGGTTTTAAATTAAAAAGAGGGGAGATTCAGACTAGATCTAAGAAAAAAATTTTTTACGATGAGGGCGATGAAACAGGACCAGGTTGTCCAGAGACGTGTCCCATCCCTGGAAACATTCAAGGTCAGGCTGGATGGGGCTTTGAGCAACGTGAGCTAGTTGAAGATGTCCTTTCTCATTGCACAGGGGTTGGACTAGATGACCTTTAAAGGTCCCTCACAACCAAAACCATTCTGTAATTCTACGATCTTATTGCTTAACCCAAAGCAAGCAGCTCCCAGAGTCCAGTTTGGTGAGGATGCTCTTTATGGACCTTCATGTTGCCGGCACCTCTAGAGCCACCACGGCAAAAGGGCCGCTTCCCTGCTCCAAACACAGCAGGGACCTTTCCCCTCGGCACCCAAACGTGCCAAAAAATCCCTTCAGGCAACTCACACGCTTGCGTTATCGGTCCAGCAAACTTCCACGCTTGGCTCGGCTGCTCCCTGCCGCCGGCCGGGGAAGCCCAGCGCTTTCCATACTGGATACGTACGCGCACGTAATTAAATCATCCCGGAGTGGCGTGGGAAAGACTGAACGGAAAATTATCTCGGCTTTCCAGGTGGTAGGAGAGCAGCTCAGTCACTCACCTGCCAGCCTGGGCATGTTGGGGAGTGAGCGAGTGGAATTTGATAGCGCGGCGCCGCGCTCTCCCCGCGCGCGAGCTGTCACTCGGGCTGCCGGCGGCGGCGGCGCCCCAGCTGTTCCCTCTGCAAACCAACGCGGTCGGCGCGGGGCGCGATGCCAGCACGGGCGGCACACGCCTGTCGATCAGCGGCATCGAGCGAGCGCCGGGCAACGAACCGGCAAGCGCGTTCGAGCTTGCCGCGAGCTCGCTCGAGCTTGCCACGAGCGCGTCGAGCAGCAACCGGGCATTTGAGCCACCGCTGAGGGTCAGGGGTTTTTTTGTTTTGTTTTGTTTTTTCTTTTTTTTTTTCTGGCTTTCCCCTCGTCGCAGAGCTGCTTCGCTGTAGGAGCATCTTTTCAACGAGTTTTCAGCCCTGAAGTAAACACACATAGAATCATGAAATGGGTTGGGTTGGAAGGGACCTCAAAGATCATCCAGTTCCAACCCCCCTGCCATGGGCAGGGACACCCTCCACTACACCAGGTTGCCCAAAGCCCCATCCAACCTGGCCTGGAACACTTCCACGGATGGGGCAGCCACAACTTCTCTGGGCAACCTGTGCCAGTGCCTCACCACCCTCAGAGGGAAGAATTTCTTCCTTAGATCCCATCAAAATCTCCCCTCTTCCAGTTTAAATCCATTGCCCCGTGTCCTGTCACTATACACCCGTGTAAAAAGTCCCTCTCCAAAGAGGGTCGCTCCGAAGTTGGCGCAGAGCATCTCTGCAAGGACGTGGGCTAAGTGGCCAGCACACTCGAGCGAGGTTGACCTCCCAATCGACGCAGGGAGAAAGACCCAAATTAAAGTCCGACCATTAGGGTAGGGATAGAGCATCCCTCAGCCCTTTGCAATTATGTTTAATGCTCCTTAAAGCAAGCTCAGCAGGACGGGCTAGACCAGGAGCCGGCTCCCCAGGGCAGCAGACAATCTCTCTAAATATTTAATACTCGGGCATAAAAGCAGCCTCTTGGGGACGAACACGCTCCCGTGCTCCTGTGCCATCCTTTGAGTTAAAGCAGCTTGACAACCACATCTTGGCCAGAAAGGAAGAATCACTAAAGAAATGAATAGTTAAGGAAAGAAATAAAGGGCGCGACGAGCCTCACGCCGCTGGTTTTTAGTTTATCTGGAGCAAAAATACATCCACGGCGTAACGTTTGGGGTGGGGTTTTTTTGCCCAGCTGGACAAGCGATGCGCGTCTCCCGTTCCGGGCTCTTGCTGTGGATTAACTCAAAGCCTGGAGGTAGTTTATCCACCCGAGGGGTGGTCGAATCCACAGCAAATTCCAGGTGAGACGTATCCATCCAGTGCATCGATCAGGTCTGGGAAAGCATCAGACCGGCAGCTGGCAAAGAAATCCTTCATCCGCGCTTTCCCACCGCCTAATTACTCACCCCGCATGCAGATCTTCTCCAAATTATTAGAAAACCACCTAAATATTTACCTGGGAGGAGACACCCGTAACGCTGCCGGTTACGAAGCTCCGTAATTACACATTTCCCAGTCGATGGGGATTTATGGAGGAAACTCAGGCTCCGGCACGACGGTATTTTTGGAAGCTTTTGCATCGTTTTAATCGTTTTTAAGAAGTTCTAACACAACCAAGGTTGTGGGAGCATCAAAGCAGCAAGGGAGGAGATGCAGGAGAGCAGGTTTGATGTCTCAGACCATTAAGGAGGTCCAAGGAGCTCAAGTTTTGGTTTTTAGAGTGGTTACCGACTCGGGATGCTCAGTTAGAGTCACTGCCAAGAGATTTGCATTCATAAACACAAATTGTCCGAGATTTTGCCGACAACGGAGATTTGGGGGGATCTGTATTGTCAAAGTGACCCCCCCCAGTGCGAAACCGGGGCTGAGCAAAAGACACCGGAGAACTGGATAAACGGGGGTTAAATTAAAAAATCAGGAGTTGAAATTTGCTGCAGTCTGGATTAAATTCAAACAAAAAGCCAAAACGACACCCCCAGGGCTTGACTCTGATCTCGGGGAGTCTCGTTTAGTCCAGACATAACACATTACCTCTTTTTTGGTTGGTTTTTTTTTGTTTGTTTGTTTGTTTTTCAGGACAGATGCCAGTCCCAAATCTGTCCCGTTTTTCTCCCCGATCGCTCTCCAACAGGGGAGAGCATCAGCGTCGGGACGCGGCGGTGCTGTCGGATCAGCAGAACAACTCGCCCATCTCATATTATATTTTCCCCTCTATTGCAAAAAGTCCCTTTCTGCAAAGATTTAAAGAAGCGGTGGGGCAAGATTTTCCCCCGTGCACGCTCAGAGGCAGTGGGAACATGAAGGGGAGGAAAAAAAAAGATGGAAAAAAAATAAAAGAGAGCATCAAGAACTGCACATTAAGGGCTTTTTAACGGATTACACGCGGCACGGCGGCGTCAAGCGCCGATATTTTATCCCCCGCGTAAGGGACAGGTGTTTTTCTCCCTCTGCTTTTTTTTTTTCCTTTTTTTTTTCCCTTCTTAATGATTTAGTCGGTTCGAAGCGCATCATCTGTAAGGAAATACGCGGCCCGTGCAAACGGGGTTTTCTCTTCATGCATCATCCCAACGTGACACCGTCTGCTCCGGCGGCTCTCGGCGTCGAGACGCGATCGTTGTCCCTAACCCAGCCGGTGAGACTCGGCGCGGCTCTCCGGAGGGAGCGGGAGCTGTCATGTTCATTAAATGCATGATTACAGCTATGATTAATAGCGGGGGCTACAGCCTGACTCCTTTTTTTCTTTTCTTCCTTTTTTCCTTCCCCTGCTCCTCTGAAGGAATCCGCAGCCAAGCGATCCCGTGGTGTTTACCGCAGCGTTCGC
The DNA here is from genome assembly GCF_009769465.1 of Tauraco erythrolophus. Classification (NCBI taxonomy): domain Eukaryota; kingdom Metazoa; phylum Chordata; class Aves; order Musophagiformes; family Musophagidae; genus Tauraco; species Tauraco erythrolophus. The sequence continues at coordinate 104,808,737 of NC_141467.1, forward strand.
CTCCCGCTCGGAATTCCAGCTTTTAATGGAAAATCATAGAATCATAGAATGGTTAGGGCTGGAAGGGACCTTCAAAGGTCATCTAGTCCAACCCCCCTGCAAGGAACAGGGATATCTCCAACTAGATCAGGTTGCTCAGGGCCTCGTCCAACCTGGCCTTGAACGTCTCCAGGGATGGAGCATCCACCACCTCTCTGGGCAACCTGTTCCAGTGTTCTACAACTCACATGGTAAAAAATTTTTTCCTAATATCCAATCTGAATCTACCTCCCTCTATTTTAAAACCATTACCCCTTGTCCTATCACAACAGGCCCTCCTGAACAGCCTCTCCCCATCTTTCTTGTAGGCCCCCTTGAGGTACTGGAAGACCGCTAGAAGGTCACCCCGGAGCCTCCTCTTCTCCAGGCTGAACAGCCCCAACTCTTTCAGCCTGTCCTCATAGGAAAGGTGCTCCAGCCTTCTTATCACCTTCGTGGCCCTCCTCTGGACCCTCTCCAACTGGTCCATGTCCTTCTTATGTTGGGGGCTCCAGAACTGGACGCAATTCTCCAGGTGAGGTCTCACGAGGGCAGAGTAGAGGGGGAGACTCACCTCCCTCGAAAAGGGGAAAGAGGCACAATTTCTCCCTGCCAAAGGCTCCACAACCACAAAAAAACTCACTTAAAACGAGCAGGTTGAATGCTGCAACTCTCCACCAACACCCATAATTAGGACCTTTTTTTCCCATAACTCCAAAATATATCTCAGGGCTTGAGGGGTCCCTCACCTGCAACCTGGTCCTTCTTCTCTGGGGAAAAGTTGGCAGAGATTTGCCTTTGCAGCCCAGGAACCGCGCTCAGGAGCAACGGTCGGTGCTTTCCAGGATGCCAATGTGGGGAGCAGGATGCTTCCATCCAGCTCCAACACCCTTCCTCAGCTTCCACTTGCCCAAGGGCTTCCGACGCAACAAACACACATCGAAAAGGATATTTGAGATTTTCCTTTTCGTTAAAAATCAGCTGCAAATATTGCAAAGAGGAAGCGCGATTAATTATTCCCTGCTTAATTATTAAGGAAGGACTTTATTGCTCCTGGGACACAGTTCAAGGATCAGGACCTTATCACGTGGAAAGGTCTCTTTTCACATCTGATCTAGTAATTGCATTTTTATACGGTGGAAAGTTTGTAAAAAAACCAGAAATAACCTAAAAAAATGGAGAGGTTGCAGAGCCAGAGTGCGCCGGGGCCAAGGGATGCGCAAGAGGGTGGGAGCATCGTTAGAACGAGGGCGAGCACTGAGCCCGTATCTGCCCATCTACTGCAACTGCTCCAAAGTGTCTGCTTCAACAAGGCCAAGTGCAAGGTCCTGCACGTGGGTCGGGGCAATCCCAAGCACAGGTTCAGGCTGGGTGGAGAATGGATTGAGAGCAGCCCTGAGGAAAAGGACTTGGGAGTGCTGGTGGATGAGAAGCTCATCATGAGCCGGCACCGTGCGCTGGCAGCCCAGAAAGCCAACCGTGTCCTGGGCTGCATCCAGAGCAGCGTGGGCAGCAGGTCAGGGAGGGGATTCTGCCCCTCTGCTCTGCTCTGTGAGACCCCCCTGCAGTGCTGCCTTCAGCTCTGGGGTCCCCAACACAAGAAGGACATGGAGCTGCTGGAGCAAATTCAGAGGAGGCCATGGAGATGCTCCGAGGGCTGGAGCACCTCTGCTATGGAGACAGGCTGGGAGAGTTGGGACTGTTCAGCCTGGAGAAGAGAAGGCTCTGGGGAGACCTTCCAGCACCTTCCAGTGCATAAAGGGGCTACAAGAAAGCTGGAGAGGGGCTTTGGACAAGGGTGTGGAGTGACAGGACAAGGGACAGTGGCTTTAAACTGAAAGAGGGGAGATTTTGATTAGATCTAAGGAAGAAATTCTTCCCTCTGAGGGTGGTGAGGCACTGGAGCAGGTTGCCCAGAGACGTTGTGGCTGCCCCATCCCTGGCAGTGTTCCAGGACATGTTGGATGAAGCTTTGGGCAACCTGGTGTAGTGGAAGGTGTCCCTGCCCATGGCAGGGGGGTTGGAACTAGATGATCTTTGAGGTCCCTTCCAACCCAAACCATTCTATGATTCTGTGATTCTAGATCAAGGATAATTTATGGAAATCTTACACAGTGAGGGAAACAAACAGGGCTTTGCCCAAGCGACTGCAGCCGGCAGACGATCGGCTCCACCACCCGATGCTCCGACTTAGGGATGACTGTAACGGGTCATCCCAGCTTCCCGTTATTTTTCGCTCATCAAGGGAAGGGGTTTTGCCCTTAGCCACGCTCGCTTCTGCTCAGGCTGCTTCACGCATGACCTCAGCACCCAGGAAGAGGCTTCCTTGAACCACACCGGCTCCTTTAACAACCCCGCTGCGCACGCGGCGGCGCAGGGAGCCTACTTCGGCAACAGCCGAGCAATTCATTTTGCACGACTCTCCTTCGCTTTATTGCTGAACAAAAAGTTTTGAGGTTGGCATTCGGGGAAATTTATTTCTTTAATTATTATTCATTTAAGTGGGTTCCACTGTTTCAGATGATCAGCACTAGCAGCTGCTGGGGGTAATTTATTTTACTCACCGGACAGCAGAAGCCCTCACTCTCCAGAAGGTAACAGCAAAACAAGGGATGAGCTGCCACTACACCAGCACAGCTTTTTGCATTCTTAGCTCTAAGGAAGAAATTCTTCCCTCTGAGGGTGCTGAGGCACTGGGACAGGTTGCCCAGAGAAGCTGTGGCTGCCCCATCCCTGGAAGTGTTCCAGGCCAGGTTGGATGGGGCTTTGGGCAACCTGGTGTAGTGGAGGGTGTCCCTGCCCGTGGCAGGGGGGTTGGAACTGGATGGTCTTTGAGGTCCCTTCCAACCCAAACCATTCCATGATTCTATGGTTCTCCTGTCCGGTTGCGCCCCAGCTCCTAACAGGAACATACATGTCCCTGGGGCACGTGGTCACAAGTTGTATTAATGAAGCAACCTCACTTAAAGAAGCGCACTCCAGGTTTGATGAGCCCGGAGCGGCTGCCACGGAGCATCTCCCAAGCTCTGTAAGCTCTGGTCTGCACCAGTGCTGGATCTACCGGTGCTCCTCGAGGTCCCTACCCACCAGTGCCTGTAATCCCAGCATTGAGGGATTGACCTCAACAGGAACCAAGGGACTGAGCAATCCCAAAACCCAAGAGACTGAGTGCTCCAAAAATTTAGGGATTGAGCTCAAAGGGGGTAAGAGATTGATTAATGCCAAAAGCAAGGTACTGAGATTGAAGGGGCCAAGAGATCGAGTTCAAAACGGACAAGAGATTGAGCAACCCCCAAACCAAGGGATTGAGATTGAAGAAGATGCAGGCAATCCCAAAAAGAAGGGACTGCGCCTGAAGAAGCTGAGGGACTGAGCTCAAAAAGGGCAAGAGACTCAGTAATCTCAAACCCAAGGATTGAGATTGAAGGGGCCAAGGGATTGAACTCAAAAGGGGTAAGGGATTGAGCAATCCCAAAGCCAAGAGATTGAGATTGAAGGGGCCAAGGGATTGAGCAATCCCAAAGACAAGAGATGGAGCTCAAAAAGGGTCAAGGGATTGAGCTCAAAAGAGACCAAGGGATTGAACAATCCCCAAACCACAGGATTGAACTCAAAAGGGGCCAAGGGATTAAGCAATCCCAAACCCAAGGGACTGTGCTTGAAGGGGCCAAGGGACTGGGTAATGCCAAAGACAAGGGATTGAGCAACCTCAAAAATAAGGGATTAAGATCAAAAGGGACCAAAGGATTGAGCAATTGCAAAGACAAGGGATTGACCTCAAAGGGGCCAAGAGACTAGAATCATAGAATCACAGAATGGTTTGGGTTGGAAGGGACCTCAAAGATCATCTAGTTCCAACCCCCCTGCCATGGGCAGGGACACCCTCCAGGAACCCATGTTCCTACGGTTGTGGAGAAAAACTAAAACCCACCAATAAATAAAACGATGCTGCTCGAGGGGTTGGCTGTCACCCACGAGCATCCCTCCAGCGGGTGAAGCCCAGTCACGCTAAAGGGACCCCAAAGCCACCAGTCTTTCATCTCACCAGGGCTCCTGCATGCTTCCCAGGAGGCAAAATCTCAGTCGAGGAGGAGGAGGAAGTCATGCAGGTGAAGATTTGCCCACGGAAAGCAGCCTGGATGCCGTAAAACACCGCCGGAGCCAGCCCCAGCTCACAGTGTGCAATACCTCTCGCCGCCGCGGCGGCGGCTCGTGCCAAGATTGGGGTCAAAGCTGCTTTCCGGACAATGTCAAACCTTAATTTGGTTTCTGCTGCTTCCAATCTTGTCCAGGGCTGTGGAGTTTTTTATTTCCTTTTATTTTCCCTTTCAAATTTCTTTGTGAAATGCTGTGTCGCCGGGACCTTTTGCTTCTTTCCCCAATCTCATGGAAATTCCTCAAGTGTCTGAATAACATCTTGGCAGTTGTAGAAAGAAACGACGGAGAGGTTCACTGTGAGCGGAGAGACTCCATTATTACGCTTCCTTAATTAATTGCAACAAATGGAACGTTCTCCACACCATCTCGCTGCCTCTTTTCTACTATTTCTGGAAAGTGAAAACTATATTGTTGCAGAAACACCAGTTATTCCAGGGGTAAAGAGCTTTTCCATGTCTGATACCTCATCTTCATCCCACATGGGGACAAGGAACAAGTGTCCATGCCCCGTGTTTGCAGCTAGATGTTTTCTTCTGACCCTCTTCCATCCCTTGCTCCAGGGGTTCAGGTCACCGGCCGGCTGGGAAAGCAACCACGTTGCCCAAAGCCTCATCCAACCTGGCCTTGAACACTTCCAGGGATGGGGCAGCCACAGCTTCTCTGGGCAACCTGCCCCAGTGCCTCAGCACCCTCAGAGGGAAGAATTTCTTCCTTAGATCCAATCGAAATCTCCCCTCTTTCAGTTTAAAGCCATTGCCCTGTGTCCTGTCACTCCACACCCTTGTCCAAAGCCCCTCTCCAGCTTTCCTGTAGCCTCTTTAGGTACGGGAAGGTGCTGGAAGGTCTCCCCGGAGCCTTCTCTTCTCCAGGCTGCTCTCTCAGCCTGTCTCCAGAGCAGAGGTGCTCCAGCCCTTGGAGCATCTCCATGGCCTCCTCTGGACTCGCTCCGACAGCTCCGTGTCCTTCTGATGTTGGGGACCCCAGAGCTGAAGGCAGCACTGCAGGGGGGTCCCAGGAGAGCAGAGCAGAGGGGCAGAATCCCCTCCCTCGACCCGCTTCCCATGCTGCTCTGGGTGCAGCCCAGGACACGGTTGGCTTTCTGGGCTGCCAGCGCATGGTGTCGGCTCATGGTGAGCTTCTCATCACCCAACACCCCCAAGTGCTTTTCCTCAGGGCTGCTCTCAATCCATTCCCTGCCCAGCCTGTCCTTGTGCTTGGGATTGCCCCTACCCACGTGCAGGACCTTGCACTTGGCCTTGTTGAACTTCATGAGGTTCTCACAGGCCCACCTCTCCAGCCTGTCCAGGTCCCTCTGGATGGCTCCTGGTAGTTCCAGGATTAACCCCGATACAGCACAGGGCTGCAGGAGACACATTCCCAGGACCAAATCTGGGCTTACCATCAGCATCAAACCGATTGCCCATCCCGCTCGCCTGGGCAGGGACAGTACAACGGCACTGATGGACCAGCCACAGCGACCAGTATCACGTTTTTTATCGTAGTCGGGCCACAAAGAGACAAAATAAATTAAACCAACCCAATAAATTCAGGCCAACAGCAGAATTACAACCCACTGTAAGTAAACTCCAAGCTATTCAACCATCAGGAGCGTTTCCCATCTCTTTGCCACCCCCGAACACACAGCGTCTGGCACAGGAAGGGAAAGGAAAAGCAAAAGCTGGATATTTTTTTCCATCTTTCAAATAAACTTTGTCAAGTGTCGAAAACACAGAGCGTTCAGGAAACGTCTGAAGGTTCACACCCAAATCTTCCATCCCGCCATCCCCGGTTATCGTGAAGCGAGAGACGCCGGTATCTGCCGGATCCATCCTCACGAAGGAGGATGGATCATGGTGAGAGCTGGAAGATGACATGGAAATCCTGACACACAGCAGCTCCTGGGGCTTTACGGTTACAAACCCAACACGTACACGACGGGGGAAGGCGAGTCCAGCAAAGTGAGAATTGTCTTTAAAAAAACAATATAGATGGGTCTGTATTTTATAGGAAATAACCCTGGAAGGGACTTTCTGTCCCAAAGAAGGACTAATTAAACCTCTTTCTCCAAACAAGACCAGTGGGGAAGGAAAAATGGGGGGAAATTGCATCTCCTCTGTGCCCCATCATCCCCAATAAAGTCACAATGGGGAATGGCTCCATCCTTGCCACCAGCCAAGAGACAGTTGCACATCTCCATGAAAGCCTCATTATTTTAAAATCATAGAATCATAGAATCATAGAATGGTTAGGGCTGGAAGGGACCTTCAAAGGTCATCTAGTCCAACCCCCCTGCAAGGAACAGGGATATCTCCAACTAGATCAGGTTGCTCAGGGCCTCGTCCAACCTGGCCTTGAATGGCTCCAGGGATGGAGCATCCACCACCTCTCTGGGCAATCTGAGATCAAAAAGGAGGAAAAGTATCCACAAAAGCATCCAGTGCCCAAAATCCGCCCCCAACAAAACTCCAAGAGCAACGCTGATGCCTCAATTTGCAAAAAAACTCCTCCCGTCATACCTTTGGCTCCATCCCTCTCCCAGAAATTGCACTCTGGGATGGCATTTCTCCGCTTGGTCCCAGCCCAGAGGTGGATATTCATGGACAAGCTGAATCCATCAGCTCTTTGCTGAGTTGTCTACTCATGACTTTGCTGTTTCCCGGTGACCAGATAAATTTAGAGACTTTCTTGCACTTAGATAAATGGAAAAAAAAATAATAGTCTGGAACATTTTAAATATGGAATGTGCAAGATCTGAGCTTGGGAAAAGCTGCCTCGGAAATGCCGGTGTTCCAACCAGCGGGAGAAATAGTGATATAAGCACAGTGGTGGGTAATGAAGTCCTCCCACCACCTCCCAGCACCTAAATTAAAAGCCACTAATGCATGGACTGGAAATTAGGCAGCAGCTTGAGTCAAATCCACCTCCTTGCTGCAAGGCACGACCTACTCCACCTATGTCCTCCTCAAACAGAAGTTCATGTAACCTGTTCTTTCAAAAATCCCAATAATGGAGATTTCAGAGTCATCCCAGCCAATTTCATCCAGCACTTTACAATCCTCATCCTTCGAAATCTCTCCCTGAACCCTTGCTGCTACAGTTTAAACCCCTTGGGTTTTAGCTGCTTCACCTGACCATGGAGAAGACATCCTTCCTTTGCTTGGCAGCTCTCCATGAACTTGAGAACCTGCAGCTCCTCCATCTCCTCCTCTGCAGGTTACACAGAGTCAGGTCCTCTGCTTTTCCAGTCCTTTCAGTCATCATCCATCCTTGGAAGTCTTCAAGGTCAGGTTGGATGGGGCTTTGAGCAACCTGGTGTAGTGGAGGGTGTCCCTGCCCATGGCAGGGGGTTGGAACTGGAGCTCCCTTCCAACCCAAACCATTCCATGATTCTATGAAAGGCATCAGAAGTTCAGGGATCCAGATGCTTCGGAAAATCCCACTGCCCTCAGCAAAGCTCTTGAAAAGATCCCACATCGCTGACACCAGGCTTTGCTTGGTCTACAGACCCCTAAGTTTGCTTTACGGCCTTTTTTTCCATCCCTCTGACAGTTGATCCTTTTCCATCCTCCTCCAGACGCAGCAGGGAATCCAAGGATTAACAGCTGGCAGGCAGGATCGCAGACTTCAAAACACGCTGCACGGACACCCGCACACGTACCTATTTGCAGAGCCGGCAGCGAGGAGGACGTTGCAGGCCAATCAGCCACCAAAAATCTGTCCTGAGCAGAGCCGAGCTGCAAAACCACCGACAAACTGTCCCCCAAACCGCTGCCGATGCCCTCCGAAGGACTTGGGAGTGCTGGTTGATGAGAAGCTCACCATGAGCCAGTGATCACCTGAAAGCGCTGCTCCATCGGCTCCACGTCCCCTCGGCCACCGCAGAATCCTCATCTCTGTCATCTGCAGACAGCTTTTTTTCCCATCCCTGGGTGTCCGGGGCACTAATCCGTGGTTTAAGTTAAATCTCTGCCCCCCTCCCCACCAGTGATGATGAGCAGTAAGGATGTATCATCACCAGCCATCCCTCTCCTGCCTACCCCTCATTTTCCCCCTTCTCCATTTTCTCTCCAACGCCACTTACGGCCACGTGCGAGCGTCAGCGGGAGTTATTTACTCTTTACTGAGATGTTGCTGTTTGCTCCTAATTTCCTTCACACTTTTCAAACTTCTCGGAGCTGCTCAGCTCTCCTGCTGGTGAGATTTTTGTGCCTGCACAAAGCTTCTCCCCTCCCTAATCCCTGTTCCTTGTGGGTTTAAAACTACCCAGGACGCCCCATCACGCTCCCACGAATCGGGAGTTTCGGAAGCTGCGGCTCTCAACGCCACCACGTTATTTATGGCCTCTTCATCCACTTTCTCACCCCATATAAAACGCCTTTGGAATTAAATTGCCTCATTTAGAGCATCACCCATGAACTCTCCGCACCCTTCATCCTTCCAGCTAAGAAAAACAATAGCACAAAGCTCTTGGCTTTGCCTTTCCCAGCTTAAAGTCCTCAAAATTCATCAATAAAGCAGTAACGGCGCAAAAATATTTGACCCCAGGTAGAAACTCAAAAAAAAAAACCCAAAACATTAAGCACAGTTGAAAACCTGGTCTTGCCTAAGAGCCGCGCTTGAGGCATCAAGTATGAGGAGCTGAAACCCAAATTTAATTGAAGCTAAATGTAAAGCTAAATGTGAAACTGTCGAAATGCTGTTTCATAGTTACGTGCAGAACGATCCTCCCTGTTTGTCGTAGGTCAACATCGAATGCAATTTGTGGTGAGCATCTCAAATACGTTTAACCTGGCGGTGCCGCTCGAAGCCGCTCAGGTTACAAAAAGAAATGAGTTTACTGGCGTGTCTCTACAAGCTTGAACTAAGAAAAGTTAAGAAAAAGTTAAGAAAAAGTTAAGAAAAAGTTAAGAAAAAGTTAAGAAAAAGTTAAGAAAAAGTTAAGAAAAAGTTAAGAAAAATCTCGATTTTCTTCAGCCTTTAATTTCTTCTACATTACTCTCTCTTCAGTGCTACTGGAAAGCAAGGAGAGCTGTGGGTACGTTTTGGCGATGATGGGATGCCCATCACCTTTGTGTCTGGGCTCCAGCAAGGCCAAAGGCTGAGTTGCAACAGGCGCGCTGGGAATAAGCACCTAAAAACCGACCTCAGCACTGAAGCCGGGATGTCGTTGGCTTCTGGATGCGGCTCGTGACAAATCCTTGCTGCTCACCTGCTCTGCCAGGGCTCTTGGTGCTCAAGTCTCTGCCCCGGCCGGGGGTGCTGAAGGTCTTGGAGAGCTTGTTCGCCGACACGCGGTACATCACCCCGCCGATGCAGCGATAGCCTTTGCTCCTCCATCTCTGCTGCACATGCTGGGACTTGGCGCCCTGAGGCGAAAGGCGCGCTTGGTTTAACGGTGGGGACCTGCAGGAGAGCGAGAAAGTCAAGGTCAGCTTCAACCAGGGAAGATATCGCAAGGAGGTGCTGCTTCATGAGCAAACCCTCGGCTGCTTGAGGATGGAGGTGATGCAGGGGGGAAGCAGGGATGCTCTTGCTGTAGACAGAGGAGAAGCTCCGATTCTCCGTGATTTACACCAAAAAAACCCAACCTTCAAGGACCCTCCCCTGGTATCGCTCTCCCCACGCAACAAAAAGCCGTTTCTTTCCCCCAGCTTGCCCACAGCAATGCCACAGGAGAAGAGACCATGCGCTGAAGGTCAGGTCCTCACCGAACCATAGCCTGATAGGACACAGCAACGGTGTTTGTCCCTAAAGCTCTGCAGATATTTGCCATCAGCCCCGGTGTCTGGCACATGACATGGCTTCAATCCCCATTACTGGTACGTGGCTTCTTAACAGGGTGTCTGGCACATCCGAAACGGGGTCCAGGTGAGCCCACGCAGCCAGGGCTGATGCCCCATCTCACACCCTTGGCTTGCAGCTTCAAACCCAGCAGGAAACAGAGAAAAAATGTGGATGGAATCCCACAAGGGAATCAGCAATGTGGGAGCCACGTTTGACAGAGCTCTACAGGCTTTGATAGTTCTGGTACCATCATTGTTACTAATATTTGGTAGAATCATAGAATCATGGAATGGTTTGGGTTGGAAGGGACTTTAAAGATCATCTAGTTCCAACCCCCCTGCCATTCATGGGGACAGCTGCCTCACTGCGGTCTTCACTATGAGCCGCAGGGAAATCTCTGCTCCGACATCTGGAGAACCTCCTCCTCGTCCTTCTTCACTGACCTTGGTGTCTGCATACTTGCTTCTCTCACATATTCTCCCTCCTCTCTTCCAGCTGCTGTTGCTCAGCAGATTTTTTTCCCCACTTCTTAAATCCATCACCCCAGAGGCACTACCACCATCACTGATGGGCTCAGCTTCACCTAGCAACAGGTCCATCTTGGAGCCGTTGACATTGGCTCTATCAGACATGGGGGAAGCTTCTGGCATCTTCTCACAGAAGCCACCTCTGCAGCCCTCTCGGCTACCAAAACCTTGCCACGCCAACCCACCACAATCAGTAAGCTCTGAAGTGCCACCCTGGGGACAAACATGTCCCAGAGGAGCTCACCTGCCACCAAAATCACCCCGGTTCCTCCGGCACCTCCTGTGCCACCCAACCCGCGCGGCGCCACCCAACTCATTTTCGTCCGTCCGCCGTTACGCAAACAGAGCCGGCGCAGGCAAATCAAATCTCCTCCAATATCAGCCGCCGTCCCCATTTAGCGCTAATCCAAACAGTAATTTGTTTATGCAAATTAGAGCTCTAATTTTGCATTAGTCCCAACGACGCTCGTAATGCTATTAGCAGAACGTATATAAACCGCGCATTACGGGAGAAGATCCGTAAATTAAGACCCCGCTGTCCTATCAGCAGAATGCAAACCCCGGAGAGCATTACCTTCAAATGAACACGCGCTGCGAGGAAAAAGGGAATTGTAAAATGGAATAGTTCCATTTCTCGGCGCTTAGCGTGACAGCCTATTCATTTCATCGGGCTCGTTGCCACTGGCTACCGAGCCGGGAGAATTGCTGCCTGGATTTTGCGGAGGGGATGGGGAATGGGCAAAGAAGCTACTGCCCCCGGTTCCAGTTTCCCCAGGGTTTGGTTCTCAAGAAAGTGTTCCAGAAAGGAGAAGTAAGTCTTAATTTTTTACAAAACCAGGTTACTTGCAAAAAGTCACAGCAGTGGCGTCGTTGGCGGAAGGTACCGATGGCAGGAGGGACACTAGGGTCACCCATGGATCTCCCAGCTGGTCATAGCAAACCTCTGCAAGCCCAAGGCTGCAGCCAGCGTCGGCTGCAGGACCTGGAGAAAGGTCTCGTGGCTGTAAAAGTGGCCTAATGAAGCTGAAAAAAAATTATATCAAGGACTTAATGGCCAGTAGGTCGAGGGAGAGGATTCTGCTACTCTGCTCTGGTGGGACCTCCCTGGAGTACTGCATTCAGCTCTGGCGTCCTCAGCACAGGAAAGACACGGACCTGTTGGAGCAGGTCCAGAGGAGGCCGTGGAAACGATCGGAGGGATGGAGCACCTCTGCTATGGAGAAAAGTTGAGAGAGTTGAGGTTGCTCAGCCTGGAGAAGAGAAGGCTCTGGGGAGACCTTCATGAGGCCATGCAATACTTAAAGGGAGCTTACAAGAAAGATGAGGACAGACTTTTTATCAGGGTTTTTAGTTTAAAACAGAGGAGATTCAGACTAGATCTAAGGAAGAAATTTTTTGTGATGAGGGTGATGAAACACTAGACCAGGTTGCCCAGAGAGGTGGTAGATGCTTCATTCCTGGAAACATTCAAGGTCAGGTTGGATGGGGCTTTGAGCAACCTGATCTAGTTGAAGATGTCCCTGCCCGTGGCAGGGAGGTTGGACTAGGTGAGCTTCAAAGGTCTCTTCAAACCCAAACAGCTCTATGATTCTAATAAAGGTATCATAATACGGCAAAGCGCCACCACGGCTGTGACAACAAGAGCCATCCCAGCTTCAGCTCTTCTTCCCCTCCTCTTCCTCCTGGTGAAGCAGCTCTGGAAGGGCATGAGGATGCTCCACACCACCGTTCATGGGATCTGCAGCGCCGATGGCTTTTGGGCTCCTGTCTTGCCAAGCACTGAACTATAAGCACCAGATCCTTCAAGGAGGTTCCGTGAAGACTTCTTCAGAATACATTGTTGGAAAAAAGCCTCCTGAAAAAAGCCTCCCAAGTGTGAGGGACACGAACAGCCAGAACTGCTGATTGCAAAAGTAATGGTCAGGATAAGAGTCAGAGATGGAGCATTTGCTGGCTGTATCCATAATCCCTGGATGCACGCAGCGTCGGAGCAATGGTTAGTCACCGGAGATGTATTAACTTTGATATTGACACAGAAAACACAGAGGAACGTCTATGAAATGTTACCGACCGAGGCATGAGGCCTCAATATTATTTGATATATATATCTTGCAGCCCAGAAAGCCAACCGTGTCCTGGGCTGCATCCAAAGCAGCGTGGGCAGCAGGTCAGGGAGGGGATTCTGCCCCTCTGCTCTGCTCTGTGAGACCCCCTGCAGTGCTGCCTTCAGCTCCGGGGTCCCCAACAGCAGAAGGACATGGAGCTGCTGGAGCGGGGCCAGAGGTGGCCACGGAGATGGTCCGAGGGCTGGAGCACCTCTGCTATGAAGACAGGCTGAGAGAGTTGGGGCTGTTCAGCCTGGAGAAGAGAAGGCTCTGGAGTGATCTTATTGCAGCCTTCCAGTACCTAAAGGGCCTACAGGAAAGCTGGAGAGGGGCTTTGGACAAGGGCATGTAGTGACAGGACACGGGCAATGGATTTAAACTGAAAGAGGGGAGATTTAGATTGGATATAAGGAAGAAATTCTTCACTTAGAGGGTGGTGAGGCACCAGGTTGCCCAGAGAAGCTGTGGCTGCCCCATCCCTGGAAGTGTTCCAGGCCAGGTTCGATGGGGCTTTGGGCAACCTGGTGTAGTGGAGGGTGTCCCTGCCCATGGCAGGGGGGTTGGACCTGGATGATCTTTGAGGTCCCTTCCAACCCTAACCATTCCATGATTCTATGATTCTATGATTCTATCATATATACAGATTTCATATAGACTAGATAGCATATATTTAAAATGTGTGCTCATACTGTATATATTATTGTATATATAACAATACATAAGTAATTCTATACATATTTTACGTATAATCTGAGAATAATATATATATCGAAATTGGTATACATATTATTGAACATATGCTGAACACTACATTGAAATATATTATCTATAGATTATACATAATACTATATAGATAGTTACATAAAAAAATCTATATATTATTACTTATCTATCAATTATCTCTAGATATTCTTGAATATATATACACTGAATACACATATTGAATTATACACGTATTCAATAATATCCAGCGATATTCATTATATATATTGAATATTTATGCAATATGTACATTCAATAATATCTACACATAATTGACAGAGATATGAGGTCTGGACAGTTTTGTTATTTTTAGTATTTTATATTATTCATATATTACTGAACCTACATATTGACTATTTATTGAATGATATGTATTCATAATATCGAGAAATGAAAGATGTAATGTGTAGGTATTATTCTGCAGGTTTAATATTTTCTTTTAGTCTGTTAGAGGGGTGGGAAGAAGCCCCAGGCTCACCCACCTTCCCCACTCTGGTTTGCAGGGATACGTCGAGCGGTTGGGCAGGACAAGCAGGGCCCAGAGTGTGGGGGTGGTGAGGCACTGGCACAGGTTGCCCAGAGAAGCTGTGGCTGCCCCATCCCTGGCAGTGTTCCAGGCCAGGTTGGATGGGGCTTTGGGCAACCTGGTGTAGTGGAGGGTGTCCCTGCCCATGGCAGGGGGTTGGAACTGGGTGGTCTGTGAGGTCCCTTCCAACCCAAACCATTCTGTGACTCTATGAGAGCCTGTCTGCCTCCTTTGCATTTAACAGAGACATCCCATTTTATAAGTATAACTACACAGACATATATATTAAAAAAGAGATATCTCTCTATATAAAATCCAATAATATCTAATAATAGAAATATATATAGATATATCTAGACTATATATCATAGAATCATACAATCATGGAATGGTTTGGGATGGAAGGGACCTCAAAGATCATCCAGTTCCAACCCCCCTGCCATGGGCAGGGACACCCTCCACTACACCAGGTTGCCCAAAGCCCCATCCAACCTGGCCTGGAACACTGCCAGGGATGGGGCAGCCACAGCTTCTCTGGGCAACCTGTGCCAGTGCCTCACCACCCTCAGAGTGAAAAATTTCTCAGTGAAAAATTTTTCTGAGTGAAAAATTTTTATCTCTATATATGTCTCTATCTATATCCATATCCATATCTCTGTCTATACCTATATAGATACAGCAACAGCACGCTCCAAACAAGGAGCTTTTCCATGGATTTCAGTTCTCCTTGCCCGTCCCTAACCAACCTGAGCTTCCCACGCCCAAAACCCTTCCCATTTCTCCAGGCATGGGCAGATGTCCCTGACCATCACTTCCTACCTCTCCAGCACAGGGTTTTCTGCCTCGAACGATAACTTAGACAACTGCTCCTATCCTAAGAGCGCTTCCCTGGAAAAAACATCAGCAGGGTGCGAAATCAAAAATCTAGGGAAAAAATCCCTCCCTTTATGGCTGTAATATCAATAAAATCCAACCAAACCCAAATTGTGCACAGCCCTGAGGACTCAACGATGGGCTGAGCTCAACGACGTTGGTTTAAGAGCTTGGCTGGTTGAATCCCTCAAATCCTCGGGACATTTATTTTGTCGCTTCGCTGCACTCACTCAACCCACTGAAGTGGTTGGATGTTCCCGACATTCCTTGTTGGAAAGTCACCGTTTATCAAAAGTTACTACCCGGTGGCACCTGACCGCTGGTTGTGTGAGCAGAGAAGAGGCAGGTGGCAGCTGAGCAACCTGGGATGGGTCAAGGCCCAAATACAAGGGACTACAGGTGCCGGATCTCCTGTTCGGGATGTGCCCACTGGGATTTTTCAAGGATTTTGGCAGAGAGCATCGAAAAGCATCTCAATTTGCAAAGGGAGTGGGGTTGAACCTCTTCCAATTTGTAGTCATTGCATTTTTGAGGTAGAAAAATGATCATCTAGGTGGTCCCCAAGCCAAGCTTCTGCAGAACATCTGCTCAGGCTGCCAAAGCCCCAAGTGCCACTGGACCAAAGTCTCAGGTTGAGCTCACTGGAGGTTTGACCATCTGCATTTTCACCTTCTAGGTGGTAGAATTGTTCAATCAAGGATGTCCCCAGCACCCCTCAGCCTCCGCGGAGGCTCTGCACCAGCCCAGCTCCTCACCTGGAAACCCTCCTGTCTTAAAAATCAACATTAATGGGGGTTATTCCTGCCGTGGGGTGTGATGGACCCCAACAACCCATCTTAAACAGCTCCCCAGGTGGCTTCACTATTTCTATTTATATATATTCCCCTTTAACCTTGGATGTTGTCTTCTCTCTGGAGATGTTCAAAACCCGCCTGGACGCGTTCTTGTGTGATCTGATCTAGGTGGTCCTGCTCCAGCAGGGGAATTGGACTAGGTGATCCTTTGAGGTCCCTTCCAACCCCTGACATTCTGTGATCCTTCGTTTCCCAGAAATGGGAAGTGTCATTTTGCAGAAGGATAAGCCCAGGGGACGCAGCCTGGGGCTGATGGGACCTCCTGACCATAGATGTTCACACTATCGTGGTGGGTCTTGATGCAAACACAACGGGAGAGGAGACACCGCTCATTGGGAAATGCTGGAGATGCTTCGCGGGGAATTTCAGCAGCTGAACACAAGCATCAGGTTCAGCTTTGGTCACATCTGTTATTTATAGAGTGTTATTTATTATAATATTTATGATATTTATTATTTATTCTATTAACTAGAATATTTATTATATTATGTATATTATAGCAGCCACAAGAGATTTCAAATTGAAGACAGAATATATTTTATATAGAAAAATCACGGTGGAACCTAAGCCCATAGAGAAGAGCAGGGGGGAAACTCAATTGGAATCATAGAACCATGGAATGGTTTGGGTTGGAAGGGACCTCAAAGATCATAGAATCATAGAATGGTTAGAGTTGGAAGGGACCTCAAAGATCATCTAGTTCCAACGTCCCTGCCATGGGCAGGGACACCCTCCCAACCTTCACCCGTAGGAAACGTCTATTTTCCTCTTAAGCCAAGTTGTTGCTCCCAAACGGTTGCGTAGCCTCAACACCACCGCTGGTGTGTGTCCCCCTCTTATGGGGGGGAGGGACACCCAACCCGGTGGCCGCGGGGAAAAGCCACCGGCGAGATGCGCAGAGGGGAAGGACGGCTGGAATGGTGGGCAAGGAGCCGTGTCACAGCTCTCCGTCGAATTGTGACCCTAATGGAAAGGACGGCCTTCGGAAACGAACTGCATTGAGAAAAGAGGATAAAATTAATGAGATAATAGCCGGGCCGAGGACCCGAAGAATACACCGGCCCCTCGACACGAGGGCCTTGTAATTCCCTTTCTGCCGCACAAGCCCGCGGATCTAAAGAGTCCTCCCGTCCGTCCAGCAGGCCCGCTCTGGCAGGAAATTTCATTAACGCTGGAAAATAGGAAAGGTATTAAGCGTGGATAATGAAGGCCAGAGTGTGAACAGTGCCTTAAGATAGTCTTCTTTCGAGCCTTTGTAATGGGAGGCATGAACTTTCCCTTCAAATCCATTTCTAATCCATTTGAAATACTACAGCAAATTATCTTCCCTTCAGCCCGAAAGCGGCCAGCCAATTTACTCCGAATAGAAGTGACAATGCTACAGAATTTATCGCCATAACCTTGACTACACAAGGTTGAGGGTTGTCTTTCCCCCCCACCCCCGGGGTGGACAGGGGAAGAGAAATTTTTAATGAAAAGGGGGTAGAGGAACGCTATAAAAACGTTTAAAAACAGCGTCGTAGCTGTCGGAGGTCCACCACCACCAAGGCCGGGGTCAAGCACGATGGGAAAATCAGTGTCTTGCACTAAAAACATTATGGGTGAAGGTCCTGGGCTGACAAAACACTCTGTAGGTCGAGATGTGGGCTCTTCCATTGTATCCCTTGAAGCAGCAGCAGCTTTGCCTGAGTCCGGCCATCTCGTGCTGGTGCTTCATAGATGCCCATGTTGACCGAGTCTGATTTTTCTTATTCTTTTTCCCATGGTTAAACATCGAGCTGCTGCATCCTTCACAGAATCATTTAGGTTGAAAAAGACCCTTAAGATCATCAAGACCAACCATTAATCTAACACTGCCAAGTCCACCACTAAACCATGGTCCTAAGCACCATGTCTACACGTCTTTTAAACACCTCCAGGGATGGTGACTCAACCACTTCCCTGGGCAGCCTGTCCCAATGCTTGACAACCCTTTCAGAGAAGAAATTTTTCCTGATGTCCAATCTAAACCTCCCCTGGCACAACTTGAGGCCACTTCCTCTTGTCCTGTCACTTGTTACTTGGGAGAAGAGACCGACCTCCACCTCACTACAACCTCCTCTCAGGTAGTTGTAGGGAGCGAGAAGGTCTCTCCTCAGCCTCCTTTTGTCCAGGCTGAACAACCCCAGTTCCCTCAGTCGCTCCTCAAAGGACTTCTGCTCCAGACCCTTCACCCCCTTCACTGCCCTTCTTTGGACACGCTCCAGCACCTCAAGGTCTTTCTTGTAGTGAGAGGCCCAAAACTGAACACGGTATTCCAGGTGCGGCCTCACCAGTGCCGAGTACAGGGGAACAATCACTTCCCTGGTCCTGCTGGCCACACAATTTCTGATACAAAATTCTCTCCAGTATTCTCTGCTTGACCGACTTTATGGTGCTTGGAGAGTGGAAACGGTGGTTCCTTCCTCCAGCCTCTTCTGCAAGACCAACTTCACATCACTTGGGAAACTGAAATGTTTCTTCCAACAGATCAGTAAACCCAAAGCAAAAACTGGACCAAGCGGGAGAAAAGGGCTCAGCAAGTCAACGTAGAGTCAACTGTCAGTTGATGCCCAGCTCAACGTACCTTCCTTGCCTCCAAAACCATCGAAACTGCTCAAAATGGAAGAAAACAAGCAAAACTACAGCCAGGAGCCCGCAAGCGATGCTACTGAAATATTCTCCGCTCTTATAGATCAAAAATAATTAAAAAAAAAGGGATATTTCCAAGCCAACGTGGAAAGTGAGGGTTAGCAACAAGGACAACTCGTCCTGGCGCGCAGCAAGAGCTGTAGGAGATGCTCAGATTTGTAACCCTCGTGCCACGCACACGAGTGTGCACTCAACACACGAGTCCATCTGACAAAAAAACCCACAGAAACACCCGCATCAACGCAACCGTCTTCGAAATATTCCAGTATCGGATGTACATAAATTAGATCCAAAACCAAGAGCAGAGCAAGAGCATCCCAACGGCGTTTCAGCCAGCTGAAACGGAGAGGATTTCTTGGCGCTGACGGCGATACAAGTGGCTCTTAAAGGATGGTTTTCTTTTACTACTGGATATCTTCTTTAGGCTTAGCTTATTTTTTTTTTTTTTTTTAAGTAATCCTCACATAGTAAGAAATCACATTTGCATGCTGGCATTTGATTCCCGAGAAAAGAGCAGATCATAACCAGGGCAACGGTTAGGGGCAGCACCAGGGAGCGGTGAGGCAGGAGGGACCTCGTCCACCCCGAGACGACCTGGTGGCAATGCAAACCCCTGATTTGGGAGAAACAGTCAAAAAAACCCACAATATTCTTGTTCCTTAGCACGCAGTTGGACAAAACACAGGATTTGGGCTTAAAAGTGCTCCTCAGACATGCCAGCAGCCCTCCGAGCTCCTGCACCAGTTCCCCTTGGAAGCCGCTCCCATCTCCTGTAACGTCCCTATCCCCACCCACCAGCTGCTCAAGGACCCCAAATCCACCAAAAAAAACAAGTAATTCCATTAAAATGTTTGATCTGTGGAATTTATATCAACACTATTGCTTTCTTCTTAAAAAGGTCAAATCTCAAATAAACACTTTTAAGACCTAATTTATTAAATGAAGCTGATTTGGATTATTCAAATAATTCAGTTTACTGACTATGATATTCAAGGTCAAACAAGTGATTGGAAATTGAAAAATAGAAAAGCACACGTCTTCTTCCAATACACAAACATCAACACAGTGGATCCATTAGTTTTAAATATTTAGTGACCAGCAATAACCTGATGATTTATCCATAAACAATTCCCTACTTTCAATAATGAGTTCTAATTAGGAAGCAACACATTTCAAAAAAAAACCTATTTTAATTTGGTTCAATTGAATCTGAATTTCCATTCAAATGCAGCTTAATGTTAATCTCGAGGGAAAAAAAAAAATAATCCAGCCCAGATCTCATTTACCATTTTCAAAACCTGGGAAAAATGATGAACCTCCATGAGCACCTATTAAGCTACTTAATTGCCCAAATAAAGACGTACCTACTTAATAAATCCTCATGACTTGAGAAAGAAAAATAGTTGCAAATATGTTATAATGGTTATCAACCAACGAGGACAAAGATTCCTCCAGAAAAACAGCTGGTGAATAAAGACGGGAACAAGACTAGACCTGATGATTGAAAGCGAGGGTTTCCATCTCTTGGATTTATACCCTAATTAACCTCAGCAATTAAATCCCAGTAAGCTGCGATGGTGCCATGTGGCCACATGCAAAGGGCTGAAATAACGGGGATGGGATCACTCGGTTGGTGGGTAGTGCTGGTATATGATGGTGATACCGCGGAGGAGCAGATGACCAGTCACCGCAACACAGTCAATTTCATGCAATCATAGAATGGTTTGGGTGGGAAGGGACCTCAAAGATCATCTAGTTCCAACTCCCCTGACACAGGCAGGGACACCTTCCATTAGATCAGTTTGCTTAAAGCCCCATCCAACCTGGCCTGGAACACTTCCAGGGATGGGGCAGCCACAGCTTCTCTGGGCAACCCGTGCCAGTGACTCACCACCCTCAGAGGGAAGAATTTCTTCCTCAGATCCCGTCGAAATCTCCCCTCTTCCAGTTTAAAGCCATCGCCCCTTGTCCTGTCACTACGCACCCTTGTCCAAAGGCCCTCTCCAGTTTACTTGCAGCCCCTTCAGGTACTGGAAGGTGCTGGAAGGTCTCCCCGGAGCCTTCTCTTCTCCAGACAGAACGGCCCCAACTCTCCCAGCCTGTCTCCATAGCAGAGGTGCTCCAGTCCTCAGAGCATCTCCGTGGCCACCTCTGGACTCGCTCCAACAGCTCCATGTCCTTCTGATGTTGGGGACCCCAGAGCTGAAGGCAGCACTGCAGGGGGGTCTCAGGAGAGCAGAGCAGAGGGGCAGAATCCCCTCCCTGACCTGCTGCCCACACTGCTCTGGATGCAGCCCAGGACACATTTCGTGCCTCCCTCGGCAGCCCCGGCAACACGAGCCCCCTCTCCTCCCCTGGCCCTGATCGCGTCCTTCCACGTGCCACGGCTCATCACCATGGAAGCTGTAACACCACCAGCAAAGCCACCAGGAACATCAGCAAACACCACAAATTGCCTTTAAAATGCTTAATATTTTCTCCATCTATTTAAAAGCTTTCGGCTTCTCCTGCACGCTGCTGCCAACGCTATTATCGAAGCCATCTAAATGGATTTCTTCTTCACAGCTCAACCCATTACTTCATCCTGCAATCAAACCCATGGCAGTGACTTTCATGGCTGCGTGTTGGATAACAAACATTCGATTATAGCTGCAATGCAGCATTGTTGAGGGTTTTTTTTGGGTTCCCCACAACGTCCACATCCCATAGGCATGAGACCCCTTCCCAGTCCTCGCACAGGCTGGAGAAGTTCTCTCCTCAAACGATTACACTTAGAAAGACCCAGGTATGAATATAGTATCCCAGTCTTAGAATCATGGAAACGTTTAGGTTGGAAGAGACCTCGGAGATTATCAAGTCCAACCATTCACCCAACACTGCCAAGTCCAACACTAAACCATGGCCCTAAGCGCTGCATCTACACATTTTTTAAATACCTCCAGGGATGGTGACTGAACCACTTCCCTGGGCAGCCTCTTCCAATGCTTGACAACGCTTTCAGAGAAGAAATTTTTCCTCATATCCAATCTAAACTTCCTCTGGCACAACTTCAGGCTGTTTCCTCTCATCCTATCACTTGTTACTTGGGAGAAAACAACGTCCACCTTGCTACGACCTCCTTCCAGGTAGTTGTAGGGAGCGAGAAGGTCTCCCCTCAGCTTCCTTTTCTCCAGGCTAAACAACTCCAGCTCCCTCAGCTGCTCCTCATAAGACTTGTGCTCTAGACCTTCACCAGCTTCATAGCCCTTCTTGCAGTGCCTTCACAAAGGACTCCAAAACTTACAGTCAACCTTGTGCTAACCTGATGGGGAACATTTCATAGAACCACCGAATGGTTGGGGTTCAAAGGGACCTTTAAAGATCATCTAGACCAACCCCACACACAGCACGGACAGGGACTTCTCCCACTGCATCAGGTTGCTCAAAGCCCTATACAACCTGACTTTGAACACTTCCAATGATGGGGCATCCACAACTCTCCAGGCAACGTGGTCCAGTGTCTTTGTAAGACTTAAATCTTTTTCAGCTGTTCATCTAAAATGAAGTTGAGACCAGAGCAACTGCATCCATCCTCACTGGAAAGCACCAGACCAGGCCATGGGAAGACAATGACGTTTCTGAGTCAGCTGCAGGAGGGCAGGCACTACAGAAGCAACAGCAATACCCAATGCTTCAAACATCAGAAGTTTTGAGAAGGGAGTTGGGACACCTCTGGGAAAGGTCCAGGCTTGACAGCTCAGCAAGAACGAATTGCAGTGGTGGAGAATCCCAAAATGAGATAAGTTTGACAACCCCAGGCTATGGCCATGGGGTACCTCTGCACGGGGCTTTGTCCAGGTACCTCTGTAAGTGTGTAGAGGCAAAGCCAAGTCCTGCAGTGCCCATCTCCAGGAGCCAGTCAGTGACCAGCCCAGATGAGAGCATCTCCAGGTAGGGACGATGATGGTGAAAAAGATGAACCAGCAGAAATTCTTTGAGGTTCCTGACTTGTTTCTAGGATCAGCCTCTGCTCTGCTTTTCCCCAGTTTTTCTCATCACTTTCTCTGGACTATTTTCCTCCTTTGAAGCTGAAGAATCAGGACAGGGACAATATTCCACACAGAATCCTCGTGTCTAAGATGCAGAAGGACGCATCTCCATAAGCCACATCTTTGGCTTTTGACAGGTGAGATTTGACAGGTCTCCACAGGCTTCAAGCTTTTCACCTCCCTCTCAGTGTCAACTCTCCAAGGTAGGGTCATCCTATGGTGCACACGGAGATGCTGGTGCACAACCAAGCCCATCAGCTCAGCCCACAGCTGGTTTGGAGACAGCTCTGGACCCTGAAGGGCAGCCAATACACGCTCCCTCTACACCCATCCCAAAAATACCCCAGCACCAGCTCCACCTGGGCTACAAGACTCATTCAACATCCCCTATTTTGACCACGGTTTTAAATGCGTCATATTTCTCCTCTGTGCAAGAGTCACACTGATCCTTCTTCACCACCCACACAGCCTGGGAGAGGAGCAAGAGACAGAAATGTCCCCGGCGTCATAAATCCTCCTCGGAGCTTGGGATTAAAACCAGGAGCATTAAGGTCTGTAAAAAGGTCTAATTAAGCCTGCAGAAAAAGATATAGCTTGGGCTACACATGGTTCAGGAGTCAGCTCATGTCTTCCTTTCCCTGAGAGCCCCAACCGTGGCTCGAGCCATGGGAAGCACTGTGCTGCCCTCGCACAAGGGCTTCCACTGGCCAAACACCACAACCGAATAGCCTTCATAGCACCATCAAATGGTTTGGGTTGGAAGGGACCTTTAAAGATCATCCAGTCCAAGCCCTTGACATGGGCAGGGACACCCTCCACTACGCCAGGTTGCTCAAGGTCCCATCCAACCTGGCCTGGAACACTGCCAGGGATGGGGCAGCCACAACTTCTCTGGGCAACCTGGTCTAGTGTCTCACCGACTTCAAATGAAAAAAAACTTCTTCCTAATCTCCAATCTAAATCTCCCCTTTTTCAGTTTAAAGTCGTTGCCCCTTGTCCTGTCACTAAAGGTCCTGGTAAAATCTCTCTGTTCATCTTTCTTGTAAGCCCCCTTTAAGTACTGAAAGGCTGCATGAAAGTCTCCCTGGAGCCTTCTCTTCTCCAGGCTGAACAACCCCAACTCTCAGCTTTTCTCCACAGGAGAGGAGCTCCAGCCCTCGGATCATTTTTGTGACCTCCTCTGGACCCGCTCCAACAGCTCCATGTCTGTCTTGTGCTGGGGACCCCAGAACTGGACACGGTGCTCTAGGGCAGTCTCAGCAGAGCAGAGCAGAGGGGCAGAATCCCCTCCCTCGATCTGCTGCCCACGCTGCTTTGGATGCAGCCCAGGACACAGTTGGCTTTCTGGGCTGCACATTGCCAGCTCATGGCCAATTCTTCATCTACCACTATCCCCAAGTCCTTCTCTGCTCTCAATCCCTTCATCCCTCAGCCTGTATATTGATACTGTGGAACCTCAAAGGGGCCTACAGGAAAGATGGGGAGAGGCTGTTCAGGAGGGCCTGTTGTGATAGGACAAGGGGTAATGGTTTTAAAATAGAGGGAGGTAGATTCAGGTTGGATATTAGGAAAAAATTTTTTACCATGAGAGTTGTAGAACACTGGAACAGGTTGCCCAGAGAGGTGGTGGATGCTCCATCCCTGGAGACGTTCAAGGCCAGGTTGGACAAGGCCCTGAGCAACCTGATCTAGTTGGAGATATCCCTGTTCCTTGCAGGGGGGTTGGACTAGATGACCTTTGAAGGTCCCTTCCAGCCCTAACCATTCTATGATTCTATGAATGCTCCAACCCATGTGTGGAACCTTGAACTCGGCCTTGTTGAACTTCATGAGGTTCACATGGGCCGACTCCTCCAGCCTGTCAAGGTCCCTCTGTTTGGCAGCCCTTCCCTCCAGCACATCATTATTTCCTCCCTGCCCAAAATCACACTCCTGGTTGCTGAATCACTGCTATTGGTTGTGACTCCATTCGTTCCTGCGAGAGGGATGAAGAGTCTGACCGCAAAACCAGCTCCGCGTGCCATGCACGGAACTGAGCAAAGCATCTGTCTTGTGACCTGCTGCGCTGGAGAACCATCATGGCCAGGAGGGAAGGGCAGGGAGGGATCAGTAGTAATGGGAGAAGGTTGGAGCTGGACTGTTGAGAGGGAAAACTGGAGAGGACTAACAATGGTGTGACCAACATAGCCTGTTTCACCTACAGGAGACTTCAGAAGTCTCTTCCTCATCTTGGTGGCCTAAGTCCTCCCTCCCTTTTTATCCATCTTCTAGTTATCCAAACTATTTGCAGTTCCCTCACTCCTTTGGGTGAGCAGCGTGGTGGGACGCTCATTCAGAGGAGGGTGAAAGTGGGGAGTCACAGCACCAAGAAGGGCAGCAAAAGTCCTCGTGAGAAACTCTGCTCCCATAGCATCATTCAAGTCACACACCAGACAGCAGTAAGCAACCAAAAACTAAGAGTCCTGGATCAGGAGTGGGTAACAGGCACGACCATCTTCTTCTGCAAACATGTTCCTGCAAGAGCAAGCGATGAAGTTGTCTATAAACTAGATGAAATTCAGAGAAGAGAAGAGGGAATTTTAACAAACGTAGGGCAAACGTTTGCTACCTAATTAACCAAGAAAGCCAAACGGGAGCATCCTGCACCCTGGCCATCAACCCTAGGTGGCTTTGAGAGACCACAAGGGAGCACACAAGACCACGACACAACCAAAGGCAGATGGATTTGTGCTTTCAGGGATTTAAGCCCCACACCTTGAGGAGCAGCTCAGAGCCAATCCCATGGAGGAAACTGGTGTACTATACTTGGCACTGGTGAGGCTGCACCTGGAATCCTGGGTTCAGTTTTGGGCCACTCACTACAAGAAAGACCTTGAGGTGCTGGAGCGTGTCCAGAGAAGGGCAGTGAAGCTGGGGAAGGGTCTGGAGCA
This sequence comes from Tauraco erythrolophus, assembly GCF_009769465.1. Taxonomy (NCBI): domain Eukaryota; kingdom Metazoa; phylum Chordata; class Aves; order Musophagiformes; family Musophagidae; genus Tauraco; species Tauraco erythrolophus. The sequence goes on from NC_141467.1 coordinate 104,833,972, forward strand.
CAAGTCCTATGAGAAGTAGCTGAGGGAACTGGGGTTGTTCAGCCTGGAGAAAAGGAGGCTGGTGGGAGATCTTCTCGCTCCCTACAACTACCTGAAAGGAGGTTGTAGCTAGGTGAGGGTTGGTTTCTTCTCCCAAGTAACAACAAGAGGAAATGGCCTGAAGTTGTGCCAGAGGAGGTTTAGATTGGATATGAGGAAAAATTTCTTCTCTGAAAGGGTTGTCAAGCATTGGAAGAGGCTGCCCAGGGAAGGGGTTGAGTCACCATCCCTAGTTGTTGCATTAAAATCTTTTTCCCTAAAACATGGCTAAATAAGACTTCCCTCGTGCACTGGAGTCATTCTGGCCTTTGCACAAGGGCGAATTTCATCTACATTGTGCAAACACAAGTGTTTCCACTCCAGCATCATTTTTTCCTCCACATCTGCATCTTCTCATCCTGATTGCAAGGATGGGGAGAAGGGAGAGAGCGTTGCCCACAACTCCAACCCCTTCCCTTGGGGCTTTTTGGCTGAAGGCAGGGGGTTCTCCGTTCTCCAGCACTACAGGAACACATGCATACATCCGAATTAAGAAGTCTTTTAAAATCACTTCTGACCTCTCCTATGAGTCTTATGATTTGTGAGACCCCCGAAGCACCAGAAACCAGCCAAACCCACCTCAACATGCTGGCTGTCTCTCCGTATTATACGTACCCTGTGAGAGATATTATGCCACCCATCCCACGTCTTGCTACAAACCTTCTAGACCTGCGATCAGGCTCCAGTATGATTTTTCCTTCTGCATTTTCCACCACATCAGCCTCACCCGTGTGAAGGTACCCGGCTCCACCAGCTAAATGCATCTTTGCTGAGCTGCCAGTAGGACAATATTACTCTCGGCAGGATGCCGCTTCTGCCTGTAATTAATGTTTCATCATCGTTCCTGAAAGCAAACAGCTGCTGCAGTCTCAAGCACTCATCTTCTGCTGGCTCCCGCTTTCCTAAAGGGTGGGATTTTCTGTCTTCATTCACAACCTTCTCGCGTGGTCAACAACAGTTGGGTTTATTTTGCCACCTTGTGACCAGAGGGGCTCGGCCAAGATGACTGTATTCAGATTATTTGCCAGGATTTCAGTTTTATAGTGATTTCCATGCAGTGATTCTGGCCAAGGCCATGTCTACTCCAGTGACTCAGTGGACTCTTCTGTTCAGGTAGGGACTAAGAAGGTCTTTGCTGAGGTCTCCTGCTCTGCTGGCTACTCTCTCCCATTTCATTGTTCCCCTTATCTCTGCATATCCCTTTCTTCACCATTTCTGAAATGCTGCTTAAATAGTCCATAGCTTCAACTTCCCCTTCATCCTACATCTCCCTGGCTGTTTCAGTTCCTTGTGCTTAGGCTCTTGCACACCTCTTCTCCAGAGCTTCCAGCTGGTCAGATATCTCCTCTCCATCTTTCAGAAGTCCCTCTTCTGACCAACCCCAAGCTAAAGCAGCTCTGCTCACTCCCAGTTCATCTGACAGCTCAACCTGAAACCACCTTGCTTGTCCTCTCTCCAGTAAGCGGTCCAATCCCAACCATGGAACGCCATGGAAGGATCTTCCGAAACGTTTCAAAGTTACTCAAGTTCTCCAATAAAGTTTCCACTTAAAAACTTTTCCACTGCAATGTTGGCCTGGGAAAAAGACAAAAGAACCGTTCTAGAAGATGCGATTGCCCAGATGAAGCTGTTTTCAAGGTAGGTCAACTTTCAGCCTAAAACCCATGACAGCATCCCGTTAAACCGCTTAAGCTAAGATTGAGAATGGAAATGCTGACAACCTCTAATACACAGCTTTCCAACCCGCTGCTCTAATGCTGCAGCAGATCAGTAATTATACCAGGAAGACCAGGGACCATTGTCCCATTAATTAGATTCCTTTTACCCCCATTAGCTCAGACGATTGGACAAAGTTCATTACAGTTTAATTCTGATTAGCTGAAATGGATCTCCTGCAGCATCCGAGACAGGCAGGTGTTACCAGCTTTAGCACCTAAATCGTGCTCCAGCGCGACACAGTTTGGGCAGCGCCAGGTCTCACGTCCACGTGGGACAGGACATTAAGGCTTAATTCCTCCAAAGCAGCGTCCTACCACCCTCAGTGATGGGCTGCAGAGCCCTCTAAAACAAGGAGTAAAGCAAGAGCAGGTCATAGACACTATAGAATCATAGAATCATAGAATGGTTAGGGCTGGAAGGGACCTTCAAAGGTCATCTAGTCCAACCCCCCTGCAAGGAACAGAGATATCTCCAACTAGATCAGGTTGCTCAGGGCCTCGATTCTCCCATGGCGGCACAGAAGGGATACTCCTTCACCTGCTTCCATTGGAGCGTAGTAAATCATGTGTCAGACCGCTGGACGTGCTCCGAGCGCGGCAATATCGCACCTTCCCGCTGGCTTTTCTGATGCCCCAACCCGTAGGAAGCATCGTGCAGACGCCGAGCACCGTCACCGCTCGGATCGAAACGCCGCGCGTTTCCGCACGGCCGGCGTTTCCTACAGTTTGCACTACCGAGTAGAACGACGATGGAGTTAGTTACATCCACGTTGTGCAATTTCGGAAATCCTAAAGAGCAGGCTCAACCCACAAGGCTAATTGCTGAGGATCAGAACCATTTCGACGCCGTATCCGTACCCGCAATGACAACCCGTACCCGCCGTATCCATACCCGCAACGACAATCTGTACCCGCTGTACCCGTATCCGCGATGACAATCCATACCCGCCGTATCCGTACCCGCAACGACAATCTGTACCCGCTGTACCCGTATCCGCGATGACAATCCATACCCGCCGTATCCGTACCCGCAATGACAATCTGTACCCGCTGTACCCGTATCCGCGATGACAATCCATACCCGCCGTATCCATACCCGCAACGACAATCTGTACCCGCTGTACCCGTATCCGCGATGACAATCCATACCCGCCGTATCCGTACCCGCAACGACAATCCGTACCCGCCGTATCCGTACCCGCACATCGGTGCTGATTTGAAAGCAGCCAGAGCCGGTCTGCATCACCCTCAAACCCAAAACAGCCTCAACTTGGAATGTTTTCCAAAATAATCAGCCAGACTCATCGCCAAATCCCACTCGCCGCTTTCCCTCCCGCCCGCTTTCCAAAAATACCTGGTGTGTTTGTTTGTTTGTTTGTTTGTTTCCAGAGACAGCTTCTTTTTTAATGCTCTTTTTCTGACGCGGGAAATAGGAATAATGCTAAAAAGAGCAAGAACAGCTGATATTATTTTAATTAAAGCAAACTAATATCATGGTCAGGCAGCAGGGCTCAACGGCAAACCGTGCGTCAGGCTCTGACTCAGCATGGAAGAGGTTAAAGAAGTTCAGCAGAGCTGCACTTAAGGGAATTATCCATGGAGAAAACACCAACTCTTGGCGAGCTCCGGAAAGCCGTGTGCTCATGGCTACTGGGGCTTTGGCTGCGGATAGACACATATCCATGGCAATGCAATATTTAAAATTAAATTTAATTTACCTACTAAAGCTTGAAAACAACGTAGAAATGCTTATTCTGATTTTTTTTTTTTCCACTAAAGAGTTGGTTTTGCCGTCTTTCTATTATCCTAAGGAACAAATAACAAGCTTATGCTTCTATTCCAGGCTTATTTCTCTAAATTTAAAGCAGGTAGTTGTTCCATATCCACAATATCGTGACTTTTAGGCATCTCTTCCAGGCTGACCCACCAGCAGCTGCAGCAGCGCTGTCAGCTTCCGATTCCTTAATGAACTCTTGGCTTCTCTATAATCAAACAATCCAGGCAGTAAATATATTAACACAAGTGTAGTGTATGTCTCAGTAAGTATATTTACTTATAGATATACACACATCTATATTTCATAAATATATACATGGGTATTTTATAAATGAGGACATAGAATCATGGAATGGTTTGGGTGGGAAGGGACCTCAAAGATCATCCAGTCCCACCCCCCCTGCCATGGGCAGGGACACCCTCCACTACACCAGGTTGCCCAAAGCCCCATCCAACCTGGCCTTGAACACTGCCAGGGATGGGGCAGCCACAACTTCTCTGGGCAACCTGGTCCAGCGTCTCACCACCCTCAGAGGGAAGAATTTCTTCCTTAGATCCCATCAAAATCTCCCCTCTTTCAGTTTAAAGCCATTGCCCCGTGTCCTGTCACTCCACACCCGTGTCCAAAGCCCCTCTCCAGATTTCTTGTAGCCTCTTTAGGCACTGGAAGGTGCTGGAAGGTCTCCCCGGAGCCTTCTCTTCTCCAGGCTGAACAGCCCCAACTCTCTCAGCCCGTCTCCAGAGCAGAGGTGCTCCAGCCCTCGGAGCATCTCTGTGGCCTCCTCTGGACCCGCTCCAGCAGCTCCATGTCCTTCTTGTGTTGGGGACTCCAGAGCTGAACGCAGTATTCCAGGTGAGGTCTCAAAGTATAGCAAGAACTGAGATCTAAACAAAAGGAAAAAAGGTCCGACACTTCCGGGAGCATCAGAACACAGGACACTCACCGGGCAGACACTTGGAGGAAGTCTGCTCAGACTCGGTGTGCATTGAAACGTATAAAAATGATTCAAGGGCGGCCATGACGGGCAGCGTATTGGTTAGCAATACTAATGGCATTGCCTGCATTACAAATGATATTGCTCCATTATTAAAGGGTCGGGACTATTTTATGCGCTCCCATCTATTCAATTGGTATTTCGATCAATGGATGCATTACAAGCTTTCCCTTTAAGAGCCTAATAAACAACAAGATGGAAAGGGAAATTCGCCGGAAGATGACGCTTTTAAAAATCCATTTCAAGAGGAGCTATCGGGACTTTGTAAAGCAGGTTGCAACCGAACCGAAAGGCTGGAAATTAAGAAGTTGAGAAGGTTGTGCTGGTGCCAAGGAGAAGGACTTGGGGTGTTGGTTGATGAGAAGCTCAACGTGAGCCGGCAACGTGCACTGGCGGCCCAGAAAGCCAACCGTGTCCTGGGCTGCATCCAAAGAAGAGGCCAGGAGGTCAAGGGAGGGGATTCTGTCCCTCTGCTCTGCTCTGATGAGTCTCTACCTTGAGCACTGCATCCAGCTCTGGGGTCAAGGAATCATAGAATTTAGGTTAGAAGAGACCTGAAAGACCATCGAGTCCAACTGTTAACCTAAAACCACCAAGTCCACCACTAAACCGTGTCCCTAAGCACCACATCTACACGTCTTTTGAATACCTCCAGGGATCCCCAGCACAAGACAGACATGGACCTGCTGAAGTGGATCCAGAGGAGGCCACAAAAATGGTCCGAGGGCTGGAGCACCTCTGCTGTGGAGAAAGGCTGAGAGAGTTGGGGTTGTTCAGCCTGGAGAAGAGAAGGCTCTGAGGAGACCTTCTTGCAGCCTTTCAATACTTAAAGGGAGCTTATAAAAAAGATGAGGACAGACTTTTTATCATGGTTTATAGCGATAGGACAAGGGCTGATGGTTTTAAACTAAAAGAGGGAAGATTCAGACTAGACCTAAGGAAGAAATTTTTTGTGATGAGGGTGATGAAACACCGGACCAGGTTGCCCAGAGAGGGCTCAGGATCCGGTTTCTAAAGTCAACTGCTTGATGGCATCATCCCAAGTAAATCTCACCGTTAAGCTCAGAGGAGTTTCCGAACATTTTCACTAACTCCCAGATGGCCCTGCTAGTTAGAGCACTTAAAAGAGACCTCCTGCTGAAAAAACCACGGCCACGTGGCACGTTTCAGCCACGCTGGTCATCTACCAGCCTACTGGGGAACCTCATCCGCACCGAGCTGTCAACACGCTAAACCTCAGCGTGGTGAGAACCCCATAGGTGCCGAGACAGCCGCGTCATTTCTGTGCGCCTCTCGGATCGATTGATCAGGTACCTAGGAAAAAAGCACAGACGGTGGTCATATAGGTAGGGCAAGGTGTTTGATACATTTCCCAGACGTTTGGATGGTCGTCTGCTGGTGTCATCACTCATGCACGGCTTCTAGATAAAGCCCCAGCAGCCAAAGCATCGTCTGCGTGCTTCCAAACAGCAGAGATGTCCTTAATTAGGGACTGTGGAGTGAAATTAAGGAGTGGGGCGTCCAGCACGGAAGCAAAATGATGTGCAAAATGGTCATGGCATTTGTTGGGACATACGGGCTGTCAACCTACACGGCACATCGGTTCCTGATGCAGGATGCAGGGACATCTCTAATAAGGTCACTGTTACATAGGATTTTGATGGTTCTGAGGTGGAAAATCCACCGGTCCCCAGTTTCAGGACGTCGGTGCTGCGAAGCGATGCGCGTGTGTTCAACGCGTAAGCCGAGACCGAACAAACTCACTGTTGCTCTCATTAAAATTAAATCAGCCATCAGCCTTTCTCAGGCAGGACTCGTACAGAGCTGACTCCCTCTGCTGGCACCAGACCCAGAGCAACCCATGGCTCCACAACAAAAAAAAAAAACAGGGAAAACTTCCTAAATAAACCCCAAATCAGCGTTGGGCTCAACTGAAACAACCCTCTACAGATGCGTTAAGGTGGGATGTAACTTGTACCTCTCCTATGAAGACAGGCTGAGAGAGTTGGGGCTGTTCAGCCTGGAGAAGAGAAGGCTTCAGGGTGATCTCATTGCAGCCTTCCAGTACACAAAGGGGCCCTACAGGAAAGCTGGAGAGGGACTTTGGACAAGGGTGTGTAGTGACAGGACACGGGGCAATGGCCTTAAACTGAAAGAGGGCAGATTTCGATGAGATTGAAGGAAGAAATTTTTTACACTGAGGGTGATGAGGCACTGGAACAGGTTGCCCAGAGAAGCTGTGGCTGCCCCATCCCTGGAAGTGTTAAAGGCCAGGTTGGATGGGGCTTTGAGCAACCTGGTGTAGTGGAGGGTGTCCCTGCCCGTGGCAGGGGGTTGGAACTGGTCTTTGAGGTCCCTTCCATCCCAAACCATTCTATGATTCTATGGAAAACGAAGGCACAGCTTTCCCCAAAACAGCCTGAGAACAACAGCATGGACACTCAAAAGCAAAGAGCTGAGGGATCTGCCATGGGTTCCCCAGGACCTGGGGGGACGGTCGCTTCACCGAATGCACACGCACGAAGCCGGTACCCTAACAAAGATTTCATTCTACGTCATTAGAAAGTGTTTTGCCTCCCCTTGCCCAGCCCAAAATGATGACATTAAAAATATAGGTGGTCAGAGGACCGTAAAAGACCACCTCGCCACGGCTCAGGGCCAAGGAGGGAAGAAATGAAATGCATGATCCCAACAGCAGAGCCATTACAACCCATTCTGGGTCCTTTCGAAATCAATATTAAGCCACTAAAACTGATAAGGCCAAGTGTGGTGGTGCCCCCCAAGAGGTGACCTGAATTGGGAAGGATGTGGGCTGGGGGCATCGCTCCTCTCCCTGTCCCCACGGGAGACAACCACAGCCTGTTCCCAGCCAACATCGGCGTGACCACATGCGACCAGCTGGGCGAGGGTCCGCGGGAGGAAGGAGAACAGAAGCTGAAGAAGAAGACGGTGAGATGGCCATAATTTATACTCTCCTGCCTATACTTTATGGCTTTCTTAATTCGGCTCCTGCTACTATTAATGTAGTTAATGTTGAGATTATATCTATTTTCTGGCGTCAGGCAGTGATTTATTGGAGCCATTTTTCCGGTGCCGGCTCCCACGCTGTTAAATCAAGCGACTTGCCAATTAAGTGCTGACTGGGGAAGTGGATGCAATCTTAACAGATATCTAACCGCAAATTAAAGCGGGTGTTTCTTACGCCTCGCGGTGCGCCAGGCCAAACCGCTGAACCTTGCTGAGCTGGGAAAAGAGAAAACAAAAACAACCCCCAAAACAAAGGGGAAAAAAAAAAAACATCGCTAACTCGCAGAAGAAAAGAAAACCAGTCGCCTTTCCCAGAGGCGTGGTGCTCATTGCTCAAGCCTTGGGTGCCTGCTGCTTTCTGGGCTTCAGTCCGAGACAAACACCAGCCAGCAGTGAAAACCAGCCAGCAGAGAGGAGCACAGGGTGCAGAATTCAAGGGTGGGTTTGGAAACATCTGCTTTGCAGAGCAAAGATGGGAGTGGGAGCTCTCTGACCCACCAGCAACTCCAGGTCTCCCAGGGTTCATGTGAGACCAAGTCATTGTGACTACTGCATTCAGCTCTGGGGTCCCCAACACAAGAAGGACATGGAGCTGTTGGAGCGGGTCCAGAGGAGGCCACAGAGATGATCCGAGGGCTGGAGCACCTCTGCTCTGGAGACAGGCCGAGAGAGTTGGGGCTGTTCAGCCTGGAGAAGAGAAGTCTCTGGGGAGACCTTCCAGCAGCCTTCCAGTAACTGAAGGGGCTACCAGAAAGCTGGAGAGGGACTTTTTGCAAGGGAACTAGATGATCTTTGAGGTCCCTTCCAACCCAAACCATTCTATGATTCTATGATCTTGGGCTTGCAGCAGGTGAGTCCAACTATCTGCCCGGGGCTAATTTTTGATGTGAAATCTCAAATACCCCTGGACGTTCTGGTGCCTCAAGACAGGATGTGCCACAATTGGTAACAGTAATGCCCAGAGGTCTCAAGGAGAGATGACAGAACCACAGAATGGTTGAGGTTGGAAGGAACCTCTGGTCCAACCCCCTGTTCAAGCAGTGCCACCAAGAGTGGGTAGCCCAAGACTGTGTCTAGATGGGTTTTTTCAATGTCTCTAAGGAGGAAGACTCACATCCCAAAGGCTTAGGAGGTTCTAGGTTTCCCCAGTACCTTGGTGGGACTGACCAGCCTACGTCACCTGTCCAGGGCTTGGCTGAACCAAGATACATCATCTGCTCATACTTACCCCGTTCTTTCCCCAAACACAGTTCCCCATGCAAGCGGGGTATCAAAATGCTCACTGTAGATCCTAAAGTACCTTCATCAGTGTCCAAACACAGTCACGGTCTGTAAGGAGGACACAGCATGGTGCAGAAGGGCATGTCCAAGAGGTTCCTGTTTGGAAAGTGACCTCCAGGAACGACAGATACGGCTCAAAACCCGCTCTCACGAAGAGGCAACGACAGCTCTGCAGCTTCCCAGCCTGTGACCCGACCATTAGCAATCCTTCCCTCCATCTATTAGTTGCCTCGAGAGCTCTAATGAAAAGCAATCCACAAAACTAAGCGCTATTATTAATAATTGTGAAGAGTTGTTGTGATAACAGCTCATGATTAAGCGGCGAAGGCTTTTATGTTCCTCGAATATCGAGCAGGCGCTACAAAAAATTAAAAAATAAAAGGGGAGGAGAAAGCCAATAGACACACACAGAATGGTACAGAAATTCCAAAGGTCCCCACGCTTGGGCTGTACCTATATCAAGAATTAAATCAAAGAACAAGAATAAAGAGGTAGGACGTTGCTCTGTGTCCTGACGGGCGAAAAGGGACCTACGGGGAGGACGGGAGCAATTCTTGCCAGCTGCTGAAATTCAATCTCAGGGAAACACCATCCGGAGCTCCCATCATAAATACTCAATCAACGAGGACAAACGACTTCGCCAGCCTCCGTCGCAATAAAAGGATCGTGCTCCTGGGTGGCACAAACGAGAGCAACCGCTCGGCTTTGCAATATTAAAGGAAAATCTCCGGATTCCTACCTTGCTTTGGGAGATGGCTGCCACGCTGGCAGAACGAAAACCAACTGGTACGTTATTTACCATCGTTGCAAGAGGTAAAAATATTTGGCACCGTGCGCCGGCAGCCCAGAAAGCCACCCGTGTCCTGGGCTGCAACCAGAGCAGCGTGGGCAGCAGGTCAGGGAGGGGATTCTGCCCCTCTGCTCTGCTCTTCTGAGACCTCTCTGGAGCACTGTGTCCAGCTCTGGGGTCCAGAGCACAAGATAGACATGGAGCTGTTGGAGCGGATCCAGAGGATCCCAGAAAAATGATCCAAGGGCTGGAGCACCTCTGCTACGGAGAAGGCTGAGAGAGTTGAGGCTGTTGAGTCTGGAGAAGAGAAGGCTCCGGGGAGACCTTCTTGCAGCCTTTCAATACTTGAAGGGGATTTATGAGAAAGATGGAAGCTTTTCACCAGGGCCTGTAGTGACAGGACAAGAGGCAACAGTTCTAAACTGAAAGAGGGTAGGTTTGGACATAAGACATTTTTTCCGTTGAGGGTGGTGAGACAATGGACCACATTGCCCAGGGAAGTTTTGGATGCCCCATAGAATCATGGAATGGTTTGGGTTGGAAGGGACCTCAAACATCATCCAGTTCCAACCCCCCTGCCATGGGCAGGGGCACCCTCCACTACACCACGTTGCTCAAAGCCTCATTCAACCTGGCTTTGGAACACTGCCAGGGATGGGGCAGCCACAGCTTCTCTGGGCAACCTGTGCCAGTGCCTCACCACCCTCAGAGGGAAGAATTTCTTCCTTAGATCCAATCGAAATCTCCCCTCTTGCAGTTTAAAGCCATTGCCCCGTGTCCTGTCACTACACGTCCTTGTCCAAAGCCCCTCTCCAGATTTCTTGGAGGCCCTTTAGGCACTGGAAGGCTGCAATAAGATCTCCCTGGAGCCTTCTCTTCTCCAGGCTGAACAGCCCCAACTCTCCCAGCCTGTCTCCAGAGCAGAGGTGCTCCAGCCCTCGGAGCATCTCCGTGGCCTCCTCTGGACTCGCTCCAGCAGCTCCATGTCCTTCTGATGTTGGGGAGCCCAGAGCTGAAGGCAGCACTGCAGGGGGGGTCTCAGGAGAGCAGAGCAGAGGGGCAGAATCCCCTCCCTGACCTGCTGCCCACGCTGCTCTGGGTGCAGCCCGGGACACGGGTGGCTTTCTGTGCTGCCAGTGCACAGTGCCAGCTCATGGTGAGCTTCTCATCCACCAGCACTCCCAAGTCTTTCCATTCCTGTAAATGTTCAAGGTCAGGTTGGACGGGGCTTTGAGCAACCTGATCTAGTGGAAGGTGTCCCTGTGCATGGCAGGGGGGTTGTACTAGAGGATCTTCGAAGGTCCCTCCCAACCCAAACCAACCCAACCATGATTTGATGATTCTATGATTTTACAAACCAATGAAAAATCCTAAAGTGGTTGAAGTGCACAGAGGGGACTTCAAGGGAACTGGAGAAGCTGGTACTCAACTTCTGTCAGTCTCCAGTGGAAGCTTTGTCTTGCTCCAAAACTCCCAGCATGAGCCATGTGCTGTGATGCTTCATGATCATCCTGTCATTACATACAAATTCAGTCCTGAAATATGGACACGGAATACTTCAAGCAGGACTTCAGAAACTCATTTTTAATCTTATTATTAAAATAATACGCATTCATCTTCAGTGATAGGTACCCAACAACCTGATGAGTACATTAGTCTACAAGTTTGCACAAAGAAGGACAAATTATTTGGCTTCACTCGCAAAAAGGCATTCTGGCAAAGCCACTCGCAGCCACCTTCACCGCAACGGTCTCGATCACGCGGCGCCAAACTGGTGAGATGAGCTGTGAAGCACTCGAGGAGATCGGGCTGGCAAGTTTGAAATAGGTGAGCAGTCTGAAAACCTATTGATTAGTGTGAAGGTAGTTTACTACCACCCTTAAAAGTGGCCTAAAAGTGGTATTTAAACCAGTGTTTAATTATGTAAGTTGGCTACACGGCAGCGTGCGGAGTTTTGGCTCTTTCTTTTCCCATTTGAAGTCTCATCCAGGTTCTTTCTGGCCACATCATCACTTATTTTCGGAGAAGTCCACCAAGGGTTAAGTGCTGGGCAAAGCACAACGCGAAGAACGTCTCTGCCCCAAGAGATACAACATCGTAACTCACCCGTCACACCAGGTTCTCGGCCGAACACTCTGCTCCACTGACAACGTATTTTAAATCACACCCCAGCATTGATCCAATTAATGCAGCTCTTGCTAAACCAGATGATTTCTGAGTCTCCTCCTGCCCGTTGCATATTCTTGGTTGCACTTAAAAGGGAGCAGAGAACTTGAGGCCAATCTGAGCTTTCCCCTCTTCTCATCTTGAAGGCCCTTTGCAACAGCAACTGGCTTTTTCCGCATCAATTAACACTTTTTTTCTTTCCTGCCCAGCTGCTTAACCCCCAAATTTGACAACGCCCAAACGTTGCATGTGGCGATGCTCCCCTAGGTATGAATTTTTTAGTTTCTTTCAAATCTCATCCTGCATCTGCCCTTGTCCCGCTCTCCACGGCCTCAGGACAGGCAAGCTGGTGAAGCAGCTTGCCCTGGTTTTTCAGGGCAAGTGGCACATGGACATCACGGTCTCAAGTCCTTCTAGTGAGGAGACGCCAGGAGGAGCGTGGCAAGGAGCTCATGCTCCAAAGCGCTCAATGGGAGACTGTGGGGATGGAAAGGTCTGAGAATGGGAAGGGAAAGCCCTTGAAAAATCAGATGGGCTCATCTGGGGATGAGCAATGGATGGGCAACATCTCCAGCCCACAGCTTGACCATCACCAGTTCGCAATCGAGGCCCCAGTGGAACTTGAGAGACTTTCTGAAGGCTTATGTAACCCCATCCCTATCAGGACACATTTCAACATCTCCACTCAATGCCGAAGCAGCACTTGGTGGGTTGACTGAGCCAGTTTCACGTAATGCTTTGCCATGAGACTTCCCATTGCCCACAGAAGGCCCCAAGTGACCAGCTAATGAGACCTTTCCACCATCGCTAATTACGCTGGTCGGGCTTCATTTCCCCTCTCCCTCTTCCCACACCTCTTTTCTAGTTCCTCACAACACGTGTAAATGGCTCCGTTGAGTTCAGGCAATACCCAAAGACCCAACGGTGAGAGAAGCTCAGGAAACATCACTTTGAACAGCGCAGGGATGAACCAGCTCCGTTCCTCCCAGCTGTCGCTCCCCAGCTCCGCCACGGCTGACGAATCAGAGGAAGAGACCTAGGCGTCTCAAAATCATAAAAAAAAACTAAAATAAAAAAATACAAAATCCTTTGAAACGGGCTCCAAATTAAGAGCTGCGTCGAGGCTGTCAAGCCCCTGCTCGCTGAGTCTACAGCACCTTCCGTGCGAAAAGGGAGCTCAGCCCATTTATTAGGATGATGAAAGCAAAGGGATCTAAAAATTGCACTCCTTCGTTAATGAGCAGCCGAAGGGATCGGTAAGCATAATTTCAGAGGCTAGTAATATTTTATATAATCGCCGAGTGGTTTAAATTGAAAACCCCCAACTGAATCAATATTTACTGCATTGAAACGAAATGAATAGTAATAAGTCACTAAGCTCCCTGTCCTGTTTCATAAAATAAAAAATTATAAAAATGAGCACAGGCGCAGAGCGACTATCACATTAACTTTTACGGCACTTGGGGAGTCATAACCGACTGTTCTCATAAAATAAAATTTTAAAAAACCTGCCGGAGGAAACCTTGCTTCAGCATCGCCGACAGAAAAAAAAAAAAAAATAGAAAAGGAAAATAGGAGCCAGGAGTTTCACAAACGCAGGCAAAAAGGCTCCCAGCAGCCCAAAGCCCCACGCCCCGGGCGGGCAGCACACTCTCCAGCTGCTCGCCGAAGCGCTTCCTACCCGATTTCACGTGGAGGTTCTGCCGAGAAATCCTCCTGGCCAGACTCCGGCTCCGGAACGCTTCGGGGAGCGCGATATCACAGCTCTGGATACGGTCAGGGCAATGCCTGCCCTCTCCTGTCTTTGCGAGTTGGTTCGTGTGACCTCTGCAGAGGTGGGAGCGATGCAGATCCATGGGCAGATGCCCGCTGCGATGCCCTGGGACCGCAGAGCGGGTCCAGGGATAAGGGCAGTGCTGCCTAAAACACACCCTGACAAACACAGACTCATCGATGATAAAGGATTAACCCCCATGATTCCGAGTGGCGATGGTGCACCTTGTTAGTCATAGAATCATGGAATGGTTTGGGTTGGAAGGGACCTCAAAGACCATCCAGTTCCAACCCCCCTGCCATGGGCAGGGACACCCTCCACTACACCAGGTTGCCCAAAGCCCCATCCAACCTGGCCTGGAACACTGCCAGGGATGGGGCAGCCACAGCTTCTCTGGGCAACCTGTGCCAGTGCCTCACCACCCTCAGAGGGAAGAATTTCTTCCTCAGATCCCATCGAAATCTCCCCTCTTTCAGTTTAAAGCCATCGCCCCGTGTCCTGTAACTACACGCCCTTGTCCAAAGCCCCTCTCCAGCTTTCTTGTAGGCCCTTTATGCACTGGAAGGTGCTGGAAGGTCTCCCCGGAGCCTTGTTTTCTCCAGGCTGAACAGCCCCAACTCTCTCAGCCTGTCTCCATAGCAGAGGTGCTCCAGCCCTTGGAGCATCTTGGTGGCCTCCTCTGGCCCCGCTCCAGCAGCTCCATGTCCTTCTTGTGTTGGGGACTCCAGAGCTGACTCCCAGCACTGCAGGGGGAGTCCTTCGTGCGTTGTACAAGGAGGCCTTTTTCTTCCCCCTTAATCATCAGGTTTTTATTCTTAAAGCCCTGAGAGTTCAGAACAGCATCATGGCCAAAAGTGTAAAGAAAAGAAACCACATTTCTATAGCACCTTCAACACAGGACACGTGGATCCATGTACAAATGCCACAGTTCAACACTTGCACCAAGGAGAAAGCCCTCTGCCCATCATGTTACGTTATGGACAACCAAGGCCAGGTTGGACAGGGCTCTGAGCAACCTGATCTAGTGCAAGGTGTCCCTGCCCATGGCAGGGGGATTGGTCTAGATGATCTCCAAAGGTCCCTTCCAACCCAAACCCTTCTATGATTTGATGATTCTAAGCTCCTGAAGAACATCTAAGCAGTGGATCTCACTGATCACAGAAGACAAGAGCCTTGGCTTCCCACCACCACCTCTGTCACCAAAACCCTCCCTGTTCAAAGCAACGCAAGTGCACAGTTCACACACAGAAAAGAAAGAAACTGGATGCAAAAATATTCCCTCCTGTAGAAAGATCCAAGGTGGTGGTGATTAAGTGCTCAAAAGGAAACCTGGATGCACATTTTTTTGGATTTTTTTTTTTTCAAGCAGCTTTTTCTTTGCCCCTCAAGGCTGTGCTCCTTTTCTGAAGCACCTTCTGCTGCTCACCAGAATTCCCATGCTTCTTGTTCATGCTTGAAAGGAAATTTCAGGGTTGCTAATACGAACACAAACGGCAGCAGGAGATTTTTTTACCTAATATAAATTATAAAAATAGAAACGCAACTTTTTAGCTGACTTTGCCAAAGCCATTGTCCTGTCCTAGGCACAGTTTTATGCCGATGGGGAAAAAAAAACCCACTCATTGCATTGGACTGGGGGAGACCAGTGACGAGTGGTGTTCCTCAGGGGCTAGAAACTGGGGCTGTTTAACATCTTTGTTGGTGACATGGACAGTGGGATCGAGTGCACCCTCAGCACGTTTGCTGTAAAACCAACTGCGTGGTGTTGTGGACACGCTGGAGGGAAGGGATGCCATCCAGAGGGACCTGGACAGGCTGGAGAGGTGGGACCATGAGAACCTCATGAAGTTCAACAAGGCCAAGTGCAAGGATCTGCACAGGGGTCGGGGCAATCCCAAGCACAAGTACAGGCTGGGTGGAGAATGGATTGAGAGCAGCCCTGAGGAAAAGGACTTGGGGGTGCTGGGTGATGAGAAGCTCATCATGAGCCGGCACCGTGCGCTGGCAGCCCAGAGAGCCAACTGTGTCCTGGGCTGCATCCAGAGCAGCGTGGGCAGCAGGCTGAGGAAGGGAATTCTGCCCCTCTGCTCTGCTCTCCTGAGACCCCACCTGGAATACTGTGTTCAGCTCTGGAGTCCCCAACACCAGAAGGACATGGAGCTGCTGGAGCGGGGCCAGAGGAGGCCATGGAGATGATCCGACGGCTGGAGCACCTCTGCTCTGGAGACAGGCTGGGAGAGTTGGGGCTGTTCAGCCTGGAGAAAACAAGGCTCCGGGGAGACCTTCCAGCACCTTCCAGTGCCTAAAGGGGCTACAGGAAAGCTGGAGAGGGGCTTTGGACAAGGGCATGTGGTGACAGGACACGGGGCAATGGCTTTAAACTGGAAGAGGGGAGATTTCGATGGGATCTGAGGAAGAAATTTTTGACTCAGAGGGTGCTGAGGCACTGGACCAGGTTGCCCAGAGAAGCTGTGGCTGCCCCATCCCTGGCAGTGTTCCAGGCCAGGTTGGATGGGGCTTTGGGCAACCTGGTGTAGTGGAGGGTGTCCCTGCCCATGGCACGGGGGTTGGAACTGGGTGGTCTGTGAGGTCCCTTCCAACCCAAACCATTCTATGATCCTATGACATAAATGCTGGAGCTTCCCAGCATCTTCCCATCTCTTCCACACAACCGAGGGCACGTGCCTGAGCCCTGATCCTCACTGCAGCAGTTCCAGGTTCAAACACAGTTATTTTAAATGCAGAAGAGACTGGGAATTTGTTAGAAGGTAACAGGAAAACATTCCCGTTGTCTCACTTGTGAACACAGGTCCCAGAAAGGAAGTTCCTTCTTGTGCCAAAAATAATGTTTCCCCTTTGCCCCCTTTTATTCTTGCATTTAAAAAGGAATTTAAAGCAAGCAGATATATTGCTTTCCACACCCCCTGCTCCTCCTTACCCACTCATAAAACCTTTTTCCATATAAAATCCCGTGAACCAGAACGGTTTTGGGGTTTCCCCGGAGATTCCTCCCTCGCAGCCTCCATTCACACGCTCCTTTCCACAACAGAGGACGACAGGAACGATCTGAATTCACTACCAATAATTCAATGAACAAATATTATATCCAGATTTGTTTTTTTGGGGGGAATTAAAGGAAATTATTTGCAATCAAAACATATTTCAGCTTGGAAAACCGTCGATGCTCGCGGACAGGTGGCTGCGGCGCTCGTGCCAAGTTCGGGAACCCCTCTGCCCTTTTTTTCCCACTTTCCCAGCTTTAACAGCTGTGACCTCTCAGACCTCCCCGTATCCTTCTGCAAATCCTCCTTCCAGGCGAGCCCGGCGGGCAGCACAAGCCACAGATGCTGCGGTGCCCGCTCGGTGCCCGGGGATGGACGGACGGACGGATGGAGAGCGAGGAAGCTGCCGGACGCAGATGGTCGGCTTCACCGCGAGCCTCGTCGAAGGGGCACCCGTGCCAAGAGCTGAAAGTCAGCTCTGCCACACACAGAGGTGCCAGGATTGGGCCCAAGGGAGAGCCAAGGAGAGGACACTCCTGCCCAGCAGCGGGCAAGAGGCTTTGCAAAGCCTAAGCCATACACGGCACTTCTGGCGTCGCCTACAAGCACGACGGTAACGGAGGCAGAGGATAAATCCGCAAATTAATTCCCCCAACTTGATGCTGGCAAAGTAAAAGAAATGAGTTTAGAAGTTCCTCGCAGCACTTCGAGGCATCCAAAGCTCCTCTTACAAGTCCTCGTGCTACTTTTGCTCAGTAGAGATCATCCCATAGGGAAAACGCACCCATTCTAACGAAAAAAAATGAGGTTTGGAGGAAACCCCACAGTTTCATCCCAAAACAACCTCCATCCGACAGAGAATTCGGGTGTAGAAAAAGGAAAGCACAGTGCTCTGCTGGGAAAGATTAAACCTGGCAGGAGGGGTATTACTCAGGACTAAACGAGCAAATTCTGATTATTCCGAAGGCAGACGAAGGAAATAAATAACCAGGGATGGAGAAAGCTGGTTCCGTAGGTTTTGGGTGTACGGTGAGGTATGAATATGACATCATTTAGGTATTTGTCTCCGTATCGAGTGTAACACACACTTAAACTCAACTGGAAATATTCGTTATCCCAGCTCAAGGGCAAAACACGTCGGATCTACCCTGGGAGAGACGTACAAACCTGTTGCCACGGGTCCCGCAGCATCTCCCTCCTCTGGTCCTTCCTCCTCTCCATCACATGAAGCACTTTCCAGCCCCCAGAGAAGGGCCGCTGCTGCCCAGCAAAGCTCTCAGAGACCTTATTTCTGCAGTGTCAGCCTCGCTCGCGAGCCGGCACCACACCATCCTCCAAACTTAGAATCATAGAATCATGGAATGGTTTGGGTTGGAAGGGACCTCAAAGATCATCCAGTTCCAACTCCCCAGCCATGGGCAGGGACACCCTCCACTACACCAGGTTGCCCAAAGCTTCATCCAATGTGGCCTGGAACACTTCCAGGGATGGGGCAGCCACAGCTTCTCTGGGCAACCTGGTCCAGTGCCTCAGCACCCTCAGAGGGAAGAATTTCTTCCTTAGATCCCATCGAAATCTCCCCTCTTTCACTTCAAAGCCATCACCCCGTGTTCTGTCACTCCACGCCCTTGTCCAAAGCCCCTCTCCAGCTTTCCTGGAGCCCCTTTAGGCACTGGGAGGTGCTGGAAGGTCTCCCTGGAGCCTTCTCTTCTCCAGGCTGAACAGCCCCAACTCTCTCAGCCTGTCTCCAGAGCAGAGGTGCTCCAGCCCTCAGAGCATTTCCGTGGCCTCCTCTGGCCCCGCTCCAGCAGCTCCATGTCCTTCTGCTGTTGGGGACCCCAGAGCTGAAGGCAGCACTGCAGGGGAGTCTCACAGAGCAGAGCAGAGGGGCGGAATCCCCTCCCTGACCTGCTGCCCACGCTGCTCTGGGTGCAGCCCAGGAACTTGACTTTCGCATCCTATTAAACCATTTTTACCTCTTAGCTGTCGCCTATACGGATACGGAAACAGCGGAGCTTTTTCCGGACAGCTGATGAACGCAGCGGCACAGCGAGATACACGCTGGGTCTTTGCTTCCTGCACAAAGGGTTTGCTCAGAGCAGGAGCGGTCCCCACGGCATCCGCATCCCTCTGCGTTCGCTAATCCAGGAGGTTTTTTTCCCCCCTGACTTTTTTAGACCGATTTTTTTGGGTTTGTTTTCTTTCTCCCACCAGGAAGAAACAGATGGATCCATCCTTCAGCCTGAAGGAAAACTCAATGTTTACTTAGCCTGGAAAGAATTAAATCGGTTGAAAACGATGCTCGAGCACTTTGCCAAACGACCTCTCTGCCCCTGCAAACCGGTTTGCTCTTCCCTGAGCCCCGAGACCTGCTTGGGCACAGCCTGACGTGGGCAGCCCAGATGCCACCAGCAGTTGGACTCGGCTCAACGCAGCGAGATTTAAACGAAGGTATCACAATTTTACCAGCGCCAGGAGATGAGAAGAAGGGATTCGGGTCATTTTTGCAGCGTGGAGCTGCCATTCAGCCATTCCACACTCCCCTCTCCTCCTTTTTTTGTGTGTTTTTTTTTGAAAAATACCAACTTTCACACCAGAATGGGCACTGGAAAACTTGTCAGCTCGATCTGCTAAAAGGCAGGAGAAGTTACGACCCTTCGTAGGAAAAACCATTTGGGGAAAGGGATGGAGAAAAAGAATCTCTGACGTTACTAATCTCTTAGTGGGGTAGAAATTTAGAAATTAAATACATCACTCACTCCCTCAGCTGCCACTGTCAGGTGAAAAAATCGGTGACTGTGTAAATACCCAGGGCTGGAAAAAATATTCTCAAAATACGATGCTGTTCGGAGGGATTATTAGCCTTAGAAAAACCACTTCCAAAGGTTAAAAACTGCTTCGAAACGAGTTTTAAACACAGGATGTGTGTAATTTGGAAAACTACATCCCCAAGTAGATTTCAGCTGGCCAGATTACTCAGTTGCTGCTGAAGCTTGGGTTAGAAAGGGTGAATATTGCCATATAAAACATATTTTTGCTGAAGTCTGGGTTAGAAAGGGTGAATGTTATAATATAAACTAGATTTCTTTATTTTTTTAAAGCTACAGTTGGCATCTGGGGAATTTGGATGGACAAAAGGAACAGCGGTACCTGAAATCTCGTGGTCCCATGAGATATTTTATCCTGGAGTATCTGGGCAGGAATAAATAGATGCCCTGGGACAGAGTGAGCAGCATCAAGAGGGGTTATTAAAAGGTTTTGGAGATTTGCTTCAATTCCCAGCATCACCAAGCTCAGTCCCCACGTGACCTCGAGCAAATGTATCCCCAAGTCCGGACGAGGAGGATATCAATTCTCTGCTTCTTCCACGTGGCATCTGCCCTGGTTGCCCAGGATCCATCCTAAAACCTGGGCACTAATCCATAAATAACACCATAACTTCCATAATTGACATTTTTCCACTTTCCTGTGCTTTTGTTGGAGTTAACAATTTGAGTTTGAAGTGCTTTTTCCATCTCCATGTTGCATTTCAAGATCCTTAACGTGAACTCCAAGTAAATGAAGAGCAAGGACAAGCCCTGACCTACCGGTCACGTACATGCAAACACATTTAGGATATTTTGGATATGACCTAGAGGAAGAGAACGATTGCTGCCTTCACCGCGCAAAGACCACTGCCACCCCAAAGCATCGATGCAAGAGCTGTTGGGTTGAGGCTCCAGAAGATGACACGTAGACCCAACTGTGCAGAGGGACAGCAAATGGTCTGCAAAGCCATAACATGGAGAGGACCATCTCAAACTCAGCGTCCCAGTACCTGACGATGGGCTCCCCAGTGCTGGAGATGACCTCTCGAGTTGCCTGGGCACAAACTTTCACATCTCCCACCTGAGTTCCTGCACCAGAACATCCAACCCTGACTCAAAACTGCTGATCCGCAGCTGAAAACCCCCAACTTTTAAGCTGTATAAACCTCCTCGCTAAGGATGTTCTGCTTTTGTTTGATAGCTGCTGTACTCTGAAAGCAAGGAGAGACGGTCACAAAAGAGGGGAAAAGAAATCCCAGCAAATCCTCCAGGAACGGACTGTGCGTGCGCTCGCTGCTGATTATAAACACTAAGTAAAACACATCAGCTTGATACGCCACGGGGTGGGAGCAGCTAGTCAGCAAGATGTTGCTGATGAGCAGTAGCTCGTTGAGAAGCGATGCAACCACTCGCGAGGGCGTCCACACTGTTATACAACGTAGGCGATGCTCCACGTGCTGGTTTTAGTCCCTAAGGGATCTTTCCAGTTGGCTTATCCAGCCACGGGAGCTGGTAAAGCTTGTGCAGCATCATAGTGTAACTGGGAGATGGTGGGATAGTTGTTCTCCTGCACCCCCAGAATGAGAGCTTCTTGCAGTCTTACCGAAATGTAAAGTCTCTCTTTTTTTTTTATTTTTTAGCTCAGTTATCATTTTGGTTTATCTTTTTCTATAGGATGCTTTGGTCCAACAAGCGTTCTGTGCAGAACGATGCCTCGTTCACAAACCCACTCAGGTCTCTAAGAAGTGCCATTTGGGTGGACATTTACAGCTGAAATCTCTTGCTCCAGGGAACCTCCTCTTCTCCTCTCTACCCTATGGCAGGACACAGCATGAGGGATTAATTCTCACAGGGAGATGGAAGAAAGGTGGCAGGCTGCAAACAGAGAGGTTGCATCAACTAGGCGTTCGCAGACTCCACCACAGATCCAAAATCTCCTTGCCCCAGGCTGGTGCCCAAACTGTTGACCCACACCAGCCATATCTCTTCTAGCAAGTAGCGTGGACCCTTCAGAGCAGATCTGTAGGGGCAACTTGGTGCTGAGGACCCAACATTCACCTACAAACCAACCTCATTTCAGCAAAAACATGTCCTTTGCTTTGCTCCTGCCTAGCCCTGATGACCCAGAGCCCACCAGCAGCTGGAGAACATCCTCAGGACTGATTTCATCTGCGAGGGCTTGAGTTTGAGCCTCCAAGACTAGTCTGTGAAGCCACCTGAAGCTCAACAACTAGAGATGTTCCGCTCAGGAGACCAACTTCAAAACATTGTCCTGACCCAGACAAAAATCCTGCTGAGGATGCAGTTGATGCCTGCTGTGAGGGACAGTACCGTGTTCTTCTAACAACAGTTCTGCACCATCACACTTTGTTTTCAGGGGAAAAAAAGGATAAGACAGAAGACCCTACATTTATATGTTATCCAAGCTACGGACTGGTTGGCTTCCAGCTCATTTCCATCCAACGTGGCATCTCAGGCCTAGAGGGTGCAGCAAGTTCAACATCTCACGCGGCAGAAAGCCAGAACCAGGTTGGGAGTTTGCTGGGAGGATGGCTCTCAGTGGGTGCTGGGAAAGAGCCTGGTGGTGGAAACCACCTCTTACATAACTTCAATTTATGGGAGACATCTGTGTTTGGCTGAGTTTAAGTATTAAAAAAGCAAAATGATGCCCTCATGACGCTAAACGAGAAGACGTCGCTTTTATTCTCAACTGTGCTCACCGTTTCCATGTCCGTATGATTCCCCTACAACCAAACCCCACTTTTCTACATTTCTTTCCCCAAATCCAAAAAGTAAGATGCTTGCCAGGCTACAGATCTAAAGCCGTGTTTCAGCAGCCAAATAAGAAGTCAGACTATCCCTATGTGCCTTAAATCCCCAGGAAAAAAGCTTATTTTGTGCGCTCCTGCAGGAAATGCACAGCACTTCCCCCAAATAACATAAAGGTGAAGGCAATCAGCCACCAGCTTGAGGGTGGTGAAACACTGGACCAGGCTGCCCAGAGAAGTTGTGGCTGCCCCATCCCTGGAAGTGTTCCAGGCCAGGTTGGATGGGGCTTTGAGCAACCTGGTGTAGTGGAGGGTGTCCCTGCCCATGGCAGGGAGGTTGGAAGTGGATGATCTTGAAGTCCCTTCCAACCCAAACCATTCTGTGATTCTATGATTGAATTCAGAAAGCAAGGCAAAAAAGGAGAAATTCTCTATTTTTTCAGCCAAACTAGTCAAGCATCTCCTCCTTCTGCTCACAACCGACACAGATCCAGCACGTGATGAAGCTGTGAGATCTCCCAGCAAGAAAAGATCCAAGTTCAGGGAACAAGGGGCTCCCTAAAGAAAGACACTCCAGGCTCCGAAGAAGGGTTGATCCAAGATCAACACAACACCCTGCCGAGTAAATAACCCATCATTGCCCCCCCAGGTTCGGATGTGACGGTTTTGTTTTTAATAGAACCCATTCAAAACTCGACTAGTCCATTAACCAAAATTAAAAAAAGAAAATCCCATTATTCTTAAGTATTTTCATATGCATTTAAAGCTGGTAGTTAACCTCTGAGTCCCGTTTTTATTTTGTTTTCATTAGTTCTTCCAAAGTAGAGCTCCATTACTGCGGCCGACCCTTTGAGGAGGAAATCAGAATGCTCTCCCCCATCGCCAGCAGCCCCAAATTCAAGCAAAAGTAGCACAAAATACAACCTCATGGGAAAAGGTTGCCCCGGCACTGGGCAGGACTGGGAGGACTGGGAGGACAGGGTGGGGACAGCCCCAGAGGGAGTGGGCTGGTGCTGGTGCAGCTCCAGGTTCCTGCTGCAAAGCTGCTCATCTCAAACCTGGTGCTCAGTAGGTCAGCTGGGAAGCACGACAGCTCCATTTGGGGGAAAGCAATAGGGGAAAAAAAATGAAAAAAAAAGGGGAAAAAGAGGGGAAAGGGGGAAAAAAAGGAGAGGGGGAAGGGGAAAAAAAAGGAAAAAAAAAAAGGAAAAAGGGAAAAAAGAAAACAGAAAAAAGGGAAAAAAAAGAAAACAGAAAAAAGGGAAAAAAGAGAAAAGAGACTAGATGGCCTTTGAAGGTCCCTTCCAGCCCTAAACGATTCTATGATTCTATGATTCTATAAAAGAGAGAAAAGGGAAAAAAGGGAAAAACAAAAAAAGGGAAAAGGAAAAAAAGGGAAAATGAGAAAAAAGGGAAAAGAGGGGAAAAAGAAAAAAGGGAAAATGGGAAAAAAGGGAAAAGAGGGGAAAAGGAAAAAAGGGAAAAAATTAAAAAAGGGAAAACAGGAAAAAAAGGAAAAAAGAAAAAAAGGAAAAAGAAAAAAGTGAAAAAGCAAAAGAGTAAAAAGGAGGGAAAGAAAAAAGGAGGGGAAGGAAAAAAGAAAAGGGAAAAAAGATAAAAGGAGGGAAAAGGGAAAAGGGAGGAGAAAAGGGAACAGGAGAAAAGGGAAAACTGAGGAAAAGGAAAAAAGGAAAAAAGAAAAAAGGGGAAAAGGGAAAAAGGAAAAGAGTAAAAAGGGGGAAAGAAAAAAGAAAAAAGGAGGGGAAGGAAAAAGAAAAAGGAAAAAATATAAAAAAGGGGAGGAAAGGGAAAAAAAAAAGGGGGAAAAGGGAAAAAGGGGAAAAGGGAAAAAGGGAAAGGGGGAAAGGGGGAAAGAAAAACAGAAAAAAAGGAGGGGAAGAAAAAAGAAAAAGGGGAAAAAAAAGGGGGGGAAGGGAAAAAAGAAAAGGGAAAAGGGAAAAAGGGGAAAAAGGAAAAAGGGAAAGAGGAAAATGGAAAAAAAAGAATAAAGGAAAAAGAAAAAGAGAAAAAAGGAAAAATGGAAGAAGAAAAGAGTAAAAGGGGGGAAGAAAAAAGAGGGGAAGGAAAAAGGAAAAAGGGAAAAAACAAAAAAGGGAAAAAAAGGAAAAAAGGGGAAAGAAAAAATGGAAAAAGAAAAGAGAGAAAAGAAAAAATAAGTGAAGAAAAAAGAAAAGAGAGAAAAAATAAAGAAGGAAAAGAGGGGGAAGGGGAGAAAAGAGGAAGAGGAGAAAAAGAGGGGAAAGAAGAAATAGAACAGAAGAAAATTTAAAAAAAGGAAGAAAAAAGGGAAAAGCGAGTGTTCTAAAGTGCCTGTCTTTCTGCGAGGGGGGAGCGCCGAGCGCACGGAAGATTAATCCCGAGCTTTGCCCGGAAAGAGGCGACATTGTGTTTTAAAGCCTCTAAACCAGTCCCGAACAGAAACTGGATTACGCTGGGGCAGATGTCAGTGCTTCCCAGAAACAATACGGGGTTGTGTATCTCACACCAGCCTCATTAAAAGATTAAAATACTTCTGATTGAAAAAAAAAAAAAAAATTAAAAATAAAATCAGAAAATATGTATTTTTCAAATGGGAGCCGCGATTTCCTCCTGCCTGCACCGGCTCCAATCCCGGCAGATGAATTTCCCTTTAATGAGATGTCATTTTGGAGAATGGTTTTAACATCCCTGCAGAAAAAAAAAAAAATCTTCGCCCTAAACCTCATCAAGCCACGTCGAGATTATTAAAAGAAAATTTACCACCCCGACAAAATAAAATAAAACAAAATAGAAGCCGCCAATTCGCAGAATCCATGACACGGCCGTTTTTAAATGTGATGGAAAAGGCTTTCCGAGTTATCTGCTTAAACAGGGGCTTTCTGTTTACTCCTCACTTTCATGTCAACCGAATTTGGGGAGAAAAAAAATTGACAGGAACTTTAAGGCCATTAGTCACATTCCGAGTCCTTTTTTCAGATGAACGCGTCAGAAGCTGCGGAGGAGGAGGATGGTTTTATCATCTTGATAAAAGAAAATTAACTCCCCGGTGCCCCAGTCTCTGCTCCCAGGGTTACGATGCTCCTATGGGTGAGGAGATCCAGGAGCAACCAGGGCTGGCAGAAGGGAAGAGGAGGCAAAATCCCACGAAAGGAGATAAATAACTTCAGAAAACTGTGCTTGAAAGCCCTCCAAAAACTGGAGATGGCAGCCGGGTCCTTGGAGGGTCCCCAAAGCCTGAAAAGCAGCATCTCAACCACAGAACTAGTCCAGTTTGTGCTCCAAACTGGTCTGGGGAAGGTTGGGATCCCACCTCTTGGACCTCTTCTCCCCACTAAAGTGAAAGTACTGACCGGTGGAAATGGACCGAGGAGACAAGAGAGCCTTTGCTGAGACCTTCAAAAAATCTCAACCACATCCCAGTCAGCTCCCAATACACAACAACATCGATTAACAACTTCCTCCCGTCAGAGCACTCAGCAATTATCAATGGTAGATGCCTACATCCCATACTACTACATCCTTGAGGTCCCTTTCAATCCCTAACATTCTGTCTTCTCTGCAACTTTCGACACAATGCCCCAGCTCCACTCCATCCATCGTGTAGTACAGCCCCAAAGTCCCCTCTCAGCCCTCACCCCTAACCACTGACCCCCCGGGGTCAGGAACATGCTGTGATGTAACACACCTTCTTCTTGGAGATCTGCACAAACATCTCCAGATCCTGCACAACTTCGAAGATCATAGAATCAGAGAGTCATAGAATGGTTTGGGTAGGAAGGGACCCCACAGACCATCCAGCTCCAACCCCCCTGCCATGGGCAGGGACACCCTCCACTACACCAGGTTGCCCAAAGCCCCATCCAACCTGGCCTTGAACACTGCCAGGGATGGGGCAGCCACAGCTTCTCTGGGCAACCTGTCCCAGTGCCTCACCACCCTCAGAGGGAAGAATTTCTCCTCAGATCCCATTGAAATCTCCCCTCTTCCAGTTTAAAGCCATTGCCCCATGTCCTGTCACTCCACGCCCTTGTCCAAAGCCCCTCTCCAGCTTTCTTGGAGGCTCTTATAGGTACCAGAAGGTGCTGGAAGTTCTCCCTGGAGCCTTCTCTTCTCCAGGCTGAACAGCCCCAACTCTCTCAGCCTGTCTCCAGAGCAGAGGTGCTCCAGCCCTCGGAGCATCTCCGTGGCCTCCTCTGGCCCCGCTCCAGCAGCTCCATGTCCTTCTGATGTTGGGGACCCCAGAGCTGAAGGCAGCACTGCAGGGGGGTCTCACAGAGCAGAGCAGAGGGGCAGAATCCCCTCCCTGACCTGCTGCCCACGCTGCTCTGGGTGCAGCCCAGGGCACGGGTGGCTTTCTGGGCTGCCAGCGCACGGTGCCGGCTCATGGTGAGCTTCTCATCAACCAACACCCCCAAGTCCTTCTCCTCAGGGCTGCTCCCAATTTATTTGTCTTTGGCTTCTCCTCCTTGAGATTTTTGAGACAGTGGTTAGGGATGGAGAGAGAAGGATCCTGCTGGCACAGAGTGCCCCATGGGCAGAGCCAGCACTGAAAACCGCTGTGCCAACTCACTTCTACCGATTTCCACCCCCCGTCACTAAACCGATGCACCTTTCGGTCCCCATCCCACAGCGTCGCTGCTGAATTTTGTATTTTCACAGCTAAATCAGGAATTTAAAAGGAGACAAAAAGTCCTCTTCAGATCTAACTAATGGCTCATGGACTAACCTGGATTCTACACCCACCAACTCCAGATGCTTTTGGAGAAGAGATGTGAATCTCTCCAATATGAAACTGCGGAATGACAGTTGGGGAAACAGTTGGGGGGACAAGTTTCTCACAAATGTACATATTTAACAAAATTCTCAGTAGATTTTGCTCTCAAAGCTTTGTATCTTAAAATCCTGCAAAGTAAACACCTCATGGTGGTGACCTACCAAGGTGGTTCTCGCATGAGAAGCATTGTCCTTCTAACGATCGCTGGGTCTTGTTAGGGGAATTAGGCTTTTCGGACATTTGCTGTCACCCTCAAGTCTCTTTTCAGAAGAAGCAGTCAGCATATAGGTAATTTATGGGATCATCCTCCTTATAGCCCCCAAAGCACAAGAGGCACAATTGAGGTTGTCCTTTCCCCTGCTCTCTCCAGTTATTAGCCAATAGCTAATTTTAAAAGAGCATCTTCATTTCCTATCAAAAGTTGAGTTTTTTAAGGAAGAAGGACATTCTCCATCGTTTGAGTCTCCAGAAAAATGCCCCGTGGTGTTTCACCCCATATCTTCTCCAACTTCTGGAAATAATCCCCCAGCAAATCCCAAGCCATACTGGTGATCGTAACTCCGTGCCAGCAACGCGAACGAAGCAGAGAAGGGATTTCCCTTAATGCCAATGGATGAGATGATGGTAAACCATGCCCAGCTGGACCCGAATAAACTCCCTGCTGGGACCGCTCCGGCTCTGTAATTGCCAGCACAGGCAAAGCTACTCAATGTTGGGTTGTAGGACAAGCAACACGCACCAACGTATCTCAAACACTTCTCAATGGTTTCCAGATACATCACAAAAGTTAGGTGAACCTATCTCACTTCCAGAATGGATGGACTTCTCAAAGAACCTTAGAGTGCAACCAAAGCTCAGAAGCAATTGAATGAATACATGGAAAATACTCCACCTCAGAGGTGGAAGCTTAGGGCCCTTCCCAACCACACAATACCATTGTCTCAAGGAGGTGAAACTACTGTTTTCACTTCTGCAAGGAAACATGCGACAGGACTCAAGACATGTCAGCAAAATGGGATCACGTAGCAAGGAAAATCTGAAAGGTTTCCCCAGGAGTGGATGGGAGGGGCTGCATGAAATTAGTTCAGCACCCCAGCACGGGACTTGGGGGAAAAGGCAATGATGATGTGGCAGGAGAGAGGAGACCAAGTGCGAGGAGACCAAGGTGCTAGAGAATGGTGGCCTCCACACACCCTCAACAGGTATCTTCACTGGACAGCAAAAGCTAGAGAGGCAGCATCAGATGGCCCCATCGTTGGAAGCATTCAAGGTCAGGTTGGACAGGGCTTTGAGCAACCTGATCTAGTGAAAGATGTCCCTGCCCATGGCAGAGGGGTTAGACTAGATACTTTTCAAAGGTCCCTTCCAACCCAAACTATTCTATGATTCCATAAACTCGGTCATGAGTTGGGTTGACCAGCTGGCAATGGATGTCTGAAAATCACCGGGAAGAGAGTAAAAAGAAATTTGAAACAAAAAGCTCACTCACCATGAAGGAAAGGAAGGGAGGAGACAGGGAGGTCGATGTGCCCAAGCCACCCAGCACACAGCGTCTCAACCTCCTGAGAACATGGTGACTGGCAGAGATGGTGGTTTCTCCTCCTCTTGGCCACTTGGCCATACGGCCCTTTGCTCTGGGGAAGTAGCACTTGCACCCAGCGTGGTGGTTGAGCACCGGTCCGTTTCAAAGCCTGCACCACCTGCTTGACCTTTCAACGTGAAACGCTAAAGGCTACATAGGAAAACGGGAGGGGAGGACCCAAGCCAAGCCCAGAAGGTTCTTGTTTCCATCTTAGTCCATTCAATGTGCTCCAGGCCAAAGAACAGAAAGAAAAGAAGAAAACAAAACTAAACCACACAAGCATATCCTCTGCTGACAAGTCTTTTCTACTGAGCAGGCATTTCTCTGACAAATGTTCTATCATCTTGTTCTTTACTTATTTATAGCGCTGGAGGGGTAGGACTGTCCCTCAAGAGGAGCTGCAAAGTTTTCTGAAGGAAATATCTGAGCTTCTCCATCAGTGTCAGATTCTATTTGCAGACAGGTTACGTTACAAACACAGGCATCAGTGTTTTAGAACAGAACTCTTCAAAGTGGGTCAGCACTTAACTCGCCCATCACAGGGTCTATAAACACAACGTCGGCCGCTACGCATAGGTCTTCTTGTTTCCAAAAACGTGTCTTAAAGCAGCTCTGTCTCTCCATGAGAGGGTGAGCTGGATCTCCTGCAGGAGTTGGTGCACCTTCCTTCTTCCAGTCAATGTTCTCCATTGCTCTTGGCGCAGATTCTGGCTGAGTCCATCATGGGCACGTCATCCGCTGTATGAGGGCATGGACATCTCCCACTGTTGCCTTAGGAAAGATGCTCAATGGCATGTGGGTTTGGCCCGTTTGCCCTGCTCTGCTTGCAGAATGACTGTCCCTTCGGCAAAGAGGGGGGGATCTGCAATGACCAGGAGCATCCTCCTGTCTTTATCCTCACGTATCCTCCAGTCAAGGTGTGTTGGGGGTGGAGTACCACCAAGGGGTGTAGCAGCACACCCATAACAGCAGACACCATACCTAACTTTCTAGCAGTTTCCACAATCCTACGGCATCCCTCAACCCTAGAAGGCTTCTGCTGCCTCTGGGCGAGGTCTTTGAAACCTGGACTACTGCTGGTCGCATCCGCTGACACCACGTGAACCTTGAAAAAAGGCTGGAAGCAGGAGGAGCATCGTCGCCGTCGCTCGACGTGCCGCTTCACCCATCACAAACTCCTCCGTAGCAACTCGCTCAGCCCTCTCCCGGCGGCGAGAGGAGAGGACATCCTCCCCCTCGCCGCGATTCCGAAGCGATGACCAACAATGTCAATAGGAGCAAAGGAAATTTAAGGCAAGCAAATCGCAGCCCTTCCGAGCCGCGCTCCTGCAAAGCAGAGAGAGATAAGGGGGAGGAGTGAAAAGGAGAATCAATAAATCTTAACCTCATTCACAATGATCTGGAGCTCTTATTAAGTAAATTAATTTAAGTTAATTTAACTCGATCATGACTCCCGATCACAGTGATTTAGTGAGGGGGAAATTGCATTAGGAAAGGCCACACTCGCTAGATAGAAGAACGGAAGAAAATTAGATCCACTTAGCAATGTGAATTAATATGGAAATAGCAGGTGTAAATTTAACCTTATCAAGAGAGTGAAAATTATCTTCATAAATTTGGAGAAATAGCCCCCAGGTTGCTTATAAATCTATTTAAAACAAAAATATTACAAAAAGTGGAGTAAAATTAATTTAAAATATACTCCCATCTATCGCCTCTAAGAAAAGTCAGCAGCAGGGCGAAGTTAAACGCAACCTGGCAGTACGGGGGGAAGCAACTCATCCCCGAGGGATCAGCACCGGGTGTCTCCAGACCTGCAGCGACTCTCCCCGTCCCTCACTGCCCAAAGACCCATCCCTCTTCATCTTAGCCTGCGATTCCGAGGAGTTCGTCGGCGATAAGGCCAACGTCCCAGATGGCCCAGTGAGGTTTCTCGCTGCAAAATGCAGCACAGATACCCAAAAAGAGAGGGGGGACTCTCATAAACATCTTTAACAACAGCAAGTTCACAAGGGAGGGGATTCTGTCCCTCTGCTCTGCTCTCGTAAGACCCCCCTGCAGTGCTGCCTTCAGCTCTGGGGTCCCCAACAGCAGAAGGACATGGAGCTGCTGGAGCGGGGCCAGAGGAGGCCACGGAGATGCTCCGAGGGCTGGAGCACCTCTGCTCTGGAGACAGGCTGGGAGAGTTGGGGCTGTTCAGCCTGGAGAAGAGAAGGCTCCAGGGAGACCTTCCAGCACCTCCCAGTGCCTGAAGGGGCTACAGGAAAGCTGGAGAGGGGCTTTGGACAAGGGCGTGGAGTGACAGGACACGGGGCAATGGCTTTGAACTGAAAGAGGGGAGATTTAGATTAAAGCTAAGAAAGAAATTTTTTACAATGAGGGTGGTGAAACACTTGATCATGTTACCCAGAGAAGCTGTGGCTACCCCATCCCTGGAAGTGTTCCAGGCCAGGGTGGATGAGGCTTTGAGCAACCTGGTGTAGTGGAGGGTGTCCCTGCCCATGGCAGGGGGGTTGGAACTGGATGATCTTGAAGGTCCCTTCCAACCAAACCATTCCATGATTCTATGACATGAAAAATAGTTGACCCTTTTGTATGACGCACACCAAAAGATACAAGCGAGGAGGTGACTACAGCATGTCACAGTGGAGATGCACAGCGTGTCCCGCCATCACCAAAGCTGCCCGTTGTTTTGGCAAAAGCTCACCAAAGCAGCCAGAAAGCAGCTCCCAGTTCGTTCCTTGTTACAGGTCCAAGAGGATGTTATGAAGGATGGAGTAAAAAAACCCATAAAAACTATAGGAGAAGCATTTGCCATGTGCTTCCTCCAGACAGTCCAGATGATTGATCACACACAACGAAGGTAATAGGGAGACGCAGCAAGAGATTTATTGCTTCTTTAAAATATAATTGTTTTAATTTGCTGATGGCATTTTATCAAGATTTGTCTGAAACAGCCGTAAGATCTAAACTACATCATTTAATGAAGTCAAAGATTAATACAGATAAAATTATTCTACAAGTGGGAGCTCTCAGCCAATCGCAGCAGCAAATCCAGGTCGCTCCTCCGCAAAACCACAGCTCGGTTGGGCAAGATCCATGAACCAGCTGCCAGTGACTCTTGCTCTAACCCTGCCTGAAGCCCTTGCTTGAAGCTCCTGCCCTCCTCATCTCACACCATGGGTCCTCCATCCATCAACTACCCAGATCCAGAGTAACAAGCCGGGGGTGGGGGAAGAACCTGAGCCAAATAGTCGGAGTATGAGTCGTTTTCTATGAACTAAGGCTGAAGTTCATAGAATCATAGAAGGTTTGGGTTGGAAGGGACCTCAAAGATCATCCAGTTCCAACCCCCCTGCCATGGGTAGGGACACTCTCCACTACACCAGGTTGCCCAAAGCCCCATCCAACCTGGCCTTGAACACTTCCAGGGATGGGGCAGCCACAGCTTCTCTGGGCAACCTGGTCCAGTGCCTCACCACCCTCAGAGGGAAAAATTTCTTCCTTAGATCTAATTGAAATCTCCCCTCTTTCAGTTTAAAGCCATTGCCCCGTGTCCTGTCACTACATGACCTTGTAAAACATCCCTCTCCAGCTTTCTTGTAGGCCCCTTTAGATACTGGAAGGCTGCGAGAAAATCTCCTGGAGCCTTCTCTTCTCCAGACTGAACAGCACCAACTCTCTCAGCCTGTCTTCATAGCAGAGGGGCTTCAGCCCTCGGATCATCTTCATGGCCTCCTCTGGACCCACTCCAACAGCTCCATGTCCTTCTTGTGTTGTCACAGTCCAACACGACAATTCTCGCTATAAAGAGCAAAACCTTCATCATGCTTCCTCGGCTGGGAAAGCCATCGCAGAACTGAGCCCACCAAGAGTCAGCAGGTACCAGACGCAAATCCCCCTCCCAGGAATAAAACTGGGATGGTTACGGAGCAGGGCGAGCCTCGCCTCGCTCACGTTTTCTCTTTCAAGGTTCCAGCCGAGGTGTGCTAACGGCACAGAGACACTACAGAGGCAGTTGTGCACAGATCCGTCGCAGAACATTCCACCGTAACAGAAAGGAGAAAACAAAAATCAATCTTTTCACCGATAAACGGGTAGGATTTGCCGCCAGCGCAGTGACGGAGGGAGAAGGGTTGTTTGAACACCAGGAACCGAAAGATGCAGCTGTTTCCACCTAAATAAAAGCAGGATGATACGCTCAGAACGGCTGGTTCAGGACCAAAAAAGCAGCAAACTGAGACAGGGATGGGAAGGGCAACGCGCGTGTCGATGCGGGTGTAATCGCGCTCGTGAGCAGCACATCGGTGACTGTAGCTCCAGGAGTGGCCAGAACCAGAGTCAGCATTACGCCAACACCGCCAGGAGATTAAAAGCCACGAGAAACAAATCTTTATTTGCACACAAAATACCAGGCGCCGTAATTCCCAGCAGCAAATCGTGATCCTCTAAGAAACAACACAATTTAAGATTTTACCGTAATGCGCTTGTACATTCACAATGCAAAAGCCACACTTCGAAAAATTAATAATAATATTTTTTAAAAAGCTTCTATTTGGGCCAAAGAAGAAACACAACAATAACTTATTTGATGGTCTGGCTTTCTATCGTAGCCTGAGAGCGGTGAGCAAGCAGTAACTCTCGCTGGCAGGTAAGATGCACACACATGCTGCCTTGATTCAGAAAAAAAGTAGGATGAGAGAGTAAGAAAAAGACTATGTGGTTTGTTTGTGGAAAAGGAGATGCAAGAAGCTGGCCTCAAGGACGTGCAAATGGAGGTGGCACCTAAAAACGGAGCAGAATTGCACCGGAGGAACTAAGCGAGTCACTTTTGGGAGGAATTTAAGAGGAGATGTGGATCTCAGGACTGGATAAAAGGGCATGATGTGGAGGTTGGAAGGTATCAAAGGCAAAAGTAGAAGGTGAAGAAAAAGAAGGAGGTGGTGCAGGTTAAGATTGATCGCAAAATGTGGGTGGAAATCAGCCGTTAGCCCAAAAGGATCCCGCCGATTCCATACGAGAAGCAGCAGGTCGGTATAATACGCGAGACGAGGAGTTTCTCACTAAGAGCTTGAAAAAACAAAGACAAAACAACAGACCTAACTCTACATTTTAAAAAACAGTTGGAAAATAAACACCTTTTTTAAAAATCTCTCCGTTACCTGGTACTTTGCCTCATCGCCCCCAAGTCTTTCAAACCCAGCCCTCCCATCAGATACCAGTATTTGTGAAACTCAAAGCCAGATTCACTTCGTACCGGGAAAACTCAGGCCAAGTTGGGCTTTAAAAACAATCACCGCAATCCTTGTCTCTCCACAGCACCCACCATAAAAGCCACCAACGTGGGGCATCGCTGGGGGAAATGACTTTTGGAAGAAACCACCCGGAGCAGTGTTGATGTCAACTCGTGTCACTGCTCCGTCGGAGGAGGTGATGGTGAGGGGCAGCGCCCAGCAACCCCCAGCAAGTCAAGTTTGGTAAAATTAATATTATTATGGAATAATAAAAGGAGTAAACCCATAGTAGAGCAGAGGAGGCTCTCTTTGCCCAAAATATTGCCTGCCATAGTGGCAAACCAGCTGTTCTCCACCTAAGAATAACCAGAATCTGGGTTATAATCAAAACCATCAGTTCTAAGGGCGCTTTTTTTTAAAGCATCAATTACCGTAACGACCTTTCCGCTTACACACGACTTTCAGACTTTGTCTTGGCCTCCGAGATGTTCCTTGGTAACATCTCCACCAGCTAACGTAGCTGCAGCTTGGTCTTAGCAGATACAGGGATGTCCGCACAGTTGATTTAGGAAGACTCAGACTCAAGGGTATGGCACCATCCTTTGGTGACACCCTTCTTCAGACGGGTGCTGACACGCCAAATTATTTGCTACAAGGCTGGGCTGATGCTCCACCCATCCAAAAAAGCCTGGAAGAAGCAAGCCTGCGCCTGCACCTACCTCCTGGTGTAGGTTTGGGGCATCTTTCACCACCACCAACACACTTTCAATGCTCCTCCGTAGAACCAACGTGCACGATAAGGTTACAAAGCAGAGGGAAGGTCTGGCCTCATTAACAGGCTCAATCATGTCTAATTAATAGGCCATGTCTACGTCCAAAACAAGCAGCAAGTTTCCTCAGGTCTGATGTAAAAAGTCCTGTGTGTTTATTCGTCTTCCTTACGGCTTATTTAACCGCTTCATGGAAACAATGAACTCGAAGGAGGAATAAATACGGAACGACGGACTGCGGGAAGCTGTTGGCCGCCGACTCGGGCTAACGTGATTACTAATAAGATTTTACACTTTAAGTCAATAAACTCTGCGTAGAAGCAGCTAAACAAAAAGAGAAATTAAGCGGCGAACACGCAACGGTAATCGTACGGAGCCAACGTGGGAGTCCCCGCGTCCCAACCGGCTGCATTCAAGGGATGGAAGAATTACCTGGATGTCACGGGGCGCCTCGTCTTCCAGTTGGGAATGGGGCTGCTGAAGGATGATAAGGCTGGAGGCACCACGTTCTTCTTCACGATCCTGTAGCGCGTCTTTATCACCTTGTTGGCTGGGGGGCTCCTTACGAAGTGCAAGTTGGCTCCTACAAGAAAGCAAACGGAAAAACGGGCTTGAAATTCAGGTGTGCACGGGATAGACGGGACCTCACCAACATAGGTCCTACAGCCAACTCTACTCCACTCTCAAAAGGGGCAGAAGACCCCTGGGGTGCGTCAGGTGTGGGACTAGCACGGTTGCTGGTAACAGAAAGGCTCTGATGGGTTTGGGGGTGTTTGGCTTCACCAGCCCAGCAGCAAAACCCTACCAGGTGAATCACAC
This sequence comes from Tauraco erythrolophus, assembly GCF_009769465.1. Classification (NCBI taxonomy): domain Eukaryota; kingdom Metazoa; phylum Chordata; class Aves; order Musophagiformes; family Musophagidae; genus Tauraco; species Tauraco erythrolophus. The sequence continues at coordinate 104,869,333 of NC_141467.1, forward strand.
ATTCGCCAACAACACTTTGATCCCCAACATCTACACTGGAAATGGATTTGCACGTGGGTCGGGGCAATCCCAAGCACAAGTACAGGCTGGGCGGAGAATGGATTGAGAGCAGCTCTGAGGAAAAGGACTTGGGAGTGCTGGTGGGTGAGAAGCTCAACATGAGCCGGCACCATGTGCTGACAGCCCAGAAAGCCAACCGTGTCCTGGGCTGCATCCAGAGCAGCGTGGGCAGCAGGTCAAGGGAGGGGATTCTGCCCCTCTGCTCTGCTCTCCTGAGACCCCACCTGGAATACTGCGTTCAGCTCTGGGGTCCCCGACACAACAAGGACATGGAGCTGTTGGAGTGGGTCCAAAGGAGGCCACGGAGATGATCCAAGGGCTGGAGCACCTCTGCTCTGGAGACAGGCTGGGAGAGTTGGGGCTGTTCCACCTGGAGAAGAGAAGGCTCCGGGGTGATCTTATAGCAGCTTTCCAGTACCTAAAGTGGGCCTACAGGAAAGCTGGAGAGGGACTTTTTCCAAGAGTGTGTAGTGACAGGACACGGGGCAATGGCTTTAAACTGGAAGAGGGGAGATTTCAATTAGATCTAAGGAAGAAATTCTTCCCTCTGAGGGTGGTGAGGCACTGGCACAGGTTGCCCAGAGAAGCTGTGGCTGCCCCATCCCTGGCAGTGTTCAAGGCCAGGTTGGATGGGGCTTTGAGCAACCTGGTGTAGTGGAGGGTGTCCCTGCCCATGGCAGGGGGGATGGAACTGGATGGTCTGTGAGGTCCCTTCCAACCCAAACCATTCCATGATTCTACGATTTAAGCATTTAATCATTCCCGTTTTTATCATATTTTGCAGGATGATCTACACACCGGTTTATTCCGCGGAATGTTTCATGCAATTAACAGCTAGATGTTTGCCTCTGGTTTTCCTCCGCTTGATAGCCGGCAATTTTTTTCACGGCTTTAAGGAATGCATCTAATTGCCCGACTTTTATAACATACAGCTATAACTGCCCAGATAATTAAAGCTGACACTACATGCTGAGACTAAGTCTTCTGGTTTATAACTGATTTAAAGGGCCGGCTGTTTTTCTTGGAGATTCTCTAATTAAAATTATGGGAAGGTTCAGAGGGGAAAAGCAGAACCATTATTTCCCCTGAAAATGTTGTACGCATCCCCACGGTTGTCTTTGCGAGAGAAGGGAAAATAAGGTTGCTTCCCAGTTAAACTGGTAATTTCAGGAGGCTGGATCTGTGTTGAAACGAGAAAAATTGGGAAATGCATTTCAGAGCCGATCTCTTTTCCTAGAGTGGAGGGAGCAGCTTCCTCGTCTCCCCGCAGCAGTGGTAACGGTGATCCGTGTTTAACGCGGAGAATGTTTCCTTCTCGAGCATTCCCGAGCAAACCGGTGTCGTACGTTGGGTTCGGGAAGGCTCAAGCAGTCAGAAGCAAGAAGTTCTGCTCCCAACCTCAGCCAGAGAGTTCCAACTTCTGATGTACAAGGCCATGTAGTGACAGGACATGGGGCGATGGATTTAAACTGGAAGAGGGGAGATTTCGATGGGATATGGGGAAAAAATTCTTCCCTCTGAGGGTGGTGAGGCACTGGCACAGGTTGCCCAGAGAAGCTGTGGCTGCCCCATCCCTGGCAGTGTTCCAGGCCAGGTTGGATGGGGCTTTGGGCAACCTGGTGTAGTGGAGGGTGTCCCTGCCCATGGCAGGGGGGTTGGAACTGGATGATCTTTGAGGTCCCTTCCAACCCAAACCATTCCATGATTCTATGATTCTATGGAGGAGGGGCGAGGAGAAAAACCAGCTCTGCCACGACAGAGGAATCACTGGAATTTTTCCGAATACAGATGCCGATAGCAACGCTCCTCGATACCGTAAGACAAACGATCCCTGAGCAGGAGCGTACGGAGGGGTTCACGGTCTCCACCGCCCCAAGCACGCTCACGACACCACGCAAACAATCTTTTTTATACAGCTGCAATAAAATTTGGAAGGTGTTTGGTATAAGTAACCCGCTTGGCCATCGCGCTCACCCACGCCGCAGCGTATGGGACCTCCAAGCCGTATTTGCACCAGGAGTGAAGTCAGATCCTCACACCAAAGTGGTTTATTTTCCCCTCTGCTCTGCTCTCATGAGACCCCACCTGAAACACTGCGTTCAGCTCTGGGGTCCCCAACAGCAGAAGGACACGGAGCTGTTGGAGCGGGGCCAGAGGAGGCCACGGAGATACTCCGAGGGCTGGAGCACCTCTGCTATGGAGACAGGCTGGGAGAGTTGGGGCTGTTCAGCCTGGAGAAGAGAAGGCTCCGGGGTGATCTTATAGCAGCCTGCCAGTATCTAAAGGGGGCCTGCAGGAAAGCTGGAGAGGGGCTTTTTCCAAGGGCATGTAGTGATAGGACATGGGGCAATGACTTCAAACTGAAAGAGGGGAGATTTCGATGGGATCTGAGGAAGAAATTCTTCCCTCTGAGGGTGGTGAGGCACTGCCACAGGTTGCTCAGAGAAGTTGTGGCTGCTCCATCCCTGGAAGTGTTCCAGGCCAGGCTGGATGAGGCTTTGAGCAACCTGGTGTAGTGGAGGGTGTCCCTGCCCATGGCAGGAGGGTTGGAACTGGGTGATCTTTGAGGTCTCTTCCAACCCAAACCATGCTATGATTCAATGACCAGAGGAACCACAGACACCCATTGCTTTAGAGGTGAGGCAAGGAGAGAGGAAAGAAGATGGAAAGCAAATAGGTTTTCATTGATATTTGCCTGCTCTGGGATGTTTTGTGTCAGACTAAATTCTTCAGGACAGTGATTGCACCACCACGTAGATTTGTAAAGCCCTTTGCAAGGTTTGAGCACCAAGTACAATGACGATCGCTCACAAGCACTGGCAAAGCTGCAGCGTTTTCCTTCAGAGAACTGTATTTAGGATTGCAAAATGGGAACAACAAAAGGACAGATGGCCAAATCCCTCCATGTCCCAACGCTACACACACACTGAAATCCCAGCTACAGTGAGGGCTGGCGACTGTCATAGAATCATCGAATCATGGAATGGTTTGGGTTGGAAGAGGCCTAAAAGATCATCCAGTTCCAACCCCTCTGCCATGGGCAGGGACACCCTCCACTACACCAAGTTGCCCAAAGCCTCATCCAACCTGGCCTGGAACACTGCCAGGGATGGGGCAGCCTCAACTTCTCTGGACAACCTGGTCCAGTGCCTCAGCACCCTCAGATGGAAGAACTTTTTCCTTATCTCTAATCTAAATCTCCCCTCTTTCAGTTTAAATCCATTGCCCCTTGTCCTATCACTACATGCCCTTGGAAAAAGTCCCTCTCCAGCTTTCCTGTAGGCGACTATGAGACCCCTTCATCACCCAGGAGGCATGGACATATCCAGCTTCTCATGGAATAGAGCATCAACCAAGTATCCAAAGCAGCTGTTTCATAGCGAGGAAAGGATGAGAGCCACAACCCCGCATCCTCCCCAAACACCAACGGCACAAGTTAATCTTAGAATCACAGAATCATGGAATGATCTGGTTGGAAGAGACTCTCAAGATCATCGAGTCCAACCGTTCCCCCTGCACTGTCAGGGTCCCTAAACCATGTTCCTCAACACCAAATCCACACGGTTTTTAAACACCTCCAGGGATGGGGACTCCACCACCTCCCTGGGCAGCCTGTTCCAAAACTTCACAACCCTCTCTGGAAAGAAATTTTTCCTGATATTTAACCCTTTGTTGTCCCTTTCCCTTCACCTCTCCGACCTTACAGAATTATTCAGCTGGGAATTTATCAAATACACTATTAACATCTCTTTTTTTTTTGCCCCTACACAAGCTGTAGCTGCCACTAATCAAGCCAGAACCTCATCAAACTCCTGCCTGACACCATCCCGCACCTTCACGCTCGCACGAGAAGGAGAGGTCCCCAATTCTTCCGGCTCGCGGGCGTTCCCCGCTTCTTGCACAGACGGGCTGGCACCTGCTAAACCCTATTCCCCGACGGTAATTGGATGGTGCATTCATGCCAGAGCTGCTCTTCCAAAAGTGCCTGCACGTACGGCTCCGGCATTAACCACCTCCTGAAAGAGACTCTCCAAAGAGCTCAGTTTTCTATTATTACTTGCTAGCTGAGGGGTTTTGTGTAGATAATCATGTTATTTAGATAGGATGTTGGTTTAATTCCCTTCATTACAGGCTCCCAGGGTTGTTATTTTTTTTTCTCCGCGTGATGTATTCCCCGTGGCACATTTCACTCAAATCAAACACTTTACGCTTTTATTACAAACAATACCCCAGCGTCCCCCGTTATCAGCCCGGCGCACACATGCACGCTCCTCGCAGAGATCCAGAGGTCAGTTCTAATGACTAATCGATCTCATTAGCTTTCCTAATTAAAAACTTTACTACCGCAATGGAAGACAAACTACAAAAAAAACTGCTTGCATCATATTTGAATGGGATATGAGCATCATTTATCAGCCAGGGCTCACAGCCCGCGCCCGGCGCAACGGGCCACGCGCTGCTGAGGTTGGTGCTTTATTTGGAGTCGTGCGTCCCCCCGGGCATCGCTCGTGCCTACCGTGCCCACGGAAAAAAAATCCTGGTGTAAATTCCAACGCTGACCTTGAGGTGGGCAATTTGTTGCCAAAATCTCTTGTCATGGCGCTCTGAGCAGATGGGATCGAGGACCCATCATCATTTAGGAAAAGGGCTGCATGTAACACGGTTACGAGGATCATAGAATCCTGGAATGTCTGGGGTTGGAAGGGACCTTAAAGACCATCCAGTTCCAACCCCCCTGCCATGGGCAGGGACACCCTCCACTACACCAGGTTGCTCAAAGCCTCATCCAACCTGGCCTTGAACACTTCCAGGGATGGGGCAGCCACAGCTTCTCTGGGCAACCTGTGCCAGTGCCTCACCACCCTCAGAGGGAAGAATTTCTTCCTTAGATCCCATCAAAATCTCCCCTCTTTCAGTTTAAAGCCATTGCCCCATGTCCTGTCACTACACACCCTTGTTCAAAATCCCTCTCCAGCTTTTCTGTAGGCCCCTTTAAGTACTGGAAGGCTGCAGTAAGATCACCCTGGAGCCTTCTCTTCTCCAGGCTGAACAGCCCCAACTCTCCCAGCCTGTCTCCAGAGCAGAGGTGCTCCAGCCCTCGGAGCATCTCCGTGGCCTCCTCTGGACCCGCTCCAGCAGCTCCATGTCCTTCCTGTGTTGGGGACCCCAGAGCTGAAGGCAGCACTGCAGGGGGGTCTCACAGAGCAGAGCAGAGGGGAAGAATCCCCTCCCTCGACCTGCTGCCCACACTGCTCTGGACGCAGTGCAGGATACGGTTGAGTTTCTTATTTCTCCTTTTATTTTGCTGTGAGAGGTACCAGGAATTGATCCCCTGAGGAAAGCTGAAGCAGGAAGGGCAAAATCAGGGCTGGTTCCTGCGAGGTCTGCAGGAGAGTTGGAAAGAACATGAGGTCTGACTCACTTTCTGACATCCTTAAAACCTATAAGCACCACCACACCTTCAACTTTTGTATTCTCCAACCATTCTGAATCGCCTCATTTCTACTCTGTCTCCTGCAAACGGAGAAGTTTTCACATTAAAAAGCAACAGGTTTTTTCCCAACCCCAAAACAAAGCGGAGAACTAAGATCACTTGCAAGGAAGTTTCAACAAAACACATAAAACTTTTTGTAAAAACACGTATTTACCCCCATGGCAAGAAAAATGAGGAGGAGGAACATTGACCTGCTGTTACTTACTCCAAATCCTTCATCCCTATAAGTTCTCATCAACTCTGAATCCTCCACTTCTGCCAAAAAATCGAAAGGAGGGGAGGGAGACATTAACTAATTTTTCCTGCTTCTCCATCGAGCCAGGTCAAACAGTGTGGGTCCTACAAGGACACGGGGCTGGAATGCAGGCAGTGGGGAACGCTGCACCCTGAGCCATTTAGCTCCGCATGACTGTGCCGTTACAGCAGCTCTCCGAGGACATCGTCAGCCAGCCGAGCCCTAACGAGTGAGCATGCAAGTCATAGAATCATACAATCATGGAATGGTTTGGGTTGGAAGGGACCTCAATGATCATCCAGTTCCAACCCCCCTGCCGTGGGCAGGGACACCCTCCACTACACCAGGTTGCCCAAAGCCCCATCCAACCTATCCTTCAAGTCCACGCGGCAAGAGGAAGACGCTGCTGCTCGGGGTGGATCAGGGAAACGGTAGTATTGGTGGAGTAAATCCTGTCCACCTACTGCTGGGAAAAAGAAAGTTAAATAAGAAAAGGTAATTTGAGGAGCGCGGATTCCCAAATTCAAGAGTTTATCGCTGCTTTTGGAAAAGGATGTGGGACAGAGAAAGCTTCCCAAACGGGCACAGGAATTGCATGGGAATTGGAAAAAAAAATCAAGTAACCAGTGCTGTGGGCCATGACATGATCTGAGGCCCTATCACGTCTCCTAAACTCCGTCATCAGCCACCATGAACCTCCCCATGCGTGAGCCTCCTCCGGGGCAGGATGCAGTTGGCTTTCTGTGCTGCCAGTGCACGGTGCTGGCTCATGTTGAGCTTCTCATCCACCAGCACTCCCGAGTCCTTTTCCTCAGGACTGCTCTCAATCCATTCTCCACCCAGCCTGTACTTGTGCTTAGGATTGCCCTGACCCAAGTGCAGGACCTTGCACTTGGCCTTGTTGAACTTCATGAGGTTCTCACAGTCCCACCTCTCCCCCCTGTCAAGGTCCCTCTGGATGGCATCCCTTCCCTCCAGCGTGTCCACAACACCACACAGCTTGGTGTCATCAGCGAACTCGTTGAGGGTGCACTCGATCCCACTGTCCATGTTGCCAACAAAGGTGTTAATCAGCACCGGCCCCAGTACTGACCCCTGAGGAACACCACTCGTCACTGCAGAGAGGGATCTGGGGGTGCTGTTGACAGCAGGCTCAGCAGGAGTCAGCAGTGTGCCCTGGCAACCAAGAGAGCAAACCACGTCCTGAAGTGCATCAAACAGTATAACCAGCTGGTCAAACTAGGTGATTATCCCACTGTATTGATAAGAAGAAAGGAAGAAGGAAGAAGGAAGAAGGAAGGAAGAAGGAAGAAGGAAGGAAGAAAGAAAAAGAAGAAAAAAGAAGCAAGGCAGAAGCAGTAGAAGAAAGAAGTAGAAGGAAAAAGAAGTAGAAGGAAAAAGAAGAAGGAAGCAGGAAGAAGAAAGAAGAGTTCCAGTTGGAAGGGACCGATAATGATCATCTACTCCAGCTACCAACTACTGTTGGACTAGACTGAGCATTGGTGCAGCCTCACCTTGAGTACTGTGTGTGGTTCTGGACCCCACCATTTAAGAAGGATGTGAAGGTCCTTGAATTTGTCCAGAGAAGGGCAACAAGGCTGGTGAAAGGGCTGGAAGGCAAGTCCTAGAGGAGCGGCTAAGGACTTTGGGCTTGTCTAGTTTGGAGAAAAGGAGGCTGATGGGCAACCTCATTGCATTCTACATATTTCTGAGGATGGGACATGGAGAGGGAAGTGCTGGTCTCTTCTCCCTGGGATCCAGTGATACGACACATGGGAATGGTACAAAACTGCGGCAGAGGAGATGTAGACGGGACATTACGAAGCATTTCTTTACCAAGAGGGTGGTCAAACACTAGAACAGGCTTCCTAGAGAGGTGGTCGATGCCCCAAGTGGTCAAACACTGGAACAGGCTTCCTAGAGAGGTGGTCAATGCCCCAAGCCTGTCGGTGTTAAGAGGCATTTGGACAATCCTCACAACATGCTTTAACTTTTGGTCAGCCCTGAAGCGGTCAGGCAGTTGGACGAGGTGATGACTGTAGGTCACTTCCAACTGGAACTATTCTATTCCAAAACGTGACATGGGCCTTCAAGACAACTCAATACCAGGACAATAAATATAAGCCAAAAAGAATCTGGACAACAGCAACAACAACACAATTCCACAGCAAACTCCTCAGCTCTTTGTATCTCAAATACATGAGAAATGGTGCAGCGTAAGTTACCCAGGAGTATTAGGAAATTTTAGGAAAGGAAATTTTACAAGGACGACAGAGGCAGGAAACTTGTCCAGCGTTCAAGGAGCAGGTTGCAGCAGTCCAGCCCCCAAAATACCAAAACATGCGTAAACCGGAGGCACACGCAGCGCTACCAAAGAGCAATTTAACAAGAGCATGGCAAGGAGAAGAGAAATGTCCTCATCCGCACCGCGAGCCAGTGACTCGCTACGCTTCGCAGAGGTTGTCACTGCCCTGCTGAGCCTGGTGCCCTCCCTCCGTGTCCCCACGAGAGGCTCTGCAGGCTGAAAAACCCTCAGGAACTCGCCATCCCATCAAGAATGGCCTTCAGAAGGGATCTCAAGTAGCTTCCCTGGATACGCTGGGCGAGAAGTTATCTCGCACCATACGCAACGCAACGGGAGGGTGAGGGGTGCAGGGTCACAGCTGGCGACAGGCATGGATCCAGCCAGCTCCTGGGAGTGGAGCAGCCGTGCAGACGTGGCCAGCAGGTCGAGGGAGGGGATTCTGCCCCTCTACTCTGCTCTCCTGAGACCCCACCTGGAATACTGCGTTCAGCTCTGGGGTCCCCGACACAAGAAGGACACGGAGCTGTTGGAGCAGGTCCAGAGGAGGCCACAGAGATGATCCAAGGGCTGGAGCACCTCTGCTATGGAGACAGGCTGAGAGAGCTGGGGCTGTTCAACCTGGAGAAGAGAAGGCTCCGGGGTGATCTTATTCCAGCCTGCCAGTACCTAAAGGAGGCCTACAGGAAAGCTGGAGAGGGACTTTTTACAAGGGCATGTAGTGACAGGACACCGGGCGATGGCTTTAAATTGGAAGACGGGAGATTTAGATTGGATCTAAGGAAGAAATTTTTCACTCAGAGGGTGGTGAGGCACTGGAACAAGTTGCCCAGAGAAGCTGTGGCTGCCCCATCCCTGAAAGTGTTCAAGGCCAGGCTGGATGGGGCTTTGAGCAACCTGGTGTAGTGGAGGGTGTCCCTGCCCATGGCAGGGGGGTTGGAACTGGATGGTCTTTAAGGTCCCTTCCAATCCAAACCATTCTGTGATTCCAAGCTGATGCAGATGCCGCGAGCTGTGCTGTGCTTGCACAACCTGCTGGTCCCACGCTGTGGCCATCACTTTCAGGGCCACTGAGAGCCTCATAAGAAACAACGCTGATACCATCTGCCTACAAAAGAGCACTGTCCCCTCTCTGAAATCCAGAGGGTCAACTACCGTGTGTAGACAGAGGGATGTAAAGAAAAGCTCACCAGCCCTTCACCAAGCATTGTCTTCTCAGAGAGACTTCTGCTCATCATTGGGTGCAGAGGTGGCAGAGCAACCCAGCACCCAAAGCCCCTGGAGACGTCCCCGTCCCCAAGGTCACCTACTTCCCTGGGTGAGAAACACTGCGGATGGGAAGCACACAGTAAATGGAGGAAAAAAATGAGAAAGCTAGAGAGAAGATGGGTTAAAATAAGAGGGCAGAAGCTGGTTTTGGGGATAGGACATCGGAGCAGAGAGCATATAATAGCAGTTACATGGAATAACTTGCAAGAAAAAGGAAGGGTCTCGGAAGCTAAAAGCTAAGAGTCACTAAGAGTCAGTGTAGCTCTGCCTCCAATGGCCTTAAAAAACCCTTGTGCAGCTCCAGAAGAAGTTGTGGACCTCCTCAACTCACGCATGGACCTTACAAGAGTTATATTAACAGATCATGCATCAAATGACCTTGCAATGAGGATAAATCCGTGGGAGAACCTGAATACATTTCATCCCAGCTCCTACACCCAAAAGCAAATCGTTTTGGTGTTTCCCATAACACCAGGAGCACCTGCGAGACGTCAGCCCTGAGCCACGCGGCTCCGCCACCTTTTTTTCTGGCTACCAACTTGGCCAAGTCCCCGGAGTTAACAAAAGGATTTGGGATTACTGTAATACTGTTAGGAATTCAGTGTGAAAGCGGGATGACTATCACAGAGCGCGTTCGATACGTTCCCCCAGAACGGCGCAGCAAGAGGTTAATTATCTTGCTGCTGGAAGCAGCTTCCAAAAGGACCATCCTTCGGTTTAAGAGGAGAATTGAATTTTCACACTCGTTCAGTTCTGAGCTCTTTCAAGAGCGACAGCTATTTACGCCGGAATGTAAACGACGGTTTATGATCATGAACTGCTGCTTAATAGGGAATAAATCCAACTGATCCAAAGAGCTTTACCTGTGACCCCAAGTGAGACCGCTGGAGCAGTGGCAGAGGACGGGAGGAGCATGGACTTTGCAGCTCAAATGTTCTCCTGGGCTCCAAACCCACCGCAACATTTGCTTCGCACGGCAGCCGCTTTCAGCCGGGAACATTTGGGGAATTAACACCAAATCTGCTTCGCTAATTCCTTTCCGGAGCGCAGGCAACGGTGAAGTGAACGGAACCCATCAGGCACGACGGCGCGGTGGTGCAGTGGCACTCGCTAGAGATCAACGTGATGGAAACAGCCACTTTGGAAGGGAAGGGATCAAAATCTACATTTATTATTCAAATGAACTGCGCATGTCTGCGTGAGCACCGAAAATTCCTGGTTTTAAACAAAAAGAACAGGATTTGTGTTTCCTGGAAAGATGGAGTGGGAGCAAAAGGGAAAGCACTGCCCAGCTCCAAGGGAAAAATCAAGTGATGCAGCCAGCAGGTCAGGGAGGGGATTCTGCCCCTCTGCTGCGCTCCGCTGAGACCCTCCTGGAGTGCTGTGTCCAGCTTGGGCATCACCAAGACAAGAAGGACATGGAGCTGTTGGAGTGACTCCAGAAGAGGCCACAGAGATGCTCCGAGGGCTGGAGCACCTCTGCTCTGGAGACAGGCTGGGAGAGTTGGGGCTGTTCAGCCTGGAGAAGAGAAGGCTCTGGGGAGACCTTCCAGCACCTCCCAGTGCCTAAAGGGGGCTGATAAGAAAGTTGGAAAGAGATGTTTTACCAGCGAATGTAGTGATAGGACAAGGGACAATGGCTTTAAACTGAAAGAGGGCAGATTTTGATGGGATCTAAGGAAGAAATTCTTCCCTCTGAGGGTGGTGAAACACTTGATCATGTTGCCCAGAGAAGTTGTGGCTGCCCCATGCCTGGAAGTGTTCAAGGCCAGGTTGGATGAGGCTTTGAGCAACCTGATCCAGTGAAAGATGTTCCTGCGCATGGCAGGGGGGTTGGAACTCCATGATCTTTAAGGTCTCTTCCAACCCAAATCATTATGTGGTTTGATTATCAAAAAGCCCACCAAGCCAAAGTTCATTAGCTCCTGAGAAGTCTAGAGAGAGCCCAGGGAAACTTGTTTGCAGAAAAGAAACATTTCAGCACGGAAACACCCCTGGACGTGGTTACAGGATAACTTATTAAAAAATGTTACATCCCAGCTTGCCATAGGCTCAACAAGGACTCGAAGCCTCACGCCTGTACTCTCATTACACACAAGCTCAAGGTCTCAGGACACCAACCCACGTCCTCTCGCTTTGGAGACAACAAATAAAAACAAATCTTATGAAGCTTTCATAAAACGTTTGTTTTCATGTGAGGACAACTTTATCCTCCCCATTTATCAGACGGTCTCCTTCTTCCTACCCAAGTCATGGTTGCAACCATGTCCATCTTCCTGAGAAAGGCTGCAGTGCCCAGAGAACAATCTCATTTTCCCAGCTGTAGGGCACAGAACAAGCAGTAACAATTCCCAAAATCAACTTGAATTAGGAGCTTTTCATCCAGATTTTTTGGCAGTGGACTAACTCGGAGCACGGCACAAGCACACACCAGGAATGGAGTAAAATCTTTGCACGATGGGAATCGGAATAACATTTGATTGCAGGGCTTTTTCCAAATATCAAAGCAAGCCTCATCGTAATCTGGGAAACACAGCTCACCTTTCACTGACCAACTCCAGAACCAGTTTGAAACCACCATGACTTTCAGAAACTTCCCAATTCTCTGCTTGACATCAATCCTTCTTGCTCCCTCCCATGGCCAGGCGAAGCACCTTCTCCCTTCACTCGGTGCTGGGGAGAGCTCATCAGTCTCATACACCTCACCAGAGCAAAACCCTGCACTGATCCTGCCACCTCTGCCTGGGTGTGGACCCGTGAACAAGAGGTGATGGACCTAGCAGTTATGTCCACCACATGACAAAGACGAACTACTGCTTCCATGTTTCTCCAATGTCTTCTCCGTATGTTTTGACAGCAAGAAATACCCATGTGCCTTGGTATGGGCATGGACCCAACGTCACCATCAGGTAGGGTTAAGTAGCGTTGCCCTGAAGGAACTCCAGTGCTGAGAACAAGGTTCATTTTAATCACAGCGCCTCGACCCTTCAGTATCTTGTCCCCACTTGTTCAACCTTTTCTCTTTTTTGTTTTTTAAATTGCTTGCTTTCTCAAAATGTGGTTGAGTTGTGATTACTGAATCCCAAAAATTATTTGAAAAGAGATCACAGAATGGTTGAGGTTTTGAAGGAACCTCTAGAGATCATCCGGTCCAACTCCCTGTACCAGCAGAGCCACCTAGAACAAGCTGCCCAGCACCATGTTCAGATGGCTTTTGAATATCTCCAAGGGTGAAGACTCCACAACCTCCTTGTGCAACCTGTGCCAGCGCTTGATCACCCTCACAGTGAAGAAGTGTTTCGTGATGTTCACATGGAGCCTCCTCTGGTGCTGCCACTGGGCACCACTGAGAAGAGCTCGGTTCCATCCTCCTTGCACCCTCACTTCAGGTATTTCTAGACATTGGTAAGGTCCTCTCTGAGCCTTCTCTTCAGGCATAACACACTTCACCACATCAAGAAACCTATCGAAAGCATCACGTGTGCAGCATCTCATACCCCCACAGGACCTGGCAACGGTTAAAGCTCCTCCACTTGCTGGCCAGGACCCATCATGCTAATCCAAGCTCTGAAGGAGAACACAGATGGCATTGACCTTGGGATTACTTTAAAGGCTGTTAGACAGTGACAAAGCTTATAGCACAACGCAAAGGAAGAAACAGCATCTCACGTCTCCTATTTAGAAATAATCCAAAGGTTTAGGAAAACTCCACCATGCGTGGAGATGGCATGGGGGACTGAGTAATTCCTTGGCTGCTGAGAAGAGCGGAGAGAAGAGGAGCAAGGAGGAGAGCATCTGGAAAAGTTAAGGACAGCGCAGCAAGGAGAACACTGCCAGCGAGGGAACACCATCAGTAAGCATGACAGGAGAGAAGGGGAGGCAGAAGAATGAAAAGAAGTAGACGTTAAAGTCAAAGAGCTCCAAGAAACTCCCTGGAAAAACATTCAGGCAAAAGACACTCAGGATCAGGCTCCCAAAAGGCTGAGGACCTGCACTCCCCTGTCAACCCGCTGCCGTGGCTGATGCTAAACAAGTTCAAGAGAAGGAAACCACAGAGCATCACACGAGGTTGACAATTCCTTCTTGAGATTACGGAGCGGGATCGCAATACCTGCGTTGCACGAACACTAGAGAAGACATCACAGTGCATCGCCATTAGCTGGGACTCCTGCCTCCCCAGTGTTCATCTGTGTGCACGTTTGCACCGAGAAACTTACTTCACCTGCCTCTCTGATCAACCTCTCAACCCTTCTGGTCAACCCACCCATCTGGTCATGTATCTCAACTCCTCTGACTCCTCCTCCACCCATCCCTTCCATGATCTGTCTACCTACGCAGCGCAAAACAGGCATCTCCTTATGGAGAGTGTCGTCAACTATTTGCCTGTTGCCCGAGTGTGACACTTCTGGTGGCTCAGCAGGTTGGTTGTGGTTTCTTTTTTAATGAGGAATGGGGAAAAATGCAAACTTTGCATGCTGGGAATACCATGCACTTGCGAGCAGCACAGCAAGTTCAACAAGGCCAAGTGCAAGGTCCTGCACAGGGGTCGGGGCAATCCCAAGCACAGGTACAGGCTGGGCGGAGAATGGAGGGAGAGCAGCCCAGAGGAGAAGGACTTGGAGGCGCTGGTTGAGGAGAAGCTCAACACGAGCCGACACCGTGCGCTGGCAGCCCAGAAAGCCACCCGTGCCCTGGGCTGCAGCCAGAGCAGCGTGGGCAGCAGGGCAAGGGAGGGGATTCTGCCCCTCTGCTCTGCTCTGTGAGATCCCCCCTGCAGTGCTGCCTTCAGCTCCAGGGTCCCCAACAGCAGAAGGACGTGGAGCTGCTGGAGCGGGGCCAGAGGAGGCCACAGAGATGCTCCAAGGGCTGGAGCACCTCTGCTCTGGAGACAGGCTGGGAGAGTTGGGGCTGTTCATCCTGGAGAAGAGAAGGCTCCGGGGAGACCTTCCAGCACCTTCCAGTGCCTGAAGGGGCTACAGGAAAGCTGGAGAGGAGCTTTGGACAAGGGTGTGTAGTGACAGGACATGGGGTGATGGCTTTGAACTGAAAGAGGGGAGATTTCGATGGGATCTGAGGAAGAAATTCTTCCCTCAGAGGGTGCTGAGGCACTGGCACAGGTTGCCCAGGGCAGTTGTGGCTGCCCCATCCCTGGAAGTGTCCAAGGCCAGGTTGGATGGGGCTTTGACACTTGGAAGGAGTCCCTGCCCATGGCAGGGGGATGGAACTAGATGATATTGAAGGTCTCTTCCAACACAAACCATTCTATCAAGTACCTGCTCCTTCCCACCCCAGGTCCGGGTTGGAGTCTCCTGTCCCCATTGCCATCTGCACCTCAGGTGCTGCATGTAAAGGTTTATTGCATCTGGTTTCTTTTTGGGTTTGGGTTTTTTTTTTTGTTGTTTTTTTTTTTTGCCAGCACCAGACTAAAGACGCTCAGGGCCAAGATCTCCATTTAGGAATGGTAATTGCCAACAACTCACTGGGGCTGCCGAGCACGAGGTGCCACACGTGCCCTCGCTGCACGAGCCAACGAAGCGGAGTGGCACGGACTGAACCCTCAGTGCTGGTTTCAGAAGCCACCACGAGCCTTACGCCAGCCGAACCAGCGCGGCACAAAATCCCAACGAGCCAGAGACTTCCTGCGAGTACCGTTCCCCTGGACCACGTCGCCGGGGAATTTTATTTTTCTTTTTTAGCATATGGAATTAGGCATTTAAATCTTGCCCATGGTGCTGAAGATTCATGACGGATGTCTCCCGGTCCTGGAAAGGCTAACGGTGATTTAACACACGTAGATCTTTACTGATGATTGGTAGCCCATTACACACCGATCGTCAGCACATTATACATCACGGGCTGCGCTCCCCATCCTCCAGCCAGCAGGAAACCATCCAGTAAGGATTAACTTTTCCAGTTGAACAACAGTGGGAAGGACTGGGATGCAGCCACACGCTGTGGCATCTCCATTCCTCCGTTCATAAAGAAAAAGGCAGCTCCATGAGGACCATCGTCACGCTGAAGCTTGAGTTCAATGTGCAGTGGGATGGAAATGACTTTCCAGAGTCTGGTCGTGCCTCTGGATCCGCCAAGTGCTTCTTCCACAGCTCCCTGCCTCCTTGGATGCTCAGTGATTTTCAGACGAATTTTGGCTGCAGCCAGATTTCAGAACACTGCGTTGGCCACAGCAAGCAGGTGATGGCTACGGCATCGTCAAGACACACCGACAGTGATAAGAACACAGATCCCTGTGATGGCTGCCCACGTGGTCCCATGGGGCTGCCACGAGCCAGCCCCATTATCCACACGAGACCAAGCAGTATTGCTTTCCAAAGAATTCCGGGTCAGCACAGTTCAGAGCACCACTGGGACCTGAAGCCTGATTTGGGAAGCCACGTAGAATAATAGACAACCTATCAACCTTCTGCTGAGAAGAGTGGAGAGAGGAGGAGCAGGGAGAAGAGCATCTGGAGAAGCTGAGGATGGTGCAGCAAGGAGAACACTGCCAGCGAGGGAACACCATCAGTAAGCATGACAGGAGAGAAGGGGAGGCAGGAGAATGAAAAGAAGTAGACGTGAAAGTCAAAGAGCTCCAAGAAACTCCCTGGAAAAACATTCAGGCAAAAGACAAATGGAGTGTCTTTGACTCTGCTCTACCATTTTAATATCAGTATTTAAAATGCAACAGAAATGCTGGCAAATACAGAATCATGGAATCATGGAATGGTTTGGGTTGGAAGGGACCTCAAAGATCATCCAGCTCCAACCCCCCTGCCATGAGCAGGGACACCCTCCACTACACCAGGTTGCTCAAAGCCTCATCCAACCTGGCCTGGAACACTTCCAGGGATGGGGCAGCCGTAACTTCTCCAGGTCCTCTGCCTGAGAGCTGAAGCACTTCCCAGCCCCCGGAGAAAGGCTGCTGCTGCCCAGCAAAGCTCCCAGAGACCTTATTTCTGCAGAGTCAGCCTCGCTTGTGGGCCAGCACCACACCATCCTCCAAACTTAGAATCATAGAATCATGGAATGGTTTTGGTTGGAAGGGACCTCAAACATCATCCAGTTCCAACCCCCTTGCCATGGGCAGGACACCCTCCACTACACCAGGTTGCTCAAAGCCCCATCCAACCTGGCCTGGAACACTTCCAGGGATGGGGCAGCCACAGCTTCTCTGGGCAACCTGTCCCAGTTTCTCACCACCCTCAGAGGGAAGAATTTCTACCTTAGATCCCATCAAAATCTCCCCTCTTTCAGTTTAAAGCCATCACCCCATGTCCTGTCACTACATGCCTTTGTCAAAAGTTCCTCTCCGGCTTTTTTGGAGGCACTCTTGAAGAACTGGAAGGCTGCCAGAAGATCACTCCGGAGCCTTCTCTTCTCCAGGCTCAACAACCCCAACTCTCTCAGCCTGTCTCCATGGGCATCCCCATCGCCGGTGCCAAGAGGCACCAGGGTGGCCCCATCCAAACGCCGTGGGAGCGGATGAGCCTGTTAAGGACGGGGACACACCACGTTATCCCTCTCTCCGCTGGGACCAGCGAGAGGTGGTCACGCTTAACGCACTAAACACACTTTTCCCGGCTGCATCCCATGTTAAAGAGCCGGAATGGGTCTCTGGAGCATTGGACCTTGTTCAAACACAACCTTTATTATTATAACAAAAGAGGGTGGTGGGTTTTTTTTTTTTTTCCCCCTTCCTTCAGTGAATGATTATTAATGTGTTTCCAGGAGCTGAGTCCATTTCTCTAAATGAGAGCGGGATGGCAGGAGGAAGGCTGATAAATGCCCTCCTCCCCCCGGCCTCGCGGCGGGAGCTGCCAGGGGTTCTCGTTCTAACAAGCTGCAGATGGAAGACGACTGGAATAACAAAGTATGAATTTTGATGAGTCTAATAAATCACTCCACTTTTCCCGCTCTTGATCGTTTGCAGCACTTCAGACACTCGAAAAACCCCGGCTATAATCAAAGGGGTTCACGGATCTCGTGTTACCGCCGCGCCGCGGCACGGAGAGAGGCGGCTCTGCCGCGGGAAACGACAGGCGGCATTCGGCGGGCCGGCAATTCATTTGCATTCGTGCTTTAGGATTGACTTCATTTTATTTCTTTTTCTTTTTTTTTTTTATTCAAAATTTAACAAAGAGAAATTTGAATCCGTCAGGTATTCCCCCATCCTCAAAGGCACTTACCCAACCGAAGGTCACCCGGCTTTCACCTTCCCTAACTATCCATTTAAAAAGACCCTGACCTGACTCTGGCATCAGCGGAGAAACTCGTATAAACTCTGCGAGAACAGAGGGAAACTTTGCAGGCTGCAGGTTTGTTAAGATCCTTTGAATTCTCCTTTCCAAAATTCCGTATAAAGCAGGCAACGGACGGTCTCCAAATCCATCTGAACAAGAAACAGAAGGTTTCCACTTCGACTGGCGACCACTGAGTACGTGCGCGTGCGTTTGCCGAGGGACAGATCTGCCAAAAGGCCTGATGAGCATCGTGTTGATGGAAAGAAGGAATCAAGACTTTGCTCTCCTTACCCAGAAACTACTCTTGAAACCTCCAGAACAGTGACCGGCAGAGGAGAACAGAACTAAAAGTCAGAGACACCATCATGTGGTTCAGCAAAGGAGAACACGACCATCGCTCCCCACTGGTCTGCGATCCCTTGAGATCATAGGATCATAGAATGGTTTGGGCTGGAAGGGACCTCAAAGATCATCCAGTTTCAACCCTCCCGCCACAGGCAGGGACACCCTCCACTACACCAGGTTGCTCAAAGCCCCATCCAACCTGGCCTGGAACACTTCCAGAAATGGGGCAGCCTCAAATTCTCTGGGCAACCTGCTCCAGTGCCCCACCACCCTCAATGTAACAAATTTCTTCCTTAGGTCCCATTGAAATCTCCCCTCTTTCAGTTTCAAGCCATCGCCCCGTGTCCTGTCACTACACGCCCTTGTCCAAAGCCCCTCTCCAGCTTTTTTGTAGGACCACTTTAAGTACTGGAAGGCTTCTAGAAGATCACCCTGGAGCCTTCTCTTCTCCAGACCAAGCACAGGAACGCAACCTGCAGCTCCAGGTGCGCTGAAGTCAGCAAAAAACTCCCCTTGTAATGGACGTGGCTCTCTCGGTCCAGCCAGCAACATGCCGACGGCGAGCGTCCATCCCACGGCGCCAGCGAAGCAGCAGCACCCACGCCTCGACGTTTCACCTCCTCGAAGGCAGGCAGGCCAGGTAGCTGGGGAAACCTGTTGTTTCCGTCATCTCCATCCTGCCCTGGTCTTTAATCCATTCAATATGTTTTTCCCCCCTCCCTCCCGCTTTTCATTTGCTTTTCCAGCAGAGCCCTGAATCGGGGAGGGAATCCATCTTTGACAAACATTTACCGATTATCAAATCACAAAGCGCAGCCGCAGACAGGGGCAATAAGTCACTCGCGGCAGCCGTCCGTACGGCAGGCTGAGGAGTTTGGGCAGCTCCGCCATGACAAATAACTCCTGTCAAAGCCGCGTGTTCCCCGGCGCTCCGAACCCGTGTTCTCCGTTGTTCCACGCTACCTGGTGTTTAATGACAACACTGTCAGCCTAAGACGGAGCCTCTGCGCTGCCGACTGTCAAAGCCCTATTAGAGGGAAGATTGAGACCCTACTCTTCTCAAACTCACTCGAGCAACACAACCCGCTAGTTTTTATAATTATTGTACGAGAGCCATCGATCGCGCGCTGACACCTAACCTATCCGTATGAAATGGGAGTAGTTTGCTGGGTGACAGTTGCTATAGATTATTGCGGGTGGGTTGGTGGGGTTTCTGGTTTTTTCTTCTCCTCCTTTTTATCCGTCGCTCTACAAAGCCCTAGAATGGATGGGAAGGAAGGAGAGGAAAGCGTGCGCCTTCGCTTAGATGCCTTGTCTATCCCAGCTCTTTACCTTCCAAGTGACTTTTGGAAGTTGGCCGCTTTGCAGGACCCTAACTCTAACCCTGTGGTTGGGAAAACCAACTGTCTCCTCCGACCTGCACATCTCCTAGCACACGAGGCGTACTCAGGTCATCCCAACATGCACCTAACACCAGGACAACGCTTCTGGAGCGCAACCTTGTGTGGAAACACTCACGTAGACAGATCGGGATTATGTCAGAAAGGAATCACCAAATGCTGATCCTGGAGGCAGGCAGCCCAGAAAGTCAGCCACATCCTGGGCTGCATCCAAAGCAGCGTGGGCAGCAGGTCAAGGGAGGGGATTCTGCCCCTCTGCTCTGCTCTCCTGAGACCCCCCTGCAGTGCTGCCTTCAGCTCTGGGGTCCCCAACACAAGAAGGACATGGACCTGCTGGAGCGAATCCAGAGGAGGCCATGAAGATGATCCGAGGGCTGGAGCACCTCTGCTCTGGAGACAGGCTGAGAGAGTTGGGGCTGTACAGCCTGGAGAAGAGAAGGCTCCGGGGAGACCTTCCAGCACCTCCCAGTGCCTAAAGGGGCTACAGGAAAGCTGGAGAGGGGCTTTGGACAAGGGTGTGTGGTGACAGGACACGGGGCAATGGCTTTAAACTGAAAGAGGGGAGATTTCAATGGGATATAAGGAAGAAATTCTTCCCTCTGAGGGTGGTGAGGCACTGGAGCAGGTTGCCCAGAGAAGCTGTGGCTGCCCCATCCCTGGCAGTGTTCAAGGCCAGATTAGATGGGGCTTTGGGCAACCTGGTGTAGTGGAGGGTGTCCCTGCCCATGGCAGGGGGGTTGGAACTGGATGATCTTGAAGGTCCCTTCCAACCCAAACCATTCTATGATTCTACGACACGCAGGACCACCAGCTCGGTACAGGTTTATCCACATGAACTCCTTCCCTCCCTCCCCAGGTTCAAAGCTTTGTATTTAGAGAAAGAAGCAGAAACCTCAAAATCTCCAGCTGTAGTGTCGTAACAGAGGACGAATTCATGCCCACCTGATGTCATTGAGATCGCACCGCTTTTCAGCATCCCCTCAAAAAAAACCCATGGGGATAAGACAAAAGCTCTGTCCACACAGGTGTCCACTGCTGCAGGCAGCCAACAAACTACACTGGGACCTGTTTCTGTCCAACACCCCATCCATCAGTTCATTTCGTCTCATTCCCAGAGAAGGATCGGAGGTAATTTTGAGTTGGCACCAAAGACAAGTCTTGTCCCAGAACACAAACACACAGTCTGGAGTGAACTCTACACTCTGAGGATGTCATACTGAATTCCCAACAGCTTAAAGGAAGGCAATCACAGTTTGAGGGTGCTGAGAAGCTACTTAGGAGCCACGAAAACAAGCATGAAAGCAAGGAGATCAGAGCCAAGGAGGAACTCAGCTATACCAAGGGAAACCTGGGTTGGAGAGGAGGAGCTATCTCCCAAGGAACAAAGTCTAGTTTGTTGCTGTGGCTGCCCATCTCTCTCAGCACCTCCACGTGCCTGTCCACCGAGGAGACCACAGTAGCACAGTCACTCTGATTTTTGCAACCTCTCCCCAAGAAAGCTTTCATTTCACCAGGGAAAAAAACCCTTTATCTGAGCTGCTCCCAATGGGTGACGTTGGGGATAGATGCTGCTCCCTAATCCAGCTCATGTGGCGAGCAATGATTTTGCTCCTCAGAAGCTCCACTCTCAAAACCAAGGTTGAGGCCACTTCACCGTCAGTTATTTTGCAAATATTACCCGTGTGGCTTGCCACCAGAGACTCAGGGCTGCCACCGCGTGCGCACCACTGGCAGCAAACAGATGTGGCCAACTCATGTGCTAGAACTTCAAGAGGGTTTGGAGGGGTGAGGGGAGGAGAAGGAACATTGCTGCTGCTTTAAATAAATGTCCTCATGTGCTTAAAGCAACTACAGGATCCGTTAAGTTCCTCCAAAAGTATTTTCACAGCCTAAGCTCTACACAAGCATCAGTGCATGTGGTTTATTTGCTTGAATAGCCCATTTGGGCGATACAGTTGGGTGAGCTTGGCACGTATCCACTTCTTCCACCTCCCAAAAGACCACGGCTTCATCAGCGCTAGTGGAGAAAAGACCCTCCGGCACTCCACTGACAGGCAGCTCTGGAGGCTCAGTGTGGGGCTAGATGGCACTAAGAGGCACCCAAACCCTACCTCACCATCCCATTCCATGGTCAGTGTCGCACCACCAGGTCTGAAGTGGGACCCAACAAGCCAAAACAACCGTTCTTGCACCAGAGATGAAATTTTCTCATGGGTTTGATCCAAATAAATGGCCTTCTTTGGGGTGAGGGCAGTGAGAGAGAGCGTCAACAATGAAAACATGACAACCAGACCTTCGCTTGGTTGAAGTCCACATGGTCACCTCAATTTATGGTGTTGAAAATATGAGAGAGGAGCACAAGGAGGAAGTTTCCATGGGCTACCTCGATGGCTCAAGCGAGCCATTCTTCATTAGGATCTGAAATAAGCACCACATCACATGAGATCGTGCATCAATTTTGACTCAAGGTCCTTCCAGACACAACTTCTTAGCATACAGGCACAAAGACGACCCCACACCGCCTCTTTAGGAAAGGCAGCAAAGAGGAAAGCTTTGGAGCTGGTGGCTGCTTAGCTCCTGAAGTCAACGATAAAGTTAGAGACATCACAACAAGGAAAGCTCAGATGTCCGAGTCACCTGGTCCCAATTAACTTTGCCATACCCAAGGCTGCTAATGAAGAAAGGAGCAAACGGAGAAGAAAATTTTCACTTGTGGTTGAAAACAACCGCGGTTTTCCCCAACGCATCAATAATCCCATCTCGACCCTCTAACCAAGAGAGCTTTACGTTCCAGTTTCCATCCCTGCAGCTATCTCGGCCTCTCCAACAGCCCACGTTGAAGGAAACAGCATCTTCTTCTGCGAAACTTCTACTACAAACCTCTGGTAGTGCCTCCAATAAACACTTAATTTTCTAAACCCTGAGTGACAGGCGAGCAGAGCGCTCCCCTTGTAGCCTCCTCGGGATCACCCAGGGATGTCAGCGCGGAAGACGGAAAGAAGAACAAGAAATCTCGCTTCTCCTGCCTCCCGGTTTGACAAGCCATCCCAGACAGGGGTGGTAATATTTGATAAATTTCCATTTCCCTTCCGAGGCTGTCAGGTAATCTTTTTATCGACAGCGCTACTGGGGTTTTTCGGAGTCTCAGGGAAAAGGGCACGTGCTCTCACTGGTTATTAAACCAAATACGTGTTTCGGATGGAGAAACAGCCACCAGCCACCTCCACCTACAAATAAATCCTCCGGGTCCGAGCCCTGCGTAACTCCATACATCACACGGAAGCCCAGTTCACCATACGGTGCCCTTGGAAACTCCCCAGCACAAATCCGGAGCCGAAACCACCGCTAGCTCCGGGTCTCCTTTCACCACCCAAGCAACCATGCTTCCCCCTCTCTCTTGGGCGGATAATTTTACAGTGGACAGTGCTCAAATGCCAGGAGACGTTTCTGTGGCTTTAGTGTGACCACATCATTTCTAATAATACCCACCGGAGTCACAGCTCGGTGGTGGTTCCCAAACTACCATGTGAGGCCATTGGATCGAGCTCCCGGCCATGCAAGGAGTCGCACCAACCCTCGTCCTCGAGCGCAACGCTTGCGTGCAAGGGATGAGAGTTCGCATCCTGAGCCAGGACAGGCGCTACCATCGGATCTTGATGATGGAGGGAAGATGAATCTGGGATGAAGGCCAACCAGGTCTCTCCTCCTGCTTCTCCACTAAAGGAAGAGGTACAAGTAGGGCAGGAGTATGGGCAGCTGTGAACAACACTGAATTTCGTCCAGAAAGAAGACAGCCAGAAGGAATAAAATCGTGACCATTTATAAAGAATGAGCACAACTTTTGCTTCTCAGAGGGATGTTACTTCTCTACACCAGCCAAAAAGCCAATGTTCCACACTACACGGAGCAAAACTTCTGCACAAGCCCAAAGAGATGGGTGAAAGCAAGTCCTGCTAAAAACCACAGCCGTCCTTCCCATGATTTCTATAGGTCTGAGTCAGGTCCATCCTGGTACTGAGCTCCTCTGTCCTCCCCGGGGGCAGTGCAGCACTTAAGCTCATGATGGCCCCACTGATTCATAGATTCATAGATTTCTAGGTTGGAAAAGACCTTATAGATCATCGAGTCCAACCATCCCTAATCCCCATTAAACCGTATCCTCAAGTAGATCATACAAATCAAATGGAACATTGCCATGTTCCAAAGTAACCAGCTCCACCACACCTTGCAGACAAACCACATCGAAGACCGGAAGGGGAAGAATTATCAAAAAAGAGTCACCATGCCTGGAAATGTTCAAAAAACATGTAGATGCAGCACTTCAGGACATGGTTTAGTGGCAACAGTGGTATTGGGTTGACAGTTGGACTTGATGATCTTAGAGGTCCTTTCCAACCTTAATGATTCTATCATGCTATGAGCAATAAAGAGGGATTTCCGAAGGGAAACGGTGGTATCCTCTGTTGTCACTGCACTATCGGTGTTGCCCTGCAGAGGGAAGCAGGTCAAGAAACACTGACCCATTTTATAAGGAGAGGACAAATGGTTTCTCTTTGTGTTGGTCAAATCAATAAACGAAGACCATTTAAGTCAGAGGAGTCTTCCCTTAAAGCCCTTCTTTCCTTGCTATTTTGTTACTGCACTTGGGGAAAGGTCACGCAGAGAGAAGCCCAAGGTGTCAACTTCCCAGCACGATGAACATTCGATCCAGGAAAAGAAATTAAAGTAGGGCCAGAAATATCACCGATAACGGCGCCAATGAGAAAAAGCTGCAAGAATCTTATGTAAAACTGCCAAGTCTCCATTTTGACAGTTTTCAAACCTCTCACTGATGATTATTTACAAGAGGAGGGTAATTCCTAAGCCAAGGAGGACCTTGCACCACCCACCCTCCAAACCAAAGGTAGCAGGACGAGCCTTTCTACAGCTCTTTGGGAGAGAAATGCCTCTGTAGTGCAGTTTAGAGCAGTAGTGTCTCTTCAGACTTCAGACCCACAGGAGCAGCCAGGCTCTGCCCAGTGGAGAGGACAGCAGCAGAGGACTCTCTGCATCTCTGGCTGCATCTCACCAGCATTAGGACATTGCCATGACCAACCTGCACCAGATGTCATGAGTGTAACTGCTTGTGTTGGCAATCTGCTGCCCGCCTTGTGCAAGACAATCCAGTTCAGCTTCATAATTTTTAGCAAGTGATTTTCTTCTGAGCATTTGGAGAGAAGTAGATTTGAGAACAACAGCTTGGAAGAAGAAATAATTTAGAAGAAATAATTTAGATTAGATATAAGGAAGAAATTTTTCACTCAGAGGGTGGTGAGGCACTGGAACAGGTTGCCCAGAGAAGCTGTGGCTGCCCCATCCCTGGAAGAGTTCAAGGCCAGGTTGGATGGGGCTTTGGGCAACCTGGTGTAGTGGAGGGTGTCCCTGCCCATGGCAGGGGGGTGGAACTGGATGGTCTTTAAGGTCCCTTCCAACCCAAACCATTCTGCGATTTTATAATTCTATGAAACTGGTGAGGGACCACTCCAATCAGCAGCACCTAAAGCAGCAGATCCAAGACAGCTCTCTGCTCCCCAGCATGGGTTCAACTAAAGCCCTACAGCATTTTTTTTTTCTATTTTGCGACTCTCAGCTGTGTTTTTTTCAAATTCTGAAGTCCAGTAGGAGACTAAAGACAGAGTCCGGGACGATTTACATTCAGTGGCAACCCATTAGTAAGTACAGCTACGGTGTCCTAAAGAGCTTGTGAGAGGCAAGTGAGCAAACCCCCCTGAGATGTGCTTTTGCAAATCCCACCCTCCAACTTTTAACACCAAGTTCATCCAAAAAGTCAGAAGAGAAACTTGGCTGCGAAGACAAATACGAACAAATGACAACCTGACACCGCGGCAGGAGTGACGCCCTCCACGTTCCCAGACCAGCCTCCTACTATTACCGAGCTGTTCCAGCAACAACAACTGTCCCAGTTCATAGCACAGTTATTTCGGGTCTCCCCTTCTCCAGACCTTTCGACGAAAACCAGCTCCTTTCTCCTTCGTGTGTACCAGTCCAACAATATGACCTGCATCCTTGGCCTCTTGACATTCACCAAGCTCAAGACAGGTGGCTTCAGCTCTTGGGGCCACGAGGTCCTCTCGCAGCCTGCCCGGGTGATGCAGAGGGATGTCATGGCAGACGTGCTGCTGCAGTGCTGATGGATGCTCCCCGGGACGTCCTCGTGCAGCACTTGCACACCACGAGGGCCAAGAGGACCAGGACGGCCCGTTCAGGTCTTCTCTCCACTTACGGCACCTCTTCAAATCCCGCCCAGGGCCTTTTGGCATTGTCATGGCATTATAAGCAGTGCAGCCCCATCACACTACTTGCTGGTGGCCCAGGAGAACGGGTACAGGCACGAGATTGAAACAGCAGCCTAAAGACTTTATTGCAATATCAATTACTTCCCCTACATCTTCCATTTCCAGAGAGATTTAACGGGAACATCATACGGACAAACACATGTTTCCAGCACGAGATAGAATCACAGAATCATGGAATGGTTTGGGTTGGAAGGGACCTCAAAGATCATCCAGTTCCAACCCCCCTGTCATGGGCAGGGACACCCTCCACTACACCAGGTTGCCCAAAGCCCCATCCAACCTGGCCTGGAACACTGCCAGGGATGGGGCAGCCACAGCTTCTCTGGGCAACCTGTGCCAGTGCCTCACCACCCTCAGAGGGAAAAATTTCTTCCTTAGATCCAATCGAAATCTCCCCTCTTCCAGTTTAAAGCCATCACCCCGCGTCCTGTCACTACACACCCTTGTCCAAAGCCCCTCTCCAGCTTTCCTGTAGCCCCTTTAGGCACTGGGAGGTGCTGGAAGGTCTCCCCGGAGCCTTCTCTTCTCCAGGCTGAACAGCCCCAACTCTCCCAGCCTGTCTCCAGAGCAGAGGTGCTCCAGCCCTTGGATCATCTTCATGACCTCCTCTGGACCCGCTCCAGCAGCTCCATGAGATCTCCCTCAAACCTTTAATTTCTTTACTTAATTCACCTCTTTCAGGGAAGCTTCCAACTCCTTGTTACCTCATCTCCCACCTACCAAAGGACAGCGAGATGACACCGTAAGGAGGAGGACAGTTCTTTTGACAACATCAGTGTTAGCTCTCGTTTGGGGTGAACATGGGAAGAGCCAAACCACTTGCCTGCCATTCTTTTCCTTAGCATCCTCCTCCTGCAAAGAGCCACTGGAAAAAGTTGACCTGCAATGTCTTATCCATTGGTCACACAGCCCTGAGGGACCCGAACAAGCCCACCTTTATTTTCTCTTCATCTAGTTCCCCTATGGACCACCTTGCTCCTGTGGCTTTGATTCAGCTCAGCCAATATTCCAGTTCCCATCCCAACAGAGGCAGTTTTCACATCCTTGCTACAGCATCTCCCCAAAATTAGGCAGCCTTTCCTTTGCTGAACACAGAAGTGCCAACTTCTTGGCACTCCTCGTGGGTTTGCCAAGCATCCCATTCTGGTAGAAAGTGTGGATGCTTATCATTCTGAAGAAAACCATACAACTTCCAACCTTCCAACCCTAACCATTCTATGATTCTATGATTAATTTGTGGGTTTATTTTCAAAGCTGATCTTTGCATAGTTCATAAACATCATGAGGCCCTGAGCAACCTGATCTAGTTGGAGATATCCCTGTTCCTTGCAGGGGGGTTGGACTAGATGACCTTTGAAGGTCCCTTCCAGCCCTAACCATTCTATGATTCTATGATTCTATGATCCAACTGCACCAGCAGATCGATTTTTTGGTTAAAAACCAGGAGGCAACCTGAAGGCAACGCATCGCACGGGGCGTCTTGTGCAGATGTCGGCAAAGAGCCCAACCAAAACCCACGGGACTCCTCAGGGCCCTACACCAGACATGGGATTTTAGTATCTTGGAAAAGCGCAGCCTCATCAGCTCTCCGGCACACAAACCCCAGTATTCCTCCTTCTCCACCTCGCAGGTGGTAGCAGCTTAATTAATGTTTGCACAGGCTCCTAAAGACAATTAGTGCTGAGTATTATTAGTTAATAAAATACTCCATTGCTTAGGTTACCTCTTATTTGCATAACCCTCTCCACGCTTTTTTTTCTTTTTTTCCCCTGCCTCGTCTTCTACCACCTCCTTCAGACTTATCACCGGTCCCATCGGATCGACACCCAAATCCACGCTCCCAAATTCCTGGCCTGTAGCATAACTCTGTTCTGCAAAGGGCTTTTACTGATTTGAGTTCACCTGAAGGCACTTCTCTTGGCAAGCTCCAGGAGAACAATCTCCTTGAGGTGTCCAGGCTTTTGCGCCCTCTTTGACAACGCCAAGATGCAAGGCAAGCACACCAAGAGGCCATCCCACCAAAACAGACCTCTCGGCACAGCTCCAGCATATGGCAACCACCCCAACGAGCAACACCGTAGATGAGGAAATGGCTGAATTTTAGCAAGGACCACTGAGCAAAGTCCCTTGGGATTCTCTGCGCCGCTCTACGACTCTTACGACTTCTTGTTCAAAGGTCAGAAATCCCCTCGGCGAAACACCCCCAGAATAGTCTCTCTATAAAAAGAACCGCGAGCTCACGGCAAACCCCTCGTGCCAACCATAAAACCGTAATCCCCAGCGCCACAGGGATTCTGTGCGTGCCACCGGGCAGCTCAGCAGCTCAGCTGGACTCCGAGCCCGGCTCTCGACTTCACTAACACCTCCCAAATTTTTCACGTTAGCTCCCAGAAGAACCGTGCGCTGCCTATCGCTCCGGCATGGCGCCAACCTTATGACCTCATCCAGTAGGACAAACCCTGTGCTGCTTCGCGAGGGTTTAAGGAATGAGAGACTTCAGGTGAGGTTCAGAAGCCCCACACAACTCGGTAGAAGTTCTTACAAAGCATCCTTTTACAATAACCCAACGTGAGCCACGGTCTTGAAGAACTAAACGCTACACTTTCACGTCCTGCGTGCAGGAAACACCATCTTAGGCAAGCCAAGATTCCTAAGTAGTTAAAATAACCAGAAAATTCAAAAGAAGGAATAAAGGAAATGTTGTACAACTCAATTGAAGCATGATGGGGTAGAGGGTTCCCAGCAAACATAAGCCACCCTTTGAAATGAGGTTGAATCCTGCCCTTGGAGGTTGGCTAAATTCATCAGGAGTTGCACGCTGGGAAAGGGGATGGGGGAATGACGGTGGCACACTGCCAGGGCCAGCTCAGGATAGGCAAAGATGCAGGTGCCACCAACGCCATCGAGATGAGCGACACGTGAAAGGGACCTCTTCGGACCCACAAAGCAACTGAGCAATGCCAACAAGGAGCCAGGCCGGAGCTGGGGGGCAGAGCACCCTCAAAAGTGCACCCCAGGGATCCGCAGGGCATCGCGTTACTCCAGCTCTAAAACAAAGTGACAGAAATTAGAAACTCCACCGATTATCCAGGGAGCTTTAGTGCTCCCAGAGCTCAAGCACCAGCACAGAGTGCTCTTCAGACACAGATCTACCAGAAAGCTGGAGAGAGACTTTTGACAAAGGCATGTAGTGACAGGACACGGGGCAATGGCTTTAAACTGGAAGAAGGGAGATTTCCATGGGATCTAAGGAAGAAATTCTTCCCTCTGAGGGTGCTGAGGCACTGGCACAGGTTGCCCAGAGAAGCTGTGGCTGCCCCATCCCTGGCAGTGTCCCAGGCCAGGTTGGATGGGGCGTTGGGCAACCTGGTGTAGTGGAGGGTGTCCCTGCCCATGGCAGGGGGGTTGAAACTGGATGGTCTTTGAGGTCCCTTCCAACCCAAACCATTCCATGATTCTATGACAGAGGATTGCAAGGACCAACAGGCAGGAGTGCAGTCCTGGACCCTCCTGGGATGGCATCCGAGCCCTGCCAAGATGCAGCTGCACGTGATGAAATCCCTCTTGCGACGCGACACCCAACGGAGGCTTCGAGCGGCAGCTGCAGCCAGCAGCACGGAGGAGCAGCCTGGCATCACACCACTGGCACGAAGGGCCAAACCAGCTCAGATGGATCTATTTACCCCCTGTTGTGAGCCCGTGGCTATTTTGGCCCAGTCCTAGCAGGGACAGGCAGATAACCACGTGCAACAGCAAACACAAGGTCTTTCCCATGAGCTGTTCACAGACACCGGTGCAGCCGCAACGCCCGGAGCTGCCCCACCGCACGCGTGGGGCTGCCGGCTCCGCCGCCCGCACGAGGCAAATGGAAAAGGCAGCAGGGTTTTGGAGGAAGACAGTGGTGGAGGAGAAAACCTTATTAAGGCTTTTCCATAGGATGCCCAGGCTTCATGACCTGTCAGTGCCTAAGCTCAGGAGCAGCCGGGCTGCCACCACTCACAGACTGGTTTTTGGACAAAAGCAGACAGTTTCGAAGCAAATGGTTCGGGAATCTCTGTCCCACTCGCCCCACAACCCCCCCGTCCGAGCTCGTCGGGGCGCAGCGCTCGCACACGCAGCGGCACGGAACGCCTTGCCTAATGTTTCACACTCGGAGAGCTCCTCCAGCACGCGCTCGCCGTGTAATCCCCACAAAGTGCTTCCAAAACCAGCTGCAGCTCTCCTTAATTAGTCTCTGCGGGCAACAGGCATTAATGATTTCAGTCTGACGCGTAACTACTTTGTTGGAAGCCCCGCGCGCCCCCCTCAAAGCTTCTCCGTTGAGCAGCAGAACCTTTTGGCCAAGCCCTTGCTTGAAAAGTCAAGTGAAAAGCAGCTCACCACCGGCACCAAGCTCCGAGGTGGTGTCATCTCCAGGAGGAAAGCACTGACCAGCTTCAAGATCAGCAGAGAATCATAGAATCATGGAATCATCTGGTTGGAAGAGACCCTCAAGATCATCGAGTCCAATCGTTCACCCTGCACTGTCAGGGTCCCTAAACCATGTTCCTCAACCCCAAATCCACAGTTTTTAAACACCTCCAGGGATGGGGACTCCACCACCTCCCTGGGCAGTCTGTTCCAACACTTCACAACCCTCTCTGGAAAGAAATTTTTCCTGATATCCAACCTAAATTTCCCCTGACACAACTTGAGGCCATTCCCTCTCATCCTGTCATTCCTAACGTGGGAGAAGAGACCGACCCCCATCTCCCTACAACTTCCTTTCAGGTAATTGTAGAGAGCGACAAGGTCTCCCCTGAGCCTCCTCTTCTCCAGACTGACCAGTCCCAGCTCCCTCAGCCGCTCCTCATAGGACAAGCTCTCTAAACCCTTCACTAGTTTCGTTGCTCTTTTCTGAACCCGCTCCAGCACCTCAATGTCCTTCTTGAAGTGAGGTGCCCAAAACTGGACACAAGGGGTCCAAAACCGGACACAAAAGAAGAAGTCAAACCACTTGCAGGTCTTGGTGAACCCCAAGGAACAGTCAACACAGGGAACCAACTTTTGGCAACATCACACCAAGCTCAGCTTTGGGGTACGTCACGCACGGATCTGGGGTGAACCCTCAAACTACAGACACGCACGTTGTCTCCTCCAGCAAGAGCTCCCCGCGTTTGCTTGAGGGCTCCTTTAACACAAGCTGCCTTCCAAGAAACACAACGTCTTTACCCAGGCAAATGGGGCTCAAGGGTCTGAACAGAAGGTAGCGGAGATGATGTTATCCCATCAAGCTGTTGTCTTGACTCAGCAGTTTGATGGAAGCCTTCAGCAAAAATAACTTCTTTAGTGAGAGCAGGTTCTGCAATAAAACCTAGGCAGTGTGTCTACCTAGTCCCTTCATCAGGGCCAAGGTTTTAAAGTAATTATAACAATTAACAGGGGGGAAAAAAAGCTGAGAATTACAACTCGGAGACTGCAGAAAGTGCTCCAAGAGCTGCTTGTTGCCCTTGGGAAGCAGATGCACAGCAGGTCAGCTCACGGAAAAGACGGGCTTGGGACAAAACAGCCAAGCGCACGGTGACTTCACCGTCAGCTTTACTGCAGTCACGGCGGAAAGCGACACAATCTCACCTGAAAACCACCCTTGGGCACTCATGCCTGATGGTAGAGAGATATAAGGGTCGAACTGATTTATCTGCCAGGCAAAACACCCCAGCGTGGGCTTTGCCCGCCGTCTTTCCACCAGAAGGAAAAGGTTGTCAGATAGTTTTGACCTGCAATCAAACCAAAATTGCTCAGTTAGGCCAGACCCAGGGGCGGCCCCAAAACTGCAGACTGCACCTTAGATAAGACCAACACCGTTGTACCTCTAGCGTTAGGATGACACGTTCCAGCTGAGAGTTTTTCTCCAGAAGCTAAATTCGTGCCGTCCCTGGTGCCTGCCCAACTCCCCGTTCAGGCAGCTCCAATCCAACGAGCTCATCTTCCAGAAGGGGCTAAACATATTTGAGAATAAGAGAAGACAGCAGCTCCAATCCAACGAGCTCATCTTCCAGAAGGGGCTAAACATATTTGAGAATAAGAGAAGACAATGGATTAAATGAAATCTTCCTACGAGCTCAGCAAAACCTTGCAAAGACGCTTCTCGGGGCTGATTCTCTCCTCTTGATGTACCTGTGCAAGTCTCAGACACGGCAAAGAGGTCCCCAGACATCGGTTGGCTCTTTGGAGAAGCAACATGCTTCCTTCGGGGTGGTGGCTCCCAGGAACAGATGGCACTGGTGCCACGTCTTCAAGCAATTAGAGGCTGGGGAGAGTGAGCAGAGCAGCACAAGGCAGATTCCTCCTCTTATCCTCTGCCTCTTTAGTTTTTCCCTTCCTTCTGGGCGCAGACATCAGATGGGAAGACACCTGAGTACCCGTAGGAACACCAGCCACTTCAGCGTGAAGCCCTGAAGCACCCGAGAAGAGGCACCCAGGGAGCAGCACCTTCCACATGGAGCTTCGTTTGCACCCGGGGATACACCAGCCCCTCCAGCAGCTCCTCCGGATTCGAGGCCAAGATGACAGGAAACGGTCCGCGGTGCCTGCAGGCTCCCAAAGCTGCTCTCAGGTGGGGAAAAACATCCACGTCCTGTTTGGAGCTTGAGAACTTCTTCATTAACTTGCGACGTCGCTTCCCAGCCATCACTCCGCATCCCCCAGGGATAAAGCCATCCGTTATCTCAACCACGGTATCGTCACCGTTTCAGACGTAGAACAACACAACCCGGCTCAAAGCTGTTTAAAATAATAAACCACCTTTGATTTTTCATATTCATAAAACCCGGAACAATATGGCAGCCCAGGAGGACGCCTATCAATAAAGCTGGAGTGGAATATCAATATTTAGCTCCATGGAAATTTATAACAACCCAGGAATTTATAACAACCACGTCTGATGCAGAGCAACGGCGACGCTCACCTCTGACGAAACACACCTCCGGGGTATGTATTTCTGCAAAGAGCAGAAGGGCACAAGGCAACACAAAGGAAGTAGTGAAAACCAGCAGAATTTGGCCCTCCACGTGCCAAGTTTATAGGAAAAATATGTGAAAGGAGGTTCCTAAGGAGCACTCTGCAAGCGAGCCTGCGCCGGCGAGTTTTCCCAATGCGATCCTGCGCACGGGCTTAATCCTCTTTCATCGTGCTGCCATCGATGGGAAACCCACGTGAAGTCATCATCGCGGTTTTCAAGAGTATCATAGAACCATGGAATGGTTTGGGTTGGAAGGGACCTCAAAGATCATCCAGTTCCAAACCCCCTCCACTTTGAGCAACCCTCCACTACACCAGGTTGCTCAAAGCCCCATACAACCTGGCCTGGAACACTGCCAGGGATGGGGCAGCCACAGCTTCTCTGGGCAACCTGGTCCACTGCCTCACCACCCTCAGAGGGAAGAATTTCTTCCTTGGATCCCATCGAAATCTCCCCTCTTTCAGTTTAAAGCCATTGCCCCGTGTCCTGTCACTACACACCCTTGTCCAAAGCCCCTCTCCAGCTTTCCTGGAGCCCCTTTAGGCACTGGAAGGTGCTGGAAGGTCTCCCCGGAGCCTTCTCTTCTCCAGGCTGAACAGCCCCAACTCTCCCAGCCTGTCTCCAGAGCAGAGGTGCTCCAGCCCTTGCATCATCCTCATGGCCATCTCTGGCCCCGCTCCAGCAGCTCCATGTCCTTCCTGTGTTGGGGACCCCAGAGCTGAAGGCAGCACTGCAGGGGGGTCTCACAGAGCAGAGCAGAGGGGCAGAATCCCCTCCCTGACCTGCTGCCCACGCTGCTCTGGGTGCAGCCCAGGACACGGGTGGCTTTCTGGGCTGCCAGCGCACGGTGCCGGCTCATGGTGAGCTTCTCATCACCCAGCACCCCCAAGTCCTTCTCCTCAGGGCTGCTCCCAATCCACTCTCCACCCAGCCTGTCCTTGTGCATGGGATTGCCCTGACCCACGTGTAACCACGAGCGGGCTGACAGCTGCTGTCACTGTCACTGGGACAAGGACCGAGCTTTTTCCCGGCTGCGAAACGGCTCTCACTTCTCTCCCATCAATGCCGTGCGGGTAAGGACTGTTCCTGGCATTCCCTGAAGCCGACGAGCAATCGTCCCGGAGCAAATCACACTCTATGATTCCATGATCCAAAACCCTTCACTTTGGTCAAGGCAGCAGAAACAGGTTTCCTCAAACTCACTTGTGACGGCGTTTTCGAGACGATACGTTCTCTGAACTCATCCTAAACCCCACACTCCTACTCGACGGCACCTAATTATTACAGGGGGGCTGCAATCTCCCAGTATTTAAGGCAGCAAAGCCCAGTTTAGCATTAACTGTGCAGAAGCAAAGGCATAAAAGGTGAGGGAGGTCCAAGTTCTCGTGCTCAGAGCCAGCTGAGGGAAAAAAAAGGGGGAGAATGAGGATGGATTTGCAGTGATAATGTCTGGGAGCTTTGAGCACAGGGCTCTCTTTGCCTGGAGATCAATAAATGACAATCATGGGCTGAGATGTCCTTTTAAACGTCAGGACCGAAGGGTCACCCAGGTACGTGACTGTGGTGGCATCTCAGAAACATCACAGCAGAGCCCACAGAACCCCAGTGCCAAGCACTGGAGGACCTCATGGACTTGAGGAGGTTTGAAGAAACCAGAACAGCCCTGGGAGCGACGGAACGGGATGGTCACACTGCAGGAAGCCACCCAGGAAAGGAGCAGCCAGCAAAGGAGACGTGGAGGCACCTCGAAGGAGCACCTGATACTTGCACCCATCTCCAACATGGACTTGTTCCTCGGGGCTCCAGCCCCCTGCACAAAGCTGCTTTTCCTGGAAGGAAGGAGAAATCCCTCTCTCCATGCAGAGTAGGGCATCCTGGGGGCAATTAAGCACGTTACTGGCTTTATCCTCAGCAGCATTAAGGCGATAGCCTCATTGATCAGATGGGGAAACTGAGGCAGCGAGTGGCCAGGACAATCTCCTGCAAGCCACAGTGGAAAACTAGCAGAGGACATCACCGATACCCTCATCTCCAGGACTCCCCTCGCTTCCATTTCACATCCCTGAACCACGCATCGGTCCGAAGGAGAGAGGATGAAAGCGGGATGTAAACAAAAGAGCCGCAGTTTTCCCTCCCCGCCGAGGCTGCCGGCGCTGCAAACAGCAGCGTCTGTGTTTCCAAGCCCGACGACGACGACTCTCCGAGGTAATTCCGTCCATCTGCGGGGCAACACGTGGGAAAGCAGCCGGCGTCGGGTTTCGGTCCGGCCGAATTCCCAAACTGTCCGGCTATTAATAGTGCGAGGCGTCCTCGCCTGTCGCGGCTGGGAGGGGGTTAAACGCTGGGATGCCAGCTGTGCCTCCGGATTTGTACCAACTGGAAGCCCAGACTAATAACTGGGGCTGCCCTTTTAGTAACACCAGCACCAGGTCCCAGGCTCCAGGGACCGTTCTGCCCTCCATCGCCCCAGACTGGCCCAGATCCAGTGGGTAATCTGGATCCTTACTGGGCGTTTCGGTTTAAGTTTGGGCACAAAACCCCCTGGCTGAGGTTTAGAGGTGCTTTAGTCCCTGCCAGGCTGAGGTGCAGATTAAAAGACAGCACCAAGTTCATTTTTTACAAGGGAATATAGTGACAGGACACGGGGTGATGGATTTAAACTGGAAGAGGGGAGATTTCAATGGGATCTGAGGAAGAATTCTTCCCTCTGAGGGTGCTGAGGCACTGGCACAGGTTGCCCAGAGAAGCTGTGGCTGCCCCATCCCTGGCAGTGTTCCAGGCCAGGCTGGATGGGGCTTTGGGCAACCTGGTGTAGTGGAGGGTGTCCCTGCCCATGGCAGGGGGTTGGAACTGGGTGGTCTGTGAGGTCCCTTCCAACCCAACCCATTCCATGATTCCATGAACTTGGGACTGAAAACCGTGCATTGAATTAATCCCACGCCGATAATCCTCCAGCACCTCTCCCCTCAGTCCCCTCCCAAAAGCAAATTAATTTTCCACCAGTACTACCCAAAAAAAAAAAAAAATCAAAAAAAAATCGAGACAGGCTCCTCCAGCATCTCAGCACAAAAATCCCAGGATGCATCTCAGCACGCAAAGAGAAAGTCACGGGCAGCGTTTCTGCGCGGCACCAAAAACCATGTGGACTCGGCCAGCGATTACCCGAAGAACCCATCTCAGTGCCAGCAGCTGCCTGCTGGCCCGTGCTGACTACCAAAAATCCCTCGGTGGCACCTAACAGCCAACACGATCCTCTCGCGGGCAATAAGCCCGAAAAGCCACGTGTGGTTGGGTGGCACCTGGGCGCCGCCGCTTCGCTGCCACCTTAAAAGTGATGTTTGAACTCAAGGACCAACTTTTATCCTTCCTTTTTCCCCCTTCTTTAATTATTTCCCAGGTTTTCAGCAATCTTGCCTC
This sequence comes from Tauraco erythrolophus, assembly GCF_009769465.1. NCBI lineage: Eukaryota > Metazoa > Chordata > Aves > Musophagiformes > Musophagidae > Tauraco > Tauraco erythrolophus. Next base: position 104,905,448 of record NC_141467.1, read on the forward strand.
ACCTGCACGATATTTTCAAAGCTTTCACCATCCCGAGGCTCCCTGTCTCGCTGCATCTTTCAGGGATGAGCGCGACGGAGAATATTTTGTCCTTCCCTTAGGATACCTCGGAGGAATGTCTCATCATCATTCCTCAACCTCCCAGAAGTGTTTTCCCGTCCGAATTATGCCACGGGGAAAGAGGAACAGACCCTTTCTACACCAGACAAAGGGATCAACAGCAGGAGCAAGGATAAAACTCAAAAAAAAAATAAAAACCTCCACTCCCAAACTAACCTTTTTCTTCCTTCCGAAGCTGCTCTGACATTCCTTGGACTGTCCTAAGTGGAGTAGGGGGCTGGTTGCTTTTAAATCATCCCCTCCCTTCCCACCAGCACAGCGGATGAAAGCATCAGCTCTTCACCCTGGTACTGGGAGCGCAGTGGAGCCACCACTTTCGCAGTCACCAACTTCCTGCCTTCCGACGAAACGCGGATTTTTTAAAATCAATGGCTGGAAAAACGCCCTGCGAAGGATGTCGGGAAGCGCAGAGCGAGAAAGAGATGTCAAACTGTGCGTGGAGCGGAGAGGAACGCGTCTCCACGGGTGAGGAGCTGGTTGGGGTTGGGTTTAGGGGGGTATTTTTAGGGGGGTATTTTTAGGGGGGTATATTTTCCCCCTCTACTCTGCCCTGGTGAGGCCGCAGCTGGAATATCGTGTCCAGTATAGAAGGACAAGGAACTGCTGGAGAGAGTCCAGCACAGGGCCACAAAGATGATTAAGGGTGTGGAGCATCTCCCTTATGAGGAAAGGCTGAAGGAGCTGTACTGGGCTATACTGGGCTGTACTGGTCTCTTTAGCTTGGAGAAGAGGAGACTGAGGGGGGACCTCATTAATGTTTATAAATATGGAAAGGGTGACTGGCATGAGGATGGAGCCAGGCTCTTCTCAGTGGCATCCAGTGACAGGACAAGGGGAAATGGATCTAAGCTGGAACATGGGAGGTTCTGCTTAAACATGAGGAAGAACTTCTTCCCAGTAAGGGGAACAGAACACTGGAACAGGCTGCCCAGAGAGGTTGTGGAGTCTCCTTCTCTGAAGATGTTCCAAACCCGCCTGGATGCGTTCTGGTGGGATCTGATCTAGGTGGTCCTACTCTGGCAGGGGGATTGGACTAGATGATCCTTTGAGGTGACTGGCATGAGGATGGAGCCAGGCTCTTCTCAGTGGCATCCAGTGACAGGACAAGGGGAAATGGATCTAAGCTGGAACATGGGAGGTTCTGCTTAAACATGAGGAAGAACTTCTTCCCAGTAAGGGGAACAGAACACTGGAACAGGCTGCCCAGAGAGGTTGTGGAGTCTCCTTCTCTGAAGATGTTCCAAACCCGCCTGGATGCGTTCTGGTGGGATCTGATCTAGGTGGTCCTACTCTGGCAGGGGGATTGGACTAGATGATCCTTTGAGGTCCCTTCCAGTCCCGAACATTCTGGGATTCTGGATCTTGCACAGCAATGCTTCATCCCACCATTTCGACTCGCTGTCTGTCGATTTGCAGGGGTCTGTGAAATGTTTTGGGAAAGGCTGCCAACGGCTGTATTAACCCCCTACAGCCATCTCAAACAAGAGGAAACAGGAAAAAGGTGGAGATGACACATCTCCCGGCCCGTTCTCCACTCGGACCCCACGTTTTAAATCAAAATAAAACAAAAAACGAGGAGTAAAACTATTTTTTTAAATATCAAACAGTTCCTAGCCATGCAGATCCATCCAAGCGCTCGAGCATGTTCAGACTCCTGTGTGCCACTGAATTAAGGTGCCCGGGCACGTGCTCAGAGACGAGGGGTCTCCCAAAAAAGCTCTGTGCCCCGAACCTGCCCCCAAACTCCCACCCTGGAGGCGCAGAGGTAGAAGATGCTTTTGCATCTCACCTCGACTCCTTCTCCGCGGGGCGAAGCCGAGAGGGGAGGGAGCGCCAGGCCGAAAAACCGCACCGCCGAAGCTCTTTTCAAACTCTCCTAACAAATTTCCCGGCTCTTGGGGAGCGGGAGAGGATGACAGATCACCGAACCTTTAGATGAATTGCTCACCAAAGTGAGATGGTCGTGTTTGGTACCCGACGTCAGCACATCCCATCAATCTCCGCAGCCCAGCGCCGCTGGCGGGAGCTAATCCCCCCGCTCCCCTCCTCGCCAGGCAGGGAGTTCATTTCCACTTCATTACTCCGCAATGGAGTGAGCCAGGGAGTATCTTACTCACCGGCTCCGCCGCCTTACCGACACCGCAGCCGGCTGTGCCGCGCTCTGCCGAGCCCGGGGCAGGCGGTGGGGAGACGGGAATCTCCCCAAAGCAGCGCTTGCCCGGCCGATATCCTTTAAAAAGGGGCAGAGGGAGGAAGAGATTAACGGTGTGCAACACTCCGTCCTTCACCTCCCTCCCTTTTCGGTGCTAAAATCACGGGAGAAACACACCCTGGAGAGTCTCAAAGGGTCTATGTTGTTCCTCCAGAAATCTCCCGGAGATCCCACTCTCCCACACCAAATATCCGGCTCTGGAAGCCACGGGAGCACCTGGTTTTGTCCCTGCGGAAAGGCGTACGGCTTTGCAGCGATATCACCGACCCCTCTTTAAATCACTAACGCAGCGGTCTTAAATCACCAATACAGCCTTTTTTTTCCCCCCCCAAGAAACCTTTATGCTGTTGAAGAGTCCCAGAAAAGCACTTGGAAAGCTTTTCCCACCCTTTTCCAGAACTCCATGCCCTCCTCGGACAAGCCAAGCGGTGCCGAAAATTGACTTTCGGTGCTTTGTGATGGATAAAGGCGCCGCAGCTCTCAGCTTACAGGTAATTTCCTGGTCAGCATCACTTTATCCTACCATCTGCTAAAACGATTACTAGCTGGAAAAAAAACTGAACCAGCAGAAAAAGTCGGGAAGGATGCGTCAGGAAGGAGGCAGATGCAGCAGTGTCGGGCTCCAGTAGAGTTACAGCACGGCGTTTGTGCCTCGCCGTGCTCCTCTCCAGAACAAAATCCTCCCCGGCAGGGATAAAAGAGAAAGCGTAAAAAACAAAATAAAATCAAATCCAAAACATCCCAAAGGATACTTCACGGAAAAGTGAGGGTTTGGAGGAGTTTAGAGGGTTGTGGGGGTTTTTTTTGTAGTTGAAGGAATTTTATGCTATAAAAATCGAATGCCCACACTTACTAAAATGAAACTTTTCCGACGGTTTCTTTATTTTGATCCCACGTTTTTGCCTTGGGAAAGAGGGAGCTGCATGTCCTCCCCTCCTCTTGCCCTCCTCTTTCACCTCATCACTCCCACAACCACCCTTCGGCAAAAACCCGACGGGGATAACAAAGCCCCGGGCTGTTTCCAGCAGCATCGTTACCCGCTGGCTAATTAATTACAGACCCCGAAAGCCAAACATCCCGGCACCCGCCGTTTATCCACGCCACGGATTTCCCTGTGGGAATTACGCGGCGCACAATTGTATTTGCTGGGCTACTAGAGGAGCAGGAGCAATCGCCAGCCCTCTGCCAGCCCGTTAACTCGGTCAGACTCACTCAATATGGCTGGCACGGCGACGGCTCTTTGCCATCTTAATCCGAGGCGATCCAGGTCGGATTAATTAATTAATTAAACGGCGGAGCCTTTCGCCGTTCTGCACTTCGGTTCAAGCACCGATCCCGGACGGACAGGACCGGAGCCTCACCGCGGGATGCGGAGGCGATGCCATGCCACCTCCTCTCTGCCTGGCAGAGCAATTAACGCAGCAAACAATTAATTGTGCTCTAGCAGAGGGGACACGGGGACGAGTTTAAACGACGTTCCCGAACGGCAGAGCTCCGGCTTTACCGAAATGACGCGATCCACTCGAAACGAGCGGTCGACTCGCCGGTGTTAGGAATCAATTAACAGGGCAGAAATTAGGAAATCGTACAGGAAACACCCCGGAGGCAGCGGAAAAGCAACAAAAACTCTCTCTCCAACGCAGCCATCAGCCACGGCGAGGGAAAAGGTAATTAATCCTGGAAAACAGGATTTCCTCAGGAAGGTTTTTACCGCGCGTAGAGTCGTTTTCGCTGCGTATTGACGCCGCGAGCTCTCGTGCCTCAATAACACAGGCCATGGAACAGTGGAAATAAACCACCAGGACACTGTTTAAATTCAATTCCTGCCCCTGGACACAGACCCCGAGTTATCCCGGCTGCGCGGTGACAGTCACAGGTCGCAAGCGTTGCCCAGTTCAGCGCTCACTTTACTGGGGCTGGAAGGCTCGGATTAGGTTTGTCTCGAAAAGAAAGATGCAAAAGCCCAACAAAGCAGCTGAGAAATCCCACATGTACTCCCTGTCTTAAAAAACAAGGATAGTGGGAGTCTTTCAAAGTCCCCATGTCCCCTTTCCCGGCGCAGCGGAGCCGGAGCTCTCAGAGGGGCACGAGCGCTTTTGCGTGGCCGCATCCTTTATTTGGCTTTTGGAAAAAGTTGCCCTTTGTACTTCTGCTGCTTTAAATCCACCGTGTTTCAGAAGGCAGCTGCTTTCTGAAGGGTATTTAAACCTCCAGGACTGATTCAAACCAAACGGGAGGAGTTTTGCACCTCTTAAATCACGGCAAAAATTAAAGCAGAGCATCGCTCCCGGGTAAAAGCCCACCGGCTCCGGCCAGGCTGCTTTTCCTGCTGAACACACGGATATTTTGCTGCTTCTTGTTAACTCTGAGTTCATTTCCCTACCGTGGTTTCCTCTGGAAAAATAAAAAAATAAAAGGAAACAATCTTTTCTCGGGAAAAGCAGCGCAGGTCTCGGCGGTGCGAACACGGGGGCATCGTGCCCCCTAGAGGGTACGGCCGCGGGGGTCCGCACGTGCCGCGCTTCCGATCGGCTTTTCTAAATCCACAGGGAAAATAAGAGGGGAGGTAAAAATCAAAAATAATTTAAAAAGGCATTTCCTTCCACAGATTGCACGTTTCTGCCTGAATACGCTTTACAAAATCCGTGCTCGATATAGGATTTGGCAAGAGGGCGAGGAGAACGGCACAGGTGAACATAAAACTTTGTGGGACGGGTTGTGGGTAGCTACATACCGCTCAGAATTTGCTTTTCCAATTAGGAGATGGGTAATTAAATCCCAGCTAGATCCCAAACTAAGGAACCCACTGAAAGGATTCCTTCTTGCTTGTGCTGGAGCGAGCCATACCGGAGTTAAGCTCCCTACCCCAGAGCCGGCGGGGAAGTTGGTGGTGCTGGGCTGAGCCCTCCTACTTCTAAAAGTCATCCAAAAAACCACGATTTTGACAAAAATGACAGTGGTTTTGCTGTCCCCTGGGCTGAACCCCCCCACTCTGGGACAGCTCAGCCCAGCTCCCAGCAAGCAAAACCCTTTGGAGAGGGGTTTATCCAGTGACCACCCCCCCTTCACAAACCTCCTTCCCTTCCGCTCCGCGTTTCGGGAGCCGAGTCAAACGACGTGACTACAATTCCAAGGAAAAGTGGAAAAGCAGAAAAGGGGCACTCGAGGATGGGGAGAGGGGGGTTTGCTTCTCTTTAAATGCACCATCCGGAAAGGGGAGGCACAATGTTTTCCTGGTGCAACGTGAAATGCCAAAAAAAATCTCCGGTTTTGCGGACGCAGCGATCCCGGTTTATCCCAAATGCCGCCGCGGCGACGCTTTCCACGGAGCACGGAAATGACCCGCTCCGCTGCCAGCGACAGCGAACGCCTTGTGCTTTGCCGCTTCCCCGACCTCTCGTGGTACCTTTCCCTGCTGCTTTATTCCGAAAGAAACGTTAAACTGGGAAGATTAGGGGATACCACACTCCCAAAGGAGCGGGTAGGCTGGATCTGCCGTGCCCGGGAGGGATGAGCTGAGTCTTTCCTCCAGGTTCCCTTCTGCCGAGACGGCGCCGAGTCCATCAGACTCGCTCCGGAATACCAGGCTCTTAATTAAGCGTGGCTAATCACACCCCGGGATTTGCCCAGCCCTGTTGCATTCCCTAGGGCAAAAGGAGAGGGAAAAAAACCCCACAAAAATACCCCCAAAAACCAACCCCATGCCAATTGTTTGCCTCCTGCAAGCTGCCGGGCTCAGCACGCAGACAGCTGCGGATGCTGAGCGGGAGCTTCCCATTTATTTCAGGCTTTGGATTAACCTCCCCATCCCAAAAAAGGGGGGAGATTTGCAGGTACAGGTGGTACTGGGAGAGCTGCTGCTTGAAACTCGGTAAGATGGGTTTGGGAGAGGGCATCTGGGCAGCCCTTGTTACTACAGGGAGTAAGGGGGACCGGTTTTAAGCAAGCGGTACCCAAATAGGACCAGCACGTCCAGCCTCCGAAGGGTCACTGATGGACACGCCGAGGGAGAAGAAAGGAAAAAGGAATCTCTCCAGAGCATCCTCTCTGATGGTGAGGCCAATCTCATGTTGGACTCACATCGATGTGGTAGGATGGGGATAAGAGTCGAGATGCCTGGACACCGCTGCCCAACTCTGCTCCCAAACCTCAGGTCACAGATATTCCAAAGAGCCAAGAGCCTTGGAAAATTCTTGGGGAGAGAAGGCACAGCAGGATGGAAACAGCCCGCTCCTAACTCAAAGGCAGCATTTAGGAGCTGATTTTCAGGAGTTATTTGAGAGAAAACAGAAGCAGACACCTGGGAAGGGAACACAGACCCTCTTTGAGACATTCGCTACAGAGCAGATAAAGGTCCAACCCCATGGAGAAACTCCGCTGCCTCCAGGCACGGAGCAGACTCATGTTCAAGTTCAGCAGCCCAAGAGGAGCTCCGAACACCGCGGGGACACGTCTGCACCCAAACCAGCCCTGCCAGCACGACCTCATGAGATTCTCCCCACCGCTAGCTCTGATGGACCAGGTTGCCCAGAGAAGCTGTGGCTGCCCCATCCCTGGCAGTGTTCCAGGCCAGCTTGGATGGGGCTTTGGGCAACCTGGTGTAGTGGAGGGTGTCCCTGCCCATGGCAGGGGGTTGGAACTGGGTGGTCTTTGAGGTCCCTTCCGACCCAAACCATTCTGTGATTTTTGAAGGAGACCCCCAGGAACGGAAGTGCCACCAACCCAACAGTGAGCAGGGATTGCATCCAGGCAAAGGGAAAAGAGGACACCATGCCCTCCCTCAGCTCCTGCAACTAATTACCCTTCGCCGCCCACGTGGATTGACAGACAAGAGGGGGGGGGCGAGTCAAGACACAACGAGTCAGTTGAGCCAAATCAACAAGAGGATTGGGGTGAGATCATCCCAGCAAAAATTACCACGGGAGGTGTCAGGCATCGAATCCCTTTTTCATACCACACGACTCCCCGTTGGCCTCAAGAGCCCCCCGACGCCAACAGCTCTCCCTGGATGCTTCGTTAATTTACGGTAATTGCATCTGACTGTAGCTTTCAGTCCCAAATTCCATCAATTCTACGCGTTCGAACCAACTCTTAAAATTGGAATGGCACCTGTGAAGGGAGCGAGAAGCTTCCTGAAGCCACGGCAAGGAGGCCGAGCCAGGGCCGACATGCCTGTCATGAGTCGGATGCCGAGCTGGATGCTTCTGCAGGGACTTTACAAATGGAAGTGTTGTCTTGAGCCAAGAAGGGTAAAGATAGCTCCTGCGCACCAGAATAAACCTTCAGCTGAAGTTTCTCCTGTTCCCTGTCTCCTTTCTTACCCATGTGCCATCCCCTCGTTCTCCCCCATGAGCGAAACACCCACCTGGGATGGGTGTACTCTCCGGGATGCTGGGAGGTGAGTCGGGAAGGTGATGGGGTCACTTGTGAGCCTGGGGATGGAGAAGTGGTTTGTTCACAGCGGGCGTTCCCTCGCTTTCGCACAGGCAGTTAATTGGGGATTTTCATCGCTCTTCCTGGAAACGTTTGCTGGTTTATGTAGAATCATAGAACAGTTTGAGTTGGAAGGGACCTTCAAAGATCATCCAGTTCCAACCCCCCTGCCATGGGCAGGGACACCCTCCACTACACCACGTTGCCCAAAGTCTCATCCAACCTGGCCTGGAACACTGCCAGGGATGGGGCAGCCACAACTTCTCTGGGCAACCTGTGCCAGTGCCTCAGCACCCTCAGAGGGAAGAATTTCTTCCTCAGATCCCATCGAAATCTCCCCTCTTTCAGTTTAAAGCCATTGCCCCGTGTCCTGTCACTCCACACCCTTGTCCAAAGCCCCTCTCCAGCTTTCCTGGAGCCCCTTTAGGCACTGGGAGGTGCTGAAAGGTCTCCCCAGAGCCTTCTCTTCTCCAGGATGAACAGCCCCAACTCTCCCAGCCTGTCTCCAGAGCAGAGGTGCTCCAGCCCTTGGATCATCTCCGTGGCCTCCTTTGGACCCACTCCAGCAGCTCCATGTCCTTCTGATGGTGATGACCCCAGAGCTGAAGGCAGCACTGCAGGGGGGTCTCACAGAGCAGAGCAGAGGGGCAGAATCCCCTCCCTGACCTGCTGCCCACGCTGCTCTGGGTGCAGCCCAGGACACGGTTGGCTTTCTGGGCTGCCAGTGCACGGTGCCGGCTCATGTTGAGCTTCTCATCACCCAATACCCCCAAGTCCTTCTCCTCAGGGCTGCTCCCAATCCATTCTCCACCCAGCCTGTACTTGTGCTTGGGATTGCCCTGACCCCTGTGCAGGACCTTGCACTTGGCCTTGTTGAACTCCATGAGGTTCTCATGGTCCCACCTCTCCAGCCTGTCCAGATCCCTCTGTATAGCATCCCTTCCCTCCAGCGTGTCCACAACACCACACAACTTGGTGTCATCAGCAAATGTGCTGAGGGTGTGCTCGATCCCACTGTCCATGTGGCCAACAAAGATATTAAACAGCACAAGATGTCCAAGATGACATCAGAGTTTCGAGGGGCCAAATGCTTGAGGTGACCCTCCAGGATGTGGTAGCTTGTGCCTCCTCTCTGCCCATCCTGCGCGTAAGCAAGGGCTTACGAATATTACAGATATCAAAGCCACCGGCAACATCCGAAGGCATCACAGTGAGCATCCACGATCAGAGACAATGCTTCTTCCACCAAACTGCCCCTCTGCTCCCCCTCTGCACAAAAATCCCCCGAAATCCCTCCGGAAGCAAGACCCAAGACAGCAGCACTTATTGTTTTCCATAGGCACAAAATACTTGGAGCTTTCCAAGCTCCGCTGTTTCCCTACGATTCCTCAACAGCCAGCGAACGACACACGGTTTTATTTGTTCACGGGACAGAACGCTCCCCGGAGGGAAGGGAGCAGCGACCCGGAGCGGAAAACATCTGGGAGCAAATAAAGACAAGGAAGAACACTGAACAGGGCTGAAGGTCCTGCCACTGTACGCACAGCGCCAGCCCACCCCGCTGCTCGGTGCCAAGGACCAGCCCGGAACGCTGCGGGGATGGCGCAGAGACCAGACAGGCAAGAGCACGTCTACAGGAAGGAAAAGCGGGAGAGAGAAGGTATTCAAAGGGAGATGGTCCCTTGATGGTGCTCCTTGAACGACAACGGTCATAATTCAGACAGCCTGTACAGACGGGTGATGACATGACACTGCTTAGCTCCAGATGATCCCAGGGCTGGAGCACCTCTGCTATGGAGACAGGCTGGGAGAGTTGGGGCTGTTCAGCCTGGAGAAGAGAAGGCTCCGGGGAGACCTTCCAGCACCTCCCAATACCTGAAGGGCCTCCAGGAAAGCTGGAGAGGGGCTTTGGACAAGGGTGTGGAGTGACAGGACACGGGGCAATGGCTTTAAACTGGAAGAGGGGAGATTTCGATGGGATCTAAGGAAGAAATTCTTCCCTATGAGGGCGGTGAGGCACTGGCACAGGTTGCCCAGAGAAGCTGTGGCTGCCCCATCCCTGGCAGTGTTCCAGGCCAGGTTGGATGGGGCTTTGGGCAACCTGGTGTAGTGAAAGGCGTCCCTGACCATGGCAGGGTGATTGGAACCGGATGATCTTGAAGGTCCCTTCCAACCTAAACCATTCCATGATTCTATGACACAGCATGGAAGGAACTGAGGATGCTCCAGGGAGCAACAGAAAAACGTTCTGGGACAGTCTTCAGCGCTGGAATTGAATCAGAAAACAGATCTACATCTTTTCCAACTCTAAAGAAGGCAGAAGAGCTTCACCTACAGCTCAGCAGGTTCCAAACCTTCCAAGAAACGCAAGCAGGGAAAGAGGAAAAGTGACAAACAGGAGGCAGCATCCTCTGGACAGTCCTGTCTCCCCACATGTATCACCCTGGCTTGAAAAGGCCTTGCTACACACGAAAAAACGGACACGACAACTTGGCAGCAAGGTTCCTACACCTACTTTACACTGGAATTATTTCGGTGGGATCACCGCAAGCAGCTCGGCAATCCTGCCTGCCTCCCGTCACCGGTGCTTTCACAGAATCATAGAATGGTTAGGGCTGGAAGGGACCTTCAAAAGTCATCTAGTCCAACCCCCCTGCAAGGAACAGGGATATCTCCAACTAGATCAGGTTGCTCAGGGCCTCATCCAACCTCGCCTTGAACGTCTCCAGGGATGGAGCATCCACCACCTCTCTGGGCAACCTCTCTTTCTGCCTGCAACGCCAGGAATTGCTGTCATTGTCCAGGATCCCGCCGTGGTAGGTGCCAAACGAAGGCAAAACAAAGAGCTTTTAATGAGTTTATTTCTCCAGCATTTCTAGGAGAACTAATTAACGTGCGATGGAGCCCACAGCAGAGCTCGATCTGCACTAATGACATTTTTTTTTTTAACCCTTTCCCGCTCCTTTCACCCGCAGAGGCAGCTCTGAGAGATAAAAAGGGTGGGAGTATTGGCAAAGGTGCTGCTGCTTTCCGTCTCCCATGGTCCATGGTGGCTCCAAGTGATGCTCCACTACCAAGGTACCACTCCAGGCAGCAATCCCAGGCAGGTAGCATGGTGTGGGTGGACATCTCATTTTAATCTTCTCCTTGACCTTCATTTTAAGCTCCGGGCTTCCCACAAGCATCTCCCAAGCAACCTGCTGCTCTCTGGGCACAGATCGAGGACCCACTGGCCAAGAGGTTTTGGGACAAACTTCACACTAACCAGCTAAATCTTGTCCCTATTCTCTGGTGCTGTGGAAGAGGAAACCAGAAAACCTTCAGGAACTGGATGATGAAGGATCGAGCATAGAGATCCTCAGGGTTCAGATGTGTTTTGCTTTCGGAGAGATTTCAGGATTTCGGAAATTCAGAGGAAATCTCAGCTCTGGAAAGCGATTCACTGGCAGCGGGGCCAGCTGAGAAAAGCAGCATTTTGGCAACATGTAAACCCAATCGTTCCCTAATTTCAAGTTAAAAAGGGAAAAGTGGATGTTGGTCCCTGCAGCTCTTCTCCCTTCCCAGTGCCACACCACGCCGCTTGCTTTTGACCCAGCAGCTCTCCCTGTGAGGTGCTTTGAGATCCTCCGCTAACACCTCTAATTAAAATAATTAATTTTTAGCCTGATTTTTCAAAAGGAAAGCTAGACAGACATCTCAAGCTCCTTTTCCTTCTCATTGATGTTTATCCCAATTTTCTATTTCCCGGGAGAGCCAAGATGGGTTCTTTCAGACAGTTGGTGGGACGTAGGTAACGTCATGCTCCGGGACGGGGTTCTCCTGTTGCAGCTCCGGTCTCCAGTTTGAGCTGCCGTTAAGGGCATGTTCCTGATGAATTCTGGAGGTCAACGCTGTAATTCGGACAAAAAGGGGAAGCCATGCCAAGGTGCTGAATGATTTAAAACATAATTCACTCCCACCCGTTCCCCGGTGAAGGATGCCACCTGTTAGCGTTCGGAGCATGAGAAAATACCCAGGAATGAGCAGAATCCCAAGACGCGTAGCTCCGCTCCACCAACTGTGGTAAGGAAGAAGCTGCTAATGGCTCCTCACTTGCTCCAGGGATTATGTCATAGCTCAAATTGTATTCCCAAGGAATGGGGTTACCGCATTCCCACATTCCCCAGGAACCTGCTGGATGCATGCAGCAAGCTTCCCAGAGCAACAGCACGGGGGCCACATGGCCCAGGCAAGAAAAACCCCCGGGGGACTCGCAAGAAGAAGGTCTGCTCCAAGGATCCCCCCTTGGCCTGGCCCCCCGGCTTTCGACACCCCTTCCATCAGGAGAAGGGATACGGATTTGACGAAGACGGGTGCAACCTGAGCTGTGCTCCTCACGGGTGTCAGCCAGGCAGCGGCGTTGCCTCCTCACCCTCATCACCCCCGGGGACACCATTCCTCTCCGACAACTCCGTCTCGTTGACATCGCAACGCCGAGCATGGATAAAACCAAGCTCTGAGCACCTCTCCACAAGGACGTGTCCGCTCGGAACGTTGGGGCTGCAGGACCTGCGCAAAATACAGCCCCGTTTGAGAGCTATGAGTAGAGTTACAGGGTCAGGTTCTCCAAAAATTAGGAATATTTGGACTCCGGGACAAAAAAAAGCTCTACCTGCAACCGAAAAGATAAATGAGAGGATGAGAGTTTCCTTGTTCCAAGATGTTTCCACGTTTTCAGTTCTGACTATCCAGTTGGCTCACCGTGTTCGGCCGCACGCAGGGCCCAGCACCCCCGGGGTCACAGCTGCCCTGCGGTACCGCTCAGCTGTTTGCAAGGGCTGGCACATGGACCAAACACATGCCAGCCCCTAAAAACGCATCTCCTCCCCGTACTGGGACGGGGAGATCCCTCCTATCACTGGATCCTACTTAACCGATTAAAATAATCACAGAATCATGGAACAGTCTGGGTTGGAAGGGACCTCAAAAACCAACCAGTTCCAACCCCCCTGCCATGGGCAGGGACACCCTCCACTACACCAGGTTGCTCAAAGCCCCATCCAGCCTGGCCTGGCACACTGCCAGGGATGGGGCAGCCACAGCTTCTCTGGGCAACCTGTGCCAGTGCCTCAGCACCCTCAGAGGGAAGAATTTCTTCCTCAGATCCCATTGAAATCTCCCCTCTTCCAGTTTAAATCCATCACCCCGTGTCCTGTCACTCCACGCTCTTGTCCAAAGCCCCTCTCCAGCTTTCTGCAAGCCCCCTTTAAGTACTGGAAGGTGCTATAAGATCATCCCGGAGCCTAAATATTTCCCTAAATTCTAAGACAAGGTTTTTCTAGCCCTTGCGAAGGGCTCGGATACCTGATGGTGATGAACGTTGCCCAAGAGCCTGAAGCAAATCAAACCCATCTTTCATTTTCACTGCCTAGAGAGGACATCTCTCCTCTCCTCCAAGTACCAGGAACTCACCAACATCACAACCGATAAATAAGCCAGAAAATATTTTTAAGGGACTTTTACAGATGTCAAAACATCTCGTGCCGTATTTTAGATGAACCAGTCTTAGCAAGAAAACTCGCAAAGATCAAAAAAAAATATTAAGTAGTTCACATGAAACATTTCCACGAAATCCAGAAGAAAAACAGAAGAGTTGGACAAGATTTAGGCCGATACATAAACCCTTTTTATTTTTAAGTCAGCACATCTAAAATACACCCATGATTGCACCGCGGAGACTTTTAGCTGCTCAGGAATGTCACCTGTCAACGCCTGCTCCCCAGGCGCACTTAGAGGGAGAGATGATCATCACTGATGTTCCCATCCAGTAAATATTTCAAACAAAAACCAATTAACACCACTACACACTGGAAGAACGCTGCTCCCCAGTTCTGCCTCAGAAACAACCTTTCCATACTTGGAGAAAGCTAGAGGAAAAAAATAAAAAAGCATATTTCAATGCTTTCCCTTTCTGCTTGGTTCCCTTCATCACATAGCTCCCTCCCATGTCCCTTGGAGAAGTCCAAGACCTTCAAGTTGACTTCACACCTTAAAAACCTGCTCCTGTGATATCCTCAGCCTCTTCCTTCTCACCGATACAGCCCTTGCAGAGCTCATCCCAGCACTAGTCCTGAGTCCCTGCTCATCCTCACCTTCATTCCCAAAGAACATCTTCTCAGGACACCAAACCCACCACCACCTGAGCAGGCTGCAGGACACCCCAGCAACATGTTTCCAAACTGTTCTTCAGGAACACACCTAGGAGCTTGTGCACGCTTCACCCCTTTCTTTCCCACCCAAGCACAACATGCTTCTGAGGACGCCCTTCCCACCAGGATTGATCAGGAGCTCATGGACCAGCTTGGTCTCCAAGTTGAGAGTCCACAGATACATTCACCGCTCTCTGTCTGCCTCCAGTTCCCCACTTCTTTGGCCCTCATCGACTCCTCTGTGCCATCCCCAAAACCTTTCGTTTTTCTCCCCATTTTCTTATGCTTTATCTTCCCAACATCCCTCAGACCCTACAGGAACAGGGACCTATAGGAACAAGAGCCACAAGTGGGTGCCCACAAAGGAGCAAGAGCACAAGGGAGTCCCTGAGCCTGATAAACATCAGGTGTTTGTTGATGCATGCTGGGTGATGAGAAGCTCAACATGAGCCGGCACCGTGCGCTGGCAGCCCAGAAAGCCACCCGTGTCCTGGGCTGCATCCAGAGCAGCGTGGGCAGAAGGTCGGGGGGGGATTCTGCCCCCCCTGCTCTGCTCTGTGAGATCCCCCTGCAGTGCTGCCTTCAGCTCCGGGGTCCCCAACAGCAGAAGGACATGGAGCTGCTGGAGCGGGTCCAGAGGAGGCCACGAAGATGATGCAAGGGCTGGAGCACCTCTGCTCTGGAGACAGGCTGAGAGAGTTGGGGCTGTTCAGCCTGGAAAAGAGAAGGCTCCGGGGAGACCTTCCAGCACCTCCCAGTGCCTAAAGGGGCTACAGGAAAGCTGGAGAGGGACTTTTTACAAGGGCATGGAGTGACAGGGGCTCTAGACAAGGGTGTGTAGTAACAGGACAAGGGGCAATGGCTTTAAACTGAAAGAGGGGAGATTTAGATGGGATCTGAGGAAGAAATTCTTCCCTCTGAGGGTGGTGAAGCACTGGCACAGGTTGCCCAGAGAAGCTGTGGCTGCCCCATCCCTGGCAGTGTTCCAGGCCAGGCTGGATGGGGCTTTGGGCAACCTGGTGTAGTGGAGGGTGTCCCTGCTCATGGCAGGGGGGTTGGAACTGGATGGTCTTTGAGGTCCCTTTGAACCCAAACCATTCCATGATTGCATGATTCTATGATTTCCACCGGAGCAGGTCAGGGACGCGCTCACAGGCACAACTCCTGCGAGCGCCGGTGCTTTCGGAGCCGCCGCACACGTCTGTTTCACGCGAGTAGAGTTCTAATCTGTTTATCCTCACGGATTTGGATTTCCCATCTAGACCCGATCCCAGTTTAAACGAGACCGGCGCACAGGTTTTATGCTGCCCCAGCTATTTCAGATAGCAATTTGATTATTTTGGGTTGGAAACAAAAAGATGACTCATCCCAATCCCCTCCCGTTGTGGAGGCAGGCAATGAAGTACCGTGGCCAAGGAGTTACCGTGCGTGAGCCGAACTGTGGTACCCGAGTGCTGGCAGGTCACAGTCGCTCCAAAATGTGGTTTTGTCCTTTCTTTCCCCCCCACACACATTCGTTGGAAGCTTCTCACTGCTTTCTACCAATAGTTTCTCTCCTGTGAGTAACTTGCACAATCAACAAAACTCTGCAAGCTCCAGGGCAGGAGCGCTCAGGGTGGACGGGAAAACAATCCCTGCGATGGCCCGATTGCTCTCGACAAGACTATGCGAAGACAAAGTTCCTGTCAAGGAACACAAGTGTGACCCCAGACCAGCCTTAGAGTGGGGGAGTAAATTATTTAGGGCCTGCAGACTGGCTCTGGACCTCATGGCACCCTACCTGGGGCACTCTTGGTGCTTCCAAAAAGCAAAGACCCAGGCAAGCCAGCTCTCGCAGCAGTAGTTGGTTTGTTTAAATGCTGCGGGGTCAAGGACTAAACTTGAAGATGCCCAAGACTCAGCTTGGCTTGGCTCAACGTCTCCTTCCAGCCTCAGCATTCCCCAGGCAATCCTACAAACCCACTGTCACCTTCCTCCAGGTGGGACAGAAAGATCAGAGATCTGGGCTTAACCCTCTCCTCCACCACGTAACCACAGAGTCTTTGGAAGAGGAACTGCTCTGATCACTGAGAACATCACCATAGCCTTCAACCCATCCATCAGCTGTTACACAGCCTGGAGAATGCAGGGCAGAGGCAAAACTTGAGGTTCTTCCATCCAGACCTGCTCACTAACCTGGACCGCAGCACAGCCAACGGGCAACCAGCCGTGCTGGATTGAGTCTCAAAGTCCGAACCTCTCACTTTTGCAGTAAACAGCTGTACCTGGCCTCACCTTCATATAGGGGAACAAAAACCTCAAAAAGTCTCTGGGCTAGCAAGACTGCTGAAGCGAGTCCAGAGGAGGTCACGAAGATGCTCCAAGGGCTGGAGCACCTCTGCTCTGGAGACAGGCTGGGAGAGTTGGGGCTGTTCAGCCTGGAGAAGAGAAGGCTCCGGGGTGATCTTATTGCAGCCTTCCAGTACTTAAAGGGGCTACAGGAAAGCTGGAGAGGAACTTTTTACAAGGGCATGTAGTGACAGGACACGGGGCAATGGATTTAAACTGGAAGAGGGGAGATTTTGATGGGATCCAAGGAAGAAATTCTTCCCTCTGAGGGTGGTGAAACACTGGACCAGGCTGTCCAGAGAAGCTGTGGCTGCCCCATCCCTGGCAGTGTTTCAGGCCAGGTTGGATGGGGCTTTGGGCAACCTGTATTCCATGGTTCTATGATTCTAAGACAACCAACCCTCTTTGTCCAGCAGAGATGCAAAGTCTGTAGCAAAGAACATCAGCAACAGATGTTTCATAGGTGATTTTCCTGTGTTTTTTTTTTTTTTTCCCAGAGCTCACGGCGCTGGGGACTGCTCTTCCCGTCGCACGGGCAGCGAAACCGAGGTACTTCGTTCAAGTCATTTACCCCAAGGTCACAAAGGCAACCAGCAGCAGAAGTGCATCTTAATAACAAAGTCTCCTGGCTCCTAGCCTGCTCCATCAGGCCCCTTTCCCTTCACAAGAGTTTGTTCCTCCCCTCCAATTATCCAGGTAATTGAAATGCCTGCTTCTGTCCTTGAAAATTAGGTTGAAAATGGCTTGAAAATTAGTTCCAACACCACCAGCCAGGAGCTGTTAACCTCCACTGCTGCAGCCTGCGGGGTTGTCTGTAAAACTCCGTCCAGCGACGGCGAAGGCTCTTTGGTTTTAATCAACTCTAAAAGTATTGGAAGGACACTCCCCGGGTCTTCCAGGGATGCTCGGTATTCAAATTTAAGAGGATTAGCAAATAGCAGAGCGGAATTCTTCAGGCCATCAGAAATTACAGAACTGGGAAAAGAAATCCTCCCTCTTTTCTAGTGTCTTGTCTGCATCCCCATTCGACCCCAGTTTGGTTTTACCGTAAGAAGTTTTGAGTTTGGGGTTTTTTTTTTTAAAAAAAAAAAAAACACCAAAACACAAAACAACTTCATGCATCTGCATGCACTGAAAATAAAAATCGCATCCAGCATTTTTCACTCAGCTGCCACGTCAAATTATGCTCTCCAGGCCATGTGTCAGGCGCGATCTCCCAAATCTCCGGGCTATTTTAATAACAGGAGAGGCAGACTTCCAGCCCTCATCCTACCAGTGACCTGAATGTAGTGGGAGTAGACTGGTTGGCAGAGCTGTAAGAAACAAAAACATTCCCTGAAAAATTTCGGACATTCCTTCAAGCATGTTATTTTACTCTAAAATAACCCAAGCGATATTCTGGAGCACCTCAAAGCAAGCTGCAAATCCTGAACAGAGCCCGGGTTCTACGTAAAGGTATTAATATCTTCCCAAAGAGGGGAAAAAAAATTAAATATCAAGATTACGTGACTTGCCCAAAGCTACAGAGCCACGAGCAAACTCTGGTCCTCCCTGAGACAACCCTGTCCACCAAAAAGAAAAGATTCTTCCTCCAGTCTCCCATTTTTCCAGGCTCATTTAGCTCCTTGCAGTGGCTCATCTTTATCCTTTGTGAGAAACAACCTGATGAGTTTAAAGAATAAAAGGGATTTGGTCGTTTAGCCACCAAGAGGAACACGCTCAGAAGAAGGAAAAAGTCACGGAGACGTATTTCCTCCCCTACACAGAGATCTCTTGTGATGGGAAACAGCGGAGCAAGAGGCCGATACATCCTCCCGGAGCGAGTCCGACGGCTCCAGCTCAGATCTAGTTTCCTCTACCCATTCCCTGACCAGCACGCCCAGGAGAAATCCTTTCCCCCAGCTGAAAAATCAATTTGGTCTTTGACATCCCAGCACGACCAGTCACACACATGCTAATCGGTACTGGCACCGCAGCAATTCCGTAGCCCAGAGGCACAGGAGATGGTCCCCAGCGAAACAGCGGAAAAAAAGCCCGGCTCAAATCAGGTTAAATCAGGTAATCTGGAGAACAAGACACCAAACACTTATTAGCATTAATCTCCATCAATCCCTCTAACTTCATCTTTTCTCTTCACTTTTTGGAAGCCGTCCGAGGATCTAAAAACCTGGTGTCTCCTCAGTCCTTGCATTCCCGAGGCTTTCCCAAAGCTTTCCCTTGCCACCAGAACTGTGTAGGAAGTGCTAACAAACAACAAAGCAAGTGAAAATCCTCTGTCACTATGTCGTGCAGCACTCGCTCATCCTCTGACAAGGTCACGCCGTTACACAAAGGCAAATTTCAGTGGGATGCACAAACGGGAAGGTCGGTTCGGAATCCTTCAGCGCCGCCCGGCTCGAGAAGCACCAGCGACAGCCAAAGAAGAAATGGAATAAGTTACCCGGAGAGGACGCGGAGCTTCCATCACTAGAGGTCTCTAAAACAGGGTTAGATGTTCACCAGGCAGGAGTGATGTGGGTGTGTGGCTGTGCCTTGGGGAGGGGAGAGACTAGAGACCATCTTAAGTCCATCTCGGCCTTTTTTACTGTTCTACACCACAGTGTCACTCTTCTCACTCACCAAAAATCCAGGAGAGTTGAATCTTTTATTTATTAATTTATCCTTAAATCCTTTACTTCACCTGGAGAACTGTGTTCAGCTCTGCGGTCCCCAACACAAGAAGGACATGGAGCTGCTGGAGCAGGTCCAGAGGAGGCCAGAGAGATGATCCAAGGGCTGAAGCACCTCTGCTATGGAGACAGGCTGGGAGAGTTGGGGCTGTTCAGCCTGGAGAAGAGAAGGCTCCAGGGAGACCTTCCAGCACCTTCCAGTACCTAAAGGAGCTACAAGAAAGCTGAAGAGGGGCTTTGGGCAAGGGTGTGGAGTGACAGGACACGGGGTGATGGCTTTAAACTGAAAGAGGGGAGATTTCGATGGGATCTGAGGGAGAAATTTTTTACAATGAAGGTGCTGAAACACTGGAACAAGTTGCCCAGAGAAGTTGTGGCTGCCCCATCCCTGGAAGTGTTCAAGGCCAGGTTGGATGGGGCTTTGAGCCACCTGATCTGCTGGAAGGTGTCCCTGCCCATGGCCAGGGTATTGGAACTAGATGATCTTTACGGTCTCTTCCAACCCAAACCATTCTATGGTTCTATAATTTTAACAACAAGGTATAGGTAACTGGTGAGTGGAGCCAATAAAACAAGCTGGAGAGAGGACCTCTGGCTAGCCCTGAAGCTGCAGAAGAAAGGACAGCATTTGGCTCCTTCCATCTGCAGACATCTTTTAATGAATTCTCTACTGACAGTAGGAAAAGATGAAGGGTTTTACACTTAAAGAGGGAGCAAGGTGTAAAAGACCCTCAGTTTCCTCAAAGCCATGCAGAGAACTGTCAATCTGAATGGAAATGAGAACTGGACATGACAGCTCGTGCTACCAGAACACTTAAAAGCCCCAAACATCATTGCATCTCGTTTACACCATAAGAGACATCAGAGTTCACATCGAGACACATCGCTGGAACAACAACCTGTCAGCATGGACATCATCTCAAGACCCCCCAGAGAGAAAAGATGGGAGAAAGTAAAGGGAAAATCCTCTCCCAAGAAGGATGAGTTACTTTCCTACAGAAAGTTTGTACAAGCCAAGACAGCCCAGAACTCATTCCCCTCCCCAATCAAGGGTTCATTAAGCCATGTCGCCGCAGACATTTGCGATACCCATTCAACTCATCCCCTGAATCACTTTCTTCACACCTTGATGTAGATGCCCCATCCCTGGAAGTGTTCCAGGCCAGCTTGGATGAGGCTTTGAGCAACCTGGTGTAGTGGAGGGTGTCCCTGCCCATGGCAGGGGGGTTGGAACTGGATGATCTTTGAGGTCCCTTCCAACCCAAACCATTCCATGATTCTATGATTACTTTCTTGTCCAGGATTTCCAGGTAAAGTGACCCATCAAAAATCCCTCAGGCCCACCAGCGATCCCCTCGATAGCAGATAATCTCCTACCAAGTTGGGGATTGGTAATTTCCTCGCCTTTACGGAGGCTGTCCTTCTCCCGACGCAACACATCAAGGCCACGTTTGTCAGCACTGACCGTTCTTACACCATAATTCATTTAAACTTGAAAAAGAGGGGAAATACATCAATCTGATGGACCATCTTTGGATTGGAAAGATCATGCTGCTCCATTAAGCAACCCGGCCACTCTGCTCACATGAATATTGAAAGAGAAAAAGCAAAGCATTAGGCAGCCAAGCAGCTCGGGATGCGCACTAATATCTTGGAGAAGAGAGGACAGGACAAAGGAAGTGTCAGCACACACAGAGTGGCCAGTGTGATGTCCAAGTTTGGTTTATGTTGTGGGGTTTTTTTTAGAGGATGGAGTGGAAAAGCTGAATCCAACCTTTCAGCAACACGTTCGGCACACGCAGCTACTGACACGCAACAAAAAACCAATCCATATTGAATATCTGTTCAGGGAAACTTAATAAAGAGAAAAATGTCACTTCAGATTAAAGGTAAAACTGTCTGGGAATCACGAAGACACAGAATGTATTGAAGAAAAACTATTTGACCCCATGTTTCCTACCACATATTCCCAGAACCGTAGAATGGTTTGGGTTGGAAAGGACCTCACAGACCACCCAGTTCCAACCCCCCTGCCATGGGCAGGGACACCCTCCACTACACCAGGTTGCTCAAAGCCCCATCCAGCCTGGCCTGGAACACTGCCAGGGATGGGGCAGCCACAGCTTCTCTGGGCAACCTGTGCCAGTGCCTCACCACCCTCAGAGGGAAGAATTTCTTCCTTAGATCCCATCAAAATCTCCCCTCTTTCAGTTTAAAGCCATCGCCCCGTGTCCTATCGCTACATGCCCTTGTAAAAAGTCCCTCTCCAGCTTCAGAAAGCCTGGAAAAAAAATCTAAGCCCACATTCAGAAAAGAAAAAAAAATACTTCATAATAATAAACCTGTGAAAAAGAAATCAAGTTGCTTGACCACATTTCTCAACCACTGCTGCTGAGCACAGGCCTCGAGAGCGAGGGGTCATATAGAGCAAAGTAGATCCGACGCCGTTCGCCGCTTTCCAAGGAAACCGGCGGCTCAGCTGGCACGCAGCAACCAGGAAAGCTCCCACGCACCATGAAGCCTTTCAAACACGGGAAGCCAAAGAGCAACTCTTCTGAGAGCCCCAAGTCCCTAGAGGCACTGGACCAGGTTGCCCAGAGAAGCTGTGGCTGCCCCATCCCTGGAAGTGCTCCAGGCCAGGTTGGATGGGGCTTTCGGCAACCTGGTGTAGTGAAGGGTGTCCCTGCCCATGGCAGGGGGCTGGAACTGGATGGTCTCTGAGGTCCCTTCCAACCCAAACCACTCCATGATTCTATGAAAAATCATTGAAGAGACCCAAGTTGCACAGTAGAGCGCGGAAGAAAGGGAACAGAAAAAGTCCCGCTCACCCGGCGCCGAGCACCGAGGAGCCCAGGAGACAGGAAGACATAAAACAAGCTGCCCGTTTAATATATATTAAAAAGTGAAAGTGAAAGGGAAACACCGAGCTGCAGATTTACTGCCGGTCACCCGCAGAGGTTTAACATCTTGATTTCATGCTGGTGTTCTTCATCACGTTTTATTACTGGGCTTTACGTCGCCACCACAGCGTTCAGGTGGGAATGAAGAGGGTTTTATTCAGGAATGTCTTCCAGTGGAGCCACTGAGCAACCTGGCAGTGGGACGCTGCCTTCCCACCACCAGCTCGTCTCCGGGGACATCAGAAATGCATCGAGCAGCCGGGAACGGAGCTGCGGCTTCACCGTGCTCGGCTGGCGTGGGGAGAGGCAGCGGGGAACCTCTGGGAGCACATTCCCAAGAGAGAGGGAATAAAGCAAAATAATCAAGGCACAGGATGGCATTTTTGAAGTCACCACTGAGTCTGAACGGCTGGGAGAGAAACAACCCGTTTCACGGAGGTTCACAGCACTCAGAAATGAGTTTTCACTGTCCTGGAATAGCCTTGGAGCTCTCAGGCAGAGGACCTGGAGAAGTTGTGGCTGCCCCATCCCTGAAAGTGTTCCAGGCCAGGCTGGATGGGGCTTTGAGCAACTTGGTGTAGTGCAGGGTGTCCCTGCTCATGGCAGGGGGGTTGGAACTGGATCATACAATCATGGAATCATAGAATGGTTTGGGTTGGAAGGGACCTCAAAGATCTATGATTCCATGATTGTATGATCCAGTTCCATGGGGCAGCCACAGCTTCTCTGGGCAACCTGCTCCAGTGCCTCACCACCCTCAGAGTGAAAAATTTCTGAGATGATCTCTGAAGTCCCTTCCAACCCAACCCATTCCATGATTCTATGATTATGACCCTTTCCAGTCATATATGAGATCTTTTCATCACAACAAGCAGGTTTTATCTTTCCCAGAAAGTTGACACGCTGCCCCCCAAGCTCGGACAGGCCTGACACTTTGCCTACACAACTCGAACCGCTCCAAAATAAATATCGCACAAGCTCTCAAGCTTGGTGGCAGCCGTGGACACCTCCAGGACCATTCTCCTAGAGCCAACTCCAGCTGCTGGGTCCGTTTCCAAAGTCATGGCCTGTGTGCCGTGGGGATGCTCCAGCCCCAAAGAGAGGCAGCAATAACTCCCCGCGTAGACACAACTCACTCCTGGCATCATTCAGGCGGGGAAGCGGCTGTTGGGAATCGCACGCCCTGGCACCTGTTTATCGAGAGGGGCCAGGCAGGGACGGCGAGGAGATAAACAAGGATATCAAGTTTAAGGACGCTTTTCAACAAAGCTGCTTTCCCCACGTGATGTCCAGGCAATGGTATGTCACCCACGCCCTGCCCGGCCCCAGAAGGAAAAGTGGTGACAGTGGGAGAGTCAGTGAGGCTGGGCATCCCCCGGTACGGGGCAAGGAATTGCTCAGGAGCAGAGATCACTTTACCGGCGTTGTACGTCCTGATTCTTCCCCTCTTCATAGAATGGGTTTGGTTGGAAAGGATCTCACAGACCATCCAGTTCCAACCCCCCTGCCATGGGCAGGGACACCCTCCACTACACCAGGTTGCCCAAAGCCCCATCCAACCTGGCCTGGAACACTGCCAGGGATGGGGCAGCCACAGCTTCTCTGGGCAACCTGTTCCAGTGCCTCACCACCCTCAGAGGGAAGAATTTCTTCCTCAGATCCCATCAAAATCTTTCCAGCCACACTTCTCCAAGCCTGGAACGCTGCAGGGGGTTGTTGTGGCCCAATTGCAGGACCCAGCACTTGGGCTTGTTGAATTTCATACAGTTGGCCTCGGCCCATCGATCCAGTCTGTCCAGGTCCATCTGTAGAGCCTCTCGACCCTCAGGCAGATCAACACGACCTCCCAATTTAGTGTCATCTGCAAACCTGCTGAGGGTGCACTTGATCCAAGTCTAGAAAGTAGGACCGGGACAAGCCGCGGGCTTAACTACT
Source organism: Tauraco erythrolophus (assembly GCF_009769465.1). Lineage (NCBI taxonomy): Eukaryota > Metazoa > Chordata > Aves > Musophagiformes > Musophagidae > Tauraco > Tauraco erythrolophus. The sequence continues at coordinate 104,929,233 of NC_141467.1, forward strand.
GCCTACGCTGCAATGCACAGCATTTATTTTATTCAATATACGCTCCCAAAGCAAGTGTCCTGACTTAACTGCTACTAGGAAAACATCAGACATGATTTCAATACTAAATATTTAATTACACCTCAACGATAACGGTCCCGATCATCCTCTCCAATCTGCATTTTTCTTTTCCAGGCATCCCTCAGCTGTCTCCCTCCTCTTTCTGATAAAGAAGACGAAGCAAGGAAGCGCTCCGAGACAGTCGGCACCACCCTGCTGCAAGGTGGTCCCCTCCTGAACGACACATGCCATACCAAAGCACCACGATTTTATTTTCAGCACCTGAAGAAAGCATGGTAAAAGGGCAAAACGTGTTTTTTTTTATGAGCTGGCAGAGACCTCTTCTTGCCTTGTGATTTTCTACTCACCCTTTACAAAGCATGACGTTAAGAAAACAAGCCAACTGTCAAGAAATTATTTACATGACACCAAGTCCCACTGTTGTACTTCTAAGAGGTTTAGACTTCAATTTTCCACAAGTGGAGTTTGTCTTTAGATTGATCCCTAACTCAGAAATCGAATAAATGCCGTGAATTCTGTCAGATTAACAGAATGGTAACACAGCAACGTTAATATAACCCAGTTTACTCAATTCCCCTGCTCACTTCCCTGTGTATCAGCCTTCCAGTACCTAAAGGGGCTACAGGAAAGCTGGAGAGGAGCTTTGGACAAGGATGTGGAGTGACAGGACACGGGGTGATGGCTTTAAACTGGAAGAGGGGAGATTTAGATTGGATATAAGGAAGAAATTTTTCATTCTGAGGGTGCTGAGGCACTGGCACAGGTTGCCCAGAGAAGTTGTGGCTGCCTCATCCCTGGAAGTGTTCCAGGCCAGGCTGGATGAGGCTTTGGGCAACCTGATCTAGTGGAGGGTGTCCCTGCCCATGGCAGGGGGGTTGGAACTGGATGGTCTGTGAGGTCCCTTCCAACCCAAACCATTCCATGACTCTATCTGTTTATATACACAGAGATACAAACCTGCCACACCTCAGCATTCCAGCGCCAGTATATGAGCCAGAGCTCATACAGGATTTAAATGTAGAGGATTTTTAATAAATGTATTAGAATTCAATAAACGTATTAGGATTTAAAACATATTTACCATGAAGCCTAAGGGGAAAAGTTTAAGCCCAGATGGTTTCAATGGGGCCAAAATTTCACCATCTATTAAAAAAAAAATAAAAAATAAAATCAACTTACTCATTCTAGTTGCACAGATCTTTCCAGCATGTTGACCATTTCATTTCCATTTCTAGACCGTTTTGTAGCCTCCTAAATAATTCCTCTGCTTCTTTAGAGCACCTCAACCTTCAGATATTCATGGTGGAGATTCAGCTCTCCCTGGACATCCCTCCAAAGCCAACGCTGTGAGTTGGACCCACCAACAATTCATGGAGTGATAATTCCCTGTTTGATTATCATTTAGACTGTACATATTCAGGAAAGTTTTGTGCACGGTTAGAGGGGTAAAATTAAAGCTTTGCCACAGCAGAAAAAAAAAAAAATAAAATTAATCCAACTGCCATATTGAAAGTAAATACCGTAGTCCATTAAGACATAAAACGACCAAACTTTGCTTCTTCTAAACATCGATTATTCCGGAATAATTAATTAGCAGAGCTATAACAATACATAAAATTGCTAGCCTCTGACTCTTCTGATAATTTATGCAAGATTAAAGTATCGCTGTGGTTGCCTTTTCCGTTGCCTAATTCAGCATTTTCTTTTTCCTTATGAAAGCAAGACTTGGGATTTAACTGCTCTAATGCCCTTTTACAGGGTTTGGGGTAGTAAAATCTAACAGCCGCTGCGGCACGCCGGCAGGGAAATGATGGATCGCGGAAGCTCGCAGAAGGAGAGCGCTGTAAAACGCCCCGGTTAATGTTGAGACACCAGAGTAAATCTTATTTTAAAAACACACACGTGTACACACACCGAGCGGGATCCCGGGTGAACTTGTTTCACCCTGTCAAATCCCCTTTGGATTTTTCTCCGGATAAAAGGTGCTTCCACACCGAGCACCTTCTTTCCTACCAGCCAAGCAAACAACTGCCTGGCAAGGAAATCATTTCAAAGCCATCATGGTTAGGTTAAGCTCGCCCATCAACCCAACCACCATGACCCGGCCAAGAAAAAACACCTTTTGGGTGAGAGGTTGGTCTCTTCTTCAAACAGCTTCTTCAAAAACCTCCTTCATCTCTTTTTTTCATTTCAAAGTTCATGTCTTTTTTTTTTTTTTTCCCCTCTCTCCAAAAAGCTCTATTTGAAGCTGTTCCATCTGGGCCCTCGGAGTCAAGTGTGTCCTTGTCACCTCAAAAAGCTCAGACTTTTCTGCCTTGTAAGAAAGAAATTCTTTACATTGAGGGTGGTGAGGCACTGGCACAGGTTGCCCAGAGAAGCTGTGGCTGCCCCATCCCTGGAAGCGTTCAATGCCAGGTTGGATGGGGCTTTGGGCAACCTGGTGTAGTGGAGGGTGTCCCTGCCCATGGCAGGGGGGTTGGAACTGGATGATCTTGAAGGTCCCTTCCAACTCAAACCATTCTGTGATTCCATGAGTTGAGGCTACCAGAAGATAAACCAGACTACGAAGCTCGACAGCCCCCACAGTGAAGGCAGGCTCTCTTGAGACAGCTGGCACCACGTTGGACCTTCTCAACGCTGTTCCTGAGCTAGATCTTCCCTTACTTCTCCATAAAACCCAGGTCCTTCTCTCCTATAACCAGCAGCTGTTTGTTACACAGCAGCGTTGCACCTTTCAATAACCTCAGCAGTTACTGATTTCTTTTTTCCAGGAGAGCTCTTCGCTTTTTACCCAATCTACAAATCAGGTGCCAATACACACCATAGAATCATGGAATGGTTTGGGTTGGAAGGGACCTCACAGACCATCTAGTTCCAACCCCCCTGCCATGGACAGGGACACCCTCCACTACACCAGGTTGCCCAAAGCCCGACTGACCAGCTTGTTTATTGCAGAGATCTCACATGTTTTGGGGAGGTTCTTCAAGATAAAACCAAAGTTATACAGCACGTCCCACCCACACATCCATGCTTGCCCAGGCACTCTCTGTCCCACTCAAGAACAAGATGTTCCAGGATGTTTCCCGGTGCAGTGAGCGACAGCACACGCTTCACCATCGCAACCAACGTGGAAGCTGATATTCCACACTACAGCTCCGAGCACGTTCGTGCCCTTTTCCAGCGGAGAGCCCCCGAGGGCAGGCTTAAGGGCTAAGAACACACAGGACCAGTTCTGAGAACAGATCTGGACCCACAGTTCCCAGCCCTGTCTATACACCCACACAACACCCTTCCTCGCGACTACTCCAAACAACCCCGAGCACGATCCAAAATAGAAGTCTGCCTCAAACCGCACGCGTGTGGATTACAGAGGCATGAGGGAGGATGAAACGTTCCTCGAACTCAAATTTCCCGGAGGGCAACAGCAAAACTCCCGTTGACAACCAAAGTGAACGCGTTTCCCCATCCCTTAGACTACAGAAGAAACTTGAAACCGCAAAAGCTGCTGCAACGGCGCAGTTTTGTGGGACTCGTGAGATGTTTCAAGTCCACAAAGCACTTACCCCAGGTGCACTTAGGTATTCTGAGGGGCATCACTCGTTTATTACGCTCTGTAGAGCGCACAAAGTGAACGGGCAAGTCCCCGAACGAACGGCTCCTAACCCAGCTCAGCAGCAAGGGAGGAATCTCCGTACGAAGCTTGTGAGGTGGTACCAGGAAAATCAAATGGGAAGTGTTTGCAAAAGAAAATGGAAAACAAAAAAGCCTTGTAAATGGGGATTTGGAGAAGAACGAGAAGCAGAAAACAGAATAGAGAAATCTACCCATGTTTTACAGGCAGTCGAGCATCTGCTGGGGCGGGATTTGGGGATCATAGAATCATCATAGAATCACAGAACGGTTTGGGTTGGAAGGGACCTCAAAGACCATCCAGTTCCAACCCCCCTGCCATGGGCAGGGACACCCTCCACTGCACCAGGTTGCTCAAAGCCTCATCCAACCTGGCCTTGAACACTGCCAGGGATGGGGCATCTACAACTTCTCTGGGCAACCTGTCCCAGTGCCTCAGCACCCTCTGAGTGAAAAATTTCTTCCTTAGATCCCATCGAAATCTCCCCTCTTCCAGTTTAAAGCCATTGCCCCATGTCCTGTCACTCCACATCCTTGTCCAAAGCCCCTCTCCAGCTTTCTTGTAGCCCCTTTAGGTACTGGAAGGTGCTGGAAGGTCTCCCCGGAGCCTTCTCTTCTCCAGGCTGAACAGGCCCAACTCTCCCAGCCTGTCTCCAGAGCAGAGGTGCTCCAGCCCTCGGAGCATCTCCGTGGCCTCCTCTGGACCCGCTCCAGTAGCTCCGTGTCCTTCTGCTGTTGGGAGTCCTGACAGCGCTGCGGAGGATACTCCGATCATCTGCGCGGGCATCAGTTCCCAGCACGGGAAACGTCAGTAATTTCAGCTGTGCCCGTGCCAGGATACAGCTTGTGCACTAAGTGAAAGAAAAGAGCAAGAGAAGGAAAGAAAAAAGGAAAAAGAGACTCACTGTCAAGCTTCAGGTTACAGAGGCATTCCTAGTTCTTTGAAGTGCCTTAAATGCCCGCTTTTACTTTCCTATTTGGAGTCCTCAGCACAAGAAGGACTTTTTTTTTCTCTTTTTTTTCCTCTTTTTTCTTCTCTCTTTTTCTTTTTTTCCTCTTTTTTCTTCTCTCTTTTTCTTTTTTTTTCCCCTCTTTTTTTTTTTCTATTTTTTTTTTTCTATTTTTGTTCTGCACCGCGCCATCCCTGGAAGGTTTGAAGTCTTAGAAGAGCCCCCCATGGACTTGAAAATATCAAGGGTCACAGCCAACGAAAGGATGTCATGCATCCCCAAAGCCAACTATTTTTCCTATTGGTGTATAAATAGACTATTCCCCAAAGAGCTGCTCGCTACTAACAGCATTTCACAACCAAGTGGCAGTGGGCACCACATGTGGGTGCGGGAGAGATTCTGAAATAGGGGGGACAGGTATCAAGAGGTGATTTTCGACATTAAATTGAGCAGGAAGGTTGAATTCTGCAGGAAAAGGGAGAAAGAGTGGATATAGAAACTAAGAATAATTCAAAGCAACTCTAGCTGAAGAGCAGAGTGGTTTTATACACCAGCACCTGCTGCTCTCCAGATCATAGAATCATAGAATGGTTAGGGCTGGAAGGGACCTTCAAAGGCCATCTAGTCCAACCCCTCTGCAAGGAACAGGGATATCTCCAACTAGATCAGGTTGCTCAGGGCCTCGTCCAACCTGGCCTTGAACGTCTCCAGGGATGGAGCATCCACCACCTCTCTGGGCAACCTGTTCCAGTGTTCTACAACTCTCATGGTAAAAAATTTTTTCCTAATATCCAACCTGAATCTACCTCCCTCTATTTTAAAACCATTACCCCTTGTCCTATCACAACAGGCCCTCCTGAACAGGCTCTCCCCATCTTTCTTGTAGGCCCCCTTGAGGTACTGGAAGACCACTAGAAGGTCACCCCGGAGCCTCCTCTTCTCCAGGCTGATCAGCCCCAACTCTTTCAGCCTGTCCTCATAGGAAAGGTGCTCCAGCCTTTCGTATGAGGACAGGCTGAAAGATCCTCAGCACTCGGTGCACGCTGTTACCCTGGCAGAGGTCTGTCTCCAGGTCTCACATCCACATAAAGAGCCCCCTGCACTCATCTTTATCCAGAGACCCGCCACCACCTTCAGGTCACAGCTCGGATGCATTTCAGTCTGGATCTTCTCCCTATCGCAGTCGCTATTTCACCCGACTCCGAATCCAAACGCTGGAGCGTTCGAGCTGAGCGCTGGGGAGAAGGTTGTCTACATGGTGACACCTTCTCGTGTAGCAAGGCCGACTTCCCTCGCTCGAGGCAGCCTGTTATTTTTAAGAGAGGCCTCTGAAAACAGAATCCCCGCTGCTGGCCGCCTGCAGCTCCTCTTGCAGCTTGGGACAAGTCACCTGTAAATGCCAAGTAAAGCCAGAAATCCAAAACCGTTACTTACGAACGCTGACGTAACCGGTGCCGGCAGAAAGCCAAGTATGTGAACTTTTCCCAATTACTGCGAAGGAGCGGGCAGCCACTTCGGCAGCCACACGCCACCCCTGGCTCCCAAGGACACGCCAGCGAAAGCGAGAGGAGACCTGACAACGTAATGATTTATGGGCAAGGTCAAACCTACATATGACTGCGTAACGACTCGAGCGGCGAACCTGCAAAGGGCTCGGAGAACCTCATGAAGTTCAACAAGGCCAAGTGCAAGGTCCTGCACAGGGGTCGGGGCAATCCCAAGCACAAGGACAGGCTGGGTGGAGAATGGATGGAAAGCAGCCCTGAGGAGAAGGACTTGGGGGTGTTGGGTGATGAGAAGCTCAACATGAGCCAGCACCGTGTGCCGGCAGCCCAGAAAGCCAACCGTGCCCTGGGCTGCATCCAGAGCAGCGTGGGCAGCAGGTCAGGGAGAGGATTCTGCCCCTCTGCTCTGCTCTCCTGAGATCCCACCTGGACCACCGCCTTCAGCTCTGGGGTCCCCAACATCAGAAGGACATGGAGCTGCTGGAGCAGAGCCAGAGGAGGCCACAGAGATGATCCAAGGGCTGGAGCACCTCTGCTCTGGAGACAGGCTGGGAGAGTTGGGGCTGTTCAGCCTGGAGAAGAGAAGGCTCCAGGGTGATCGTATTGCAGCCTTCCAGCACCTGAAGGCACTACAAGAAAGCTGCAGAGGGACTTTTTACAAGGGCATGTAATGATAGGACACCGGGCGATGGATTTAAACTGAAAGAGGGGAGATTTCTATTGGATATAAGGAAAAAAATTTTTTACATTGAGGGTGCTGAGGCACTGGCACAGGTTGCCCAGAGAAGCTGTGGCTGCCCCATCCCTGGAAGTGTCCAGGCCAGGTTGGATGGGGCTTTGAGCAACCTGGTGTAGTGGAGGGTGTCCCTGCCCATGGCAGGGGGGTTGGAACTGGATGATCTTTGAGGTCCCTTCCAACCCAAACCATTCCGTGTTTCTATGACTCTAAGCTAGGAAGGATCTGCTCAGAAAAACGAGACTAATGATGGAGCAGAGAAGAAAAGGTGCCCTGAGCCGTGCTGTGCGTGATACAAGGGCAGGGATCACCACCTCTGCCTCAACAGAGACGTCGCACCAGCTGAGCTCGTACGTGACGCGATCCGAGACGTCACCTCACAAACAGCAGCAACATCTTGGCAATTCACCGAAAAGAAACAAAAAAAACCTACAAAGCACAGAATATAGCTTAAAAAAAAAAAAAAAAAAAAAGCCCAAACCACAGTGTCCCAACAGGAACATCAGAAATATTTACTGATTGGCCTTTGTTTTAGAAGGGGGAAAAAAAAAAAAAATCCATTGCTGAGATTTCCAAAGCTGCCAGAGGGATCCAAACGCTCGGTGTCAATAAAATTAACAGCAGCTGAGCATTCGGATGCCAGCCATAACTTACTCCTCACCATTTACGCCCCGTTTACTTTCTGCACCCGCCTGGGCACGAGTAATGCAAACCAGCTCCTTCCACTTCTGCCTCCGGCCTTTTTCCGAGCGAGCATCCCTCGCCCGTCCCGACACCCTCGTGCCGCACGGCTCGCGGTACTGAGCCAGCAGAAAAGAGAAATGAGGGTCGAGGGAATTTTTTGGAAGGTGACCATCGCTCTTGAGTGAAATTAAAGAGTTGTAGAGAAACTTTTCTGCAGGCGGCTTACGAATCCTGATGGAATTTCTTTCTGGAAGAAAAGCAAACACAAACAGGATTTCCTTCTCTTCGGCGCGTTCGGGGAAGCCAACCTCGGTGCTGGGGGTGGCAAGAGAGGACAAGCAGGAAGCTGATAACACGAACCGTTGTTTTATCTCAATCTGGAGCAGGAGAAAGGCAACGATAAGCAGGAAAGGAATATTTTAAAAAGGAGGAAACCACAAAAACTAGTCTCCTAGCTGCGCAGGTAGCAGATGCAACAAAAGGACAGGCTCAAAATTTACTCTGGCTCTGGCTACGGATTCGCACAGCCGCAGACCGGTTGTTGCTGCGGTTCCCCATCTATGTGGCACGTGCACAGCGGAGACAGAATCATAGAATGGTTTGGGTTGGAAGGGATCTCAAAGATGATCTAGTTCCAACCCCCCTGCCATGGGCAGGGAAATCCTCCAGAGGTAAGTAGAGATGGTAACTCTGCCAAGTAAGAGATGGTAGCTCTGCCCCTCCCGTGCCACCTTGGAAATGACCCTTTCCTTCGTTTGTGCCTGCAAAGCGCTCCGAACAGGCAAAGCGCTGAGTAACGGCATCATTCCCACCCCGGCACGAGTCCACTCCGCTCTCCAACCCCAAAGAACAAACGAACTTAAAAAGCTGAACCTCCGCGGCACGGCTGGAGAGACATCCCCCGCGGCGCAATCGCCCCGACCCATCTCTGCCCCTGCCCACCTCGCCCAGACGTAATCCAAAAGCCACTAGAACCATGGAATGGTTTGGGCTGGAAGGGACCTCAAAGATCATCCAGGTCCAACCCCCCTGCCATGGGCAGGGACACCCTCCACTACACCAGGTTGCCCAAAGCCTCATCCAACCTGGCCTTGAACACTTCCAGGGATGGGGCAGCCACAGCTTCTCTGGGCAACCTGTGCCAGTGCCTCAGCACCCTCAGAGGGAAGAATTTCTTCCTTAGATCCCATCGAAATCTCCCCTCTTCCAGTTTAAAGCCATCACCCCGTGTCCTGTCACTACATGCCCGTGTCCAAAGCCCCTCTCCAGCTTTCCTGGAGCCCCTTTAGGCACTGGAAGGCTGCTATAAGATCACCCCGGAGCCTTCTCTTCTCCAGGCTGAACAGCCCCAACTCTCCCAGCCTGTCTCCAGAGCAGAGGTGCTCCAGCCCTCGGAGCATCTCCGTGGCCTCCTCCGGACCCGCTCCAGGAGCTCCATGTCCTTCCTTCTACTTAAAAACTAAGTTCAGCCGCAGAGCAGGAGATCCCTACAAGCAGGAGGAGGTCACTGGGCTTTTCACTCAGGAGGTTCAGGTGGGACACCGGCGAACCAAGCTCACCTGACGCAGAGGGCGCCGCGACGGGATTCCGCGCCGCACGCGTACGGGGTGATCGCGCCCTAAGCCACCAAACGCCAAATTATTTAAGAAACAAACATCCATAGCGACGCAATAAGGGAGGGTCCCTGGAGAAACCTCTCACTTTCTCCATCTTCTGCTTCCAGTCAGCTGTGACCGCGCCGAAGCAATCCCAGGCACACGGCTGAGAAGTCCTGCCTGGAAGGGGACATTCCGGAGGGGGAAAAGACACCGAGGAGCCTCTCACCAGCATCTTTGTAATATTCCATAATCCCCCCGGGCGAGGCGGGCGGCCCGCGCCGCTGCTGAACAATGCAGTTTTGAATTCAATTAAAGTGATTATCTGTTGTGCCAAATAAATTGTGTACAGCATATATCCTGCAGCATTTTACACCTCCGGGCTCATTATTTCCTAACTGTTTCCTCCTGTTTATGCGCTTTCAAATTAAATTGCTGATAATATGCGCCAAAATAAAAAACGAGCGCACCTTGTCCGAGGAAAATTGATTCTCCTTTTTCCTGAACCGGGCGATTGCCAGGTTTTATATACTCTGTTCCTGGCGATCATTAGTAATTCAATTTTCTTTTTATTAGCCCCCTTATCTGCTGAGCAATATAGTGGCAGAGCTGACCTCTTTCGCACGGGTAAATGTTTAAAATCTTTTCCCTGATTAATTTTGCCAGTTAAGGAAAAGAGGAGAAATGGCCCGGCTCTTAGCCATCACAATGAATAAAGCTTAATGTTGATTGTGATGGAATTTCTAATGCCAAGGAAATTGATTGAACGCAGCAATTACACTGCAATAGTAACTCAAGGGAAATGGGATAGTTTTCTCCTGGCCATAGCCTTTTGGTTATTTAAAACAATCCAATTTGCAAGGATAATTATATATTAGTGTTTTATCTGCCACTTGAAATGAACATGGGAGTTTTGATACTGGCCCAGCATTAGCAGGTTATTGCTGCAAATTACTTGATATCTGCTTTCTTTCACATAAAGACGAAATTAGGCCATCAATAACCAGAAAAAGGTGGACCGGGGAGATGCGAGGGGCACGAGTGCCCTCTGCAGGGCTACGGCAAGGGAAGGGCGGCACGAAACTCCCCGAAATCCCCAATCCTCTTGGCTGTCGGAGCGCGCCGTGCAACTGTCGCTCGCGTGCCGGATACGCAGCCAACAGGCACGGTGCGGCTCCTCATCCATAGAGCTGTCCCACCTTTGCCATTAAAAAAAAATTAATCTTCAGTTTAAGCACTTATTTTCTAGTGTTTTCCTAGAGAAAAAGCCTGAGGAATAAGAAACGACAGCGCTGTCATGCCGAACGCCCGAGCAGGGTGAACGCTTACCGGAGCAGCGAGAGTTGCAGCAGCCAAGGAGGGCAACAGCATTGATTTTTTTTTTTGGCAAGGATGAGGAAAAAGGTTCACAACTGCAAGCACTCACCTGTTTTCCATCAAAAGCAAGAGTTGAGAAAGGGCCTCATCCTGCAAGACTTCAAATAGGTGTCCAGAAAGAGATGGGACTAAAAGGCTGCTGGTAAAGACAGCAGATTTCCGCATCCGCACTGCTGGCACGGGACGCGTAGTACGGGAGGAGCGGGCACATCCCTCTGCCACCGCGTCTGGATCACTCAAACCTCACTTAGAAGTTGGTATTTTCCCTTGGAACGGCTGATAAAAAGATCAGGCCCCTGCACTTTTGGGAATAACTCCATCTCCAGTTTGGAGAAAGCAGATAAAGGTTGTCCAAGCTAAACGGACAGCACGTGGCCAAAAACTGGAGTTTTGGCCGAGTTTCAGCGAGTGCACCCTCAGCAAGTTTGCAGATGACACCAAGCTGGGTGGTGGTGTGGACACGCTGGAGGGAAGGGATGCCATCCAGAGGGACCTGGACAGGCTGGAGAGGTGGGCCTGTGAGAACCTCATGGAGTTCAACAAGGCCAAGTGCAAGGTCCTGCACATGGGTCGGGGCAATCCCAAGCACAAGGACAGGCTGGGCGGAGAATGGATTGAGAGCAGCCCTGAGGAAAAGGACTTGGGAGTGCTGGTGGATGAGAAGCTCAACATGAGCCAGCACCGTGCGCTGGCAGCCCAGAAAGCCAACCGTGCCCTGGGCTGCATCCAGAGCAGCGTGGGCAGCAGGTCAGGGAGGGGATTCTGCCCCTCTGCTCTGCTCTGTGAGACCCCCCTGCAGTGCTGCCTTCAGCTCTGGGGTCCCCAGCACAAGAAGGACATGGAGCTGCTGGAGCGGGGCCAGAGGAGGCCACGGAGATGCTCCGAGGGCTGGAGCAGCTCTGCTATGGAGACAGGCTGGGAGAGTTGGGGCTGTTCAGCCTGGAGAAGAGAAGGCTCCGGGGTGATCTTATAGAGCTTTCCAGTACCTAAAGGGGGCCTACAGGAAAGCTGGAGAGGGGCTTTGGACAAGAGTGTGCAGTGACAGGACAAGGGGCAAAGGCTTTAAACTGAAAGAGGGGAGATTTCAATTGGATCTAAGGAAGAAATTCTTCCCTCTGAGGGTGGTGAGGCACTGGCACAGGTTGCCCAGAGAAGCTGTGGCTGCCCCATCCCTGGCAGTGTTCAAGGCCAGGCTGGATGAGGCTTTGGGCAACCTGGTGTAGTGGAGGGTGTCCCTGCCCATGGCAGGGGGGTTGGACCTGGATGATCTTTGAGGTCCCTTCCAACCCAAACCATTCTATGATTCTATGAAAACTGCTGCAGGAAGCGGCGTTGTCCCAACATACACCCTCTGACTTTATCATACTGGCCACGGGCTGTAAGAAATATGGAACAGAAAGCCAATTCAGGGCAGACACTGGCCATTTAGCCAACATAATTACAACATATCATTGCTGGCAGGAAAGGTGGTCAGCAAGTGACGGAGCAGCACACAGTATTTATTCTCCAAATGAACTCCTTTGGTTCAGACGCCAAAAAAAAGACAGTTGGGAGAATCGTCATCCATGGAAACTCCACTCACAACTTAATCACCAGCTGCCCTTCCCCTGCTTCTTGCATCCGAAACGGGATTGCAGCTCAGGGCTTTCCAGTACGAGGGCAGAGCCCAGCAACTTCCCCAGCGTGACTCCCACATGGAATTAAAAGTTCAGGCTGTAAGAGCACTTCTGATCATGGTTAAGTCACTTGAAAGAAAGAAAGAAATATTTGTTTGAGGACAAAAATAGAAATCCTACAGTTAACTTCAGTTTGCATTTAAACAGGCTGTGTTATTTCTACGCAACACGGCGGCACCAGTGGCCTGAGGACCACATTCAGCAGCTGGATGATCCTTGTTGGTCCTCCAGCTTTTTCCTGGATAAGGAGACAAGCAACTGCTGTTATTCCTCTTGCACCAGACCCGATTCACATCCAAACTGTCTTGCCTACACCAGAGGCAAGCGAGACAGCCTGGTGTGCCACTTCTACAGATAAACGTGTATTTGAAGCCCGATGTTCAGACGGAAGCCTGAAACACGCGGGTGTGGGTGCCGAAGGGAGCAGATCCCGCGCACAAGTCGAGAAGCCATTTCCAAGAAGGGGAAGAGCAGCAGCTCCATCAGGCTCCTGACCATGCCCAAAGCAGGGGCACGTTACCTGAGGAGGGTCACAACTCCCAGAAAAGCAATTCTCTCCGAGTTCTCCTTCTCTCCACAAAGAGCCTAAGAAGTTAAATGCGAAAAAAGGGGGGAAAAAAAACAGAAGGAACACCCTGTTCCAGGGTGGTGAGGCACTGGAACAGGTTGCCCAGAGAAGCTGTGGCTGCCCCATCCCTGGAAGTGTTCAAGGTCAGGTTGGATGAGGCTTGGAGCAACCTGGTGTAGTGGAGGGTGTCCCTGCCCATGGCAGGGGGCTTGGAACTGGATGATCTTTGAGGTCCCTTCCCACCCAAACCATTCCATGATTCTATGATTTTATGACACACACCGTGTCCGACGCAGGTTCTCGCAGCTCCCAGGGACGCAGGCGTGCTGGATGATGCTCACCATGCAGGCATGAGTGCCCATCGGATCCAGGCTCCAGCACAACCACATCCATCCAGATGGATCACGAGCCCAGGACAAACTGTTCAGCTTTTTATCCAGTTTATTAGCCAGGATGTGCATATCCAGGCTCAAGACAACAAACTAGTCAGAGGTAAACTGGCCCAGGACTGTCACCCGTCTGCTCTCAGTAAAAGAGGCAACGGGTGTTGCTTCGGAATCAAAGCCAGTGACTTAACATCAATCTCACTGCTCCATTTGTGCCCCACTCTGCTCCCAGAGGTTCCCAGTAACATTTCCGTGCCCCATCTACTTCCCTCACACTTCACTCACAAGAACTGGTAACATTTAAAACTCCACCACTCAGTTACTACCCTCCACTTTGCACAAGCAGAGAGAAATAAAAAAACAATCCTCCAAAAATTCTCAGATTACCTGAGAGTCAGGAATTGAACCCACAAGCCTCTGCTTACTCCCAGCTCACTATAGGACTGCTGTGAAACCAGAAGACACCTACCACTATAGACGTAGAATGCTGGAATGGGTTGGGTTGGAAGGGACCTCAAAGATCATCCAGTTCCAACCCCCCTGCCATGGGCAGGGACACCCTCCACTACACCAGGTTGCCCAAAGCCCCATCCAACCTGGCCTGAACACTTCCAGGGATGGGGCAGCCACAGCTTCTCTGAGCAACCTGTGCCAGTGCTTCACCACCCTCAGAGGGAGGAATTTCTTCCTGAGATCCCATTGAAATCTCCCCTCTTTCAGTTTAAAGCCATCACCCCGTGTCCTGTCACTCCACACCCTTGTCCAAAGCCCCTCTCCAGCTTTCTTGCAGGCCCCTTTCTTGGGCACGCTGCCTTAAAAACATCCCTGCACCATCCAGCATGTAACAATCTTTTTCTATTAGACCATACATGTCTTCCTGGGGAAAAAAAAAACACAAATAATAAAAAAAAGACTTCAAGCACACATAGGAACAGTCCAGCAATAACTCAACAGCTGTAAAAACCCAGAGGATAAGAGTAGTTCAACACATGAAGCTGCAAATACACTGCCCAGGGTTGAACCCTCTCAAAGAAAAGCCTTAAGGTGTAAAAGATTCAAAGCCATAAACTCGAATTCCTAATCACAGGAATCGAACCCACAGGATAATCATGGAGGTGAACACGAAGGGTCAAGCTCTGCTGGATTTCGCCGCTCGGCCTCCGTGCTAGAGGCCAGGCTGCCAAGAGGAAGGCAAACGCCGGAACACGCCGGGCAAGTGCCTCGCTAGTCCTCGGCCATAACTGGATGCCCAACGAGCAGCACCCACCGTGCCAAAACTCACGTGGCGATTTCTGCTGCCTCCGAGAGCTGCCAACGGCACGGGAAGGAGCAAATCGAGTCCTTTGGGACCCCCTGAGACGATGGTACGACAGAGGTGGCACTATCAGCAACCACCTACCCATCAGACACCAGTATTTAGCACCTGATGTCCCAGCAGGAAGGGGAAAGCCTGAAAGCACAGTAGAGAAAGAACTGTTGAACTTACATCGTTGCGTCCGTCCTGGTTTCGGCCGGGACAGAAGCAGTTTTCCTTTTTAGCAGCTGGAAGAGCTCTGTGTTTGGGATTTAGTCTGGGATTTGATATGAGAAGAATGTTGATAGCTCACTGATGTTTAGATCTGGTGCTGAGACATCAAGGACCTTCCAGTTTCCCATGTTCTGGCCAGTGTGCAGGAGCACAACAGGCTGGGGGGACCATGGCCGGGACAAAGGGCCCACAAGTCTTAGCTTAGGGCCAAATTGGCCAATGGAATATTCTGTATCATGCAACCTCATGTCCAGGATATAGATTAGGGTTGACCAGGAAGCTGGAATTCTCATTTTCTCTCTTTTCAGGACTCTTCTGGGACTCTCAGAATTAGAATCATAGACTCATAGAATGGTTTGGGTGGGAAGGGACCTCAAAGATCACCCAGTTCCAACCCCCCTGCCATGGGCAGGGACACCCTCCACTACACCAGGTTGCCCAAAGCCTCATCCAATCTGGACTGGAACACTTCCAGGGATGGGGCAGCCACAGCTTCTCTGGGCAACCTGTTCCACTGCCTAAGAAAGGCAGCCTAGGAGTCCTTCAAGAGCTTCGAGTGAATGGATCCCAGTGTCATTCCCCAGTCCAAATAACTGCTCATCTACCAGCATGTCATTCCTCTCCACTGCAGAAAGCAAGAAAACTTTAGAAGCCATTTCATAATTACAGTGAGGAAGCAATTTTAACTCACTAAGGCACCAGTGTCCGTGCTCCCACCAGCACAGCAAGGCACGGGGAATAAGATCCGTGGCATTCGTGAAGTGAGGAAGAGTATGTCACACGTGCAAACACACATATCCGCACAGGAAAAGGCAGGCAGGACGTTTCCTTTTGCTTTTTAGTCACTTTAAGGACCAAACGGAGACACGTTTTTCCAGCAGGTACCGCGGTTTGCAAAGCAAGAGAGCCACAAGGCATGGTCACCCGGTTCTCTCAAAGCAGATACCAGTTTCCACATCTCTGAGCTGAGACTGGAAAGATCCCAAGGTGGAAAATAACATCAGTCACTTCAACACAGACAACTCTCAACTCCCATAAACCAGGGTTCTGCCTGTGCTACGCTTGGCTAACCTCTATCAGGAACTGTTCGATAATTTGATCCATTTTTGGACAGAGGAATGAGCTACGTGTTCTCCCAAAGTCACTTCCAGATCTATATTCCTTATTTTTTTCCCTCCCCTACTTTCTCTGAACCCCTTTATTTGCCAACTTTACTTTGTTCAAAGCCAGCAGCACAACGGTGTTTCTGCTCTATCTACATATTTTCAGCCTTATGCAGAAAAATCTTTTCCGTATGGAAACACTACCTTCAATCCAGGATCTAGGATTCAGAACACATTCCCGAAAGACACAGACTTTTGGCAGCTGCCAGTCAGGCTCCTGGGGGGGGCAGAAGATTTTGATCCATTTTGGATATTCTTAACCTATGTGAAGCTTCATTTGGTTGGACACACTTTATCCACAGGCAGCTTATAAAACAAGATGTTTCCCAAGCCAAGGGAGCTTTGATGGGTGCAAGGAGCCTTCCCACAGCAGCAGCTTCAGCGCCGTGACCTCCTCTGCGACGTCATGAAGGTTTAGTTGATGACTCGTACTGGACATGTCACACTAGAGAAAGGTCCCCATCAAGCAGTTCATGAGGTCTGAGGCCTAAATTCACGCCAGAACAAGCAGCAGACAGTTCCTGTGCTCCCCATCCCACACGTCACCATCACCCAAGGAAGAATCACAGAATCACAGAGTGGTTTGGGTTGGAAGGGACCTCAAAGATCATCCAGTTCCAACCCCCCTGCCATGGGCAGGGACACCCTCCACTACACCAGGTTGCCCAAAGCCTCATCCAACCTGGCCTTGAACACTTCCAGGGATGGGGCAGCCACAGCTTCTCTGGGCAGCCTGGTCCAGTGCCTCACCACCCTCAGAGGAAAGAACTTCTTCCTTAGATCCCATCAAAATCTCCCCTCTTTCAGTTTAAAGCCATTGCTCCGTGTCCTGTCACTCCACGCCCTTGTCCAAAGCCCCTCTCCAGCTTTCCTGTAGCCCCTTTAGGCACTGGAAGGTGCTGGAAGGTCTCTCCGGAGCCTTCTCTTCTCCAGGCTGAACAGCCTCAACTCTCCCAGCCTGCCTCCATAGCAGAGGTGCTCCAGCCCTCGGAGCATCTCCGTGGCCTCCTCTGGACCCACTCCAGCAGCTCCATGTCCTTCTTGTGCTAGGGACTCCAGAGCTGAACACAGTATTTCCCAGGTGGGAAATTTTTTCCAAGAAAAGCCTTGTTGCCTCTACATGACCATCACAGCTGGATCTGGCCCTGTGCTATATCCACCACCTCTGGTTTCAGAGAGCAGAGGAGAGCAACCACAGCGCGAGTATGACCGAGATCTCCAACCATACCTTCACGCACTGCAGAAAAACTTCCACCACAGCGTCTGGAGGTGCAGCCTTCACGCCTCTCCAGACACCAACGGGTTTGCTGACATCCTTAAACCAAGCAAGACTCAGCCCCAAAGCCAGGTGACTTCTGGAATGCTGGATCATCAATGCCACGGCACAAATGCACATCTTATTCTCCCTGCCCTTTCCGTGAGCCACGGGAGTTGGTGTCTTTTCATCCATGGAAACCCAGCAACAGCTCAACGCAGAGCTGGCCACCCAAGAGCTGTAACCACACGAGTCAACTCAGCAGCTGACGTGCAGAACATGAAACCACAGGAGCGTCCTCCCGAAAAGAGAAGCTCAACAGCTTCACTTTTGGAGACGGATCACAGCTCCGCGTCACCGGCCACCCTCCCAGCCGCGAACGAGTCCCGCAGAGGCAAAACGCGCTTCATGATCACGTCACCACCGAAGAGGAGAACCTGATTTGGGGCCAGAAACATCACCACACCGTTCCACACACACGTAGGCGCAGCTCCAAGACGCTGATTTCTGTTCTGACAAGCACCAACCCAAAGCAGCGGGACACGGAGCCAAACTACCTGTTAGGAAACACGACGGACTCGGCATTCCTCTAATTATTGGTGGTTTAAGCAAATTACAAACAAAACCTAGAGCCCACGGACATGGCACTGGGACACGGGTGCATCAGGTAGGTCTGTAGGTGCTAGAGGAGTATCTCATGACACGCACGAGCTCCTACCCGGTGCAAAAAGAGAGATTAGTCTTACAGATGTATCACTGCCTCCGCCATCCTCTTCCTTTCCTGAGCCTCTTTGACACCTGCAAGCCCAGCAAAACCACATTAAAAGCAAGAAGCAGCTTTAAAATGGCCTTGTCTGGAGATGTCAAAGTACAAGCCAGCCCTGGGCTAAGGCAGAAGTCTTCCTCCAGCCAAACGTCTCCTCAATGTTCGCTCCAGGACCACCAACAGCACGTTCATCTCCTGGAGGAACCTGGTAACCCGTTCCCAAATCCAAGAGCCCCGTCACCCCGTGGGACGGCTGTTCCTACCTTCCTTGGTGGAGACCTGCAGCCTGCAGAGCCTGTGCTTGGTGATCTGCACCAGGCCCTTGGGTGAGGAGCGTTTTGGCGTCACGGAAGGTTTCCCCCGCGGGGAGTTTTTCTTCCGGAGATGGAAGTGGCTTTTCAGAGGGGCGGCAGGCGAGGAGCTGTTCTTCTTATCCGTCAGGGAACTGCGAAGGGAAACACCACATGGTTAGAAGAGGGCAGAGAGGTGACCGAAACGCACTTCATCGCCGTGCCTAGAGCTGAGGAGAGAAGCTGGGTCACTAAGCTCCACGCTGCTCCATGCTGCTCCTCTACTAAATGATGAGAAGCAGCACAGAACAGAAAACTGCAAGCAAACACGCAAGTGTGATGAATTTCTGGCGAAGCACAGCTGGACAACGCGGTATGACAGCCCAACTCAACTCATTCCCTTCTCCTTTCTGCTCACTCTTGGGAGTGCTGGGTGATGAGAATCTCAACATTAGCCAGCACCGTGCGCTGGCAGCCCAGAAAGCCAACCGTGTCCTGGGCTGCATCCAGAGCAGCGTGGGCAGCAGGGCGAGGGAGGGGATCCTGCCCCTCTGCTCTGCTCTGTGAGACCCCCCTGCAGTGCTGCCTTCAGCTCTGGGGTCCCCAACACAAGAAGGACATGGAGCTGCTAGAGTGGGTCCAGAGGTGGCCACGGAGATGCTCCGAGGGCTGGAGCACCTCTGCTATGAAGACAGGCTGAGAGAGTTGAGGCTGTTCAGCCTGGAGAAGAGAGGCTCCAGGGAGACCTTCCAGTACGTTCCAGTACCTGAAGGGGCTACAAGAAAGCTGGAGAGGGTCTTTGGACAAGGGTGTGGAGTGACAGGACACGGGGCAAATGGCTTTAAACTGGAAGAGAGGAGATTTCAATGGGATCTAAGGGAGAAATTCTCTGAGGGTGGTGAGGCACTGGAGCAGGTTGCCCAGAGAAGCTGTGGCTGCCCCATCCCTGGAAGTGTTCAACGCCAGGTTGGATGAGGCTTTGGGCAACCTGGTGTAGTGGAGGGTGTCCCTGCCCATGGCAGGGTGGTTGGAACTGGATGGTCTGTGAGGTCCCTTCCAACCCAAACCATTCTGTGATTCAACAGACGTGGGGGAGAAGATGCTGCCCTGTCGCGAGATGAAGGGGGTCTCACCTCCCTAACTGCCAAAACATCCAAAACAATCCCAGCTTCTCCATGCACCTTGCTCCAGAGTGATCTTCTGAGGCCAACACACCTCAGCAAAGCAGGAGGGCAAGACAAGGACAGAAACCTGCTGCGAAGTGCTGAGTGGAGCAGCTGGGAAACAGAAAGCAGGAGTCAAGGCATTAGATCCTCAGACAGTGCCACCCCACCAGCTCGCTGCATCAGTTAGAACAGTTATTCAGGTCACGGTCCTCATTTTTCCAGAACTCAGGCTTGGAGTCACTGCAGTGAGAAAGGAACCAAACCAAGTGCCCACTATGGTGAGGGCACCTCTGAATTCAGTGATCAAGCAGAGGTCACACAGCTGTGCCACCAACCCCCACCCCATCCCACTGAGCCCTTCCCTGCAGCACAGCCTGGGTTTGCATCCAGCCCCACCGAGAAAACCAGCACAAAACAGCTTTCCCACCAGGAACACAACGTCACGAAGCCCTCACGGCACTTCCATGACACATCGGAGTTTGGTCCCAATCTCTTATCTGTTTCCCCTCAACTTCCAGCCTTTTACAGATAACTTGACCCACACACCTTTTCCTTCCACCAAGCTTTATTTACAACCTTCCCACTGTACTCTGTCCCTATTGGACATGGCCGGGGGGGAGAACTTGGTCCTGGAGACCCCAGGAGTATCTGCTAGTCTGCCACAGCACGTTCTCCCAAGGTAGCTACGACAGCCACAGACCTGGCACTGACTCGACAAGAAGGAAGAGCAGGAGAAGAAGGCAGGACACTTTGAATTCCTGGTGGACAGCACAAAAGGATGGCACTCAAGGGAGGAAAGTGCCAGTAGAACATCAGGGACAGCGCTTCTTCCCGGCACGTGGAGCTCCCTTCCCATCCCCGCTCCACCCCAGGGTGTGCACAAGGCTTTACGGGGACAGACCGTTCACAGCGCGGCGACTCGAGGCACTTCTCCTTTCGCCAGCCCCCAACGCAACAAGGTTATGGGAGTCTGAAAACAAATCCCTAAGGAAAGATGGCTATTTCCTTCCCTTCGGATATCAGTCTGTTATTCAGGTCAGGGAGGAGCCTTCTAAGCGCTGCAGCAAAGTTTTCGGAGAAGAGGGATGGGAGACGAGAAGAAAACCCAGCTCTGTTTGTAAGATTAAACTCAGAGTCACACAAACTTTCCCCAACACAAGAAGGACATGGAGCTGCTGGAGCGGGGCCAGAGGAGGCCACGGAGATGCTCCGAGGGCTGGAGCACCTCTGCTCTGGAGACAGGCTGGGAGAGTTGGGGCTGTTCAGCCTGGAGAAGAGAAGGCTCCGGGGAGACCTTCCAGCACCTCCAGTGCCTAAAGGGGCTACAAGAAAGCTGGAGAGGGGCTTTGGACAAGGGTGTGGAGTGACAGGACAAAGGGAAATGGATTTAAACTGATAGAAGGTAGATTGATTGGATATAAGGAAGAAATTTTTCACTCTGAGGGTGGTGAGGCACTGGCACAGGTTGCCCAGAGAAGTTGTGGCTGCCCCATCCCTGGCAGTGTTCCAGGCCAGGTTGGATGGGGCTTTGGGCAACCTGGTGTGGTGGAGGGTGTCCCTGCCCATGGTAGGGGGGTTGGAACTGGATGATCTTTGAGGTCCCTTCCAACTCGAACCATTCCATGATTCTATGAAACTTCTAAAACAATTAAAACTTGAGGCCTTCCAACCCCAGATGCCTCCAGACAGAACAAAGTCACCGCACTTGGAAAGGGACAGGCAAATACACCTTGCAGGGTACAACAACCCCCCTTGGAATTCCACTCATACGTCTAACCGTGACTTCCGTGGAGCCAATGGACACAAAACCACAACGAGCATGATGACGTCGCTCCAAAGACAACCAGCAACTTACCCCAAACTTCCTCTTCTCCTGATGATTTTTGTCCGACTCTTCACTTTGTAACTGGACAACACGGCATCACCCAAGGAGGACCTCGGCCCCCCGAGACTGACGGGCGCAGTGCTCGGGGCAGCGCCAGCTCGAGGAGGGTTGGGGGCTGGAGGGTTTTTCTGATCCTCGGATCGCCAGCTGAACGCCGACTTGGAAGTGGAGGGCAAGGCCTGCAGGCTGGAGGCTTTCCACTTGTACTTGCTGGGAGAAACTCCCAGTTTGGTCTGCAGTCCCGATTTCTTCAGCTTTGCTCCCAAGTCAGCTTTTGGCGACAGTTTAACACCTCTGTCCGCTCCACCAGCGACCTTCTTCGCGCTTTCGGAAGCTCGAGGGCTGACCCACCTCTTCACAGCCCGAGAGCATTTCCCAGGGTTCGCCACCCACGTGTAATTTGTTTTCCTGAACTTTGGAGACTTGCTGGAGACAGGTGTTGAGGCAGCTTTGGGGAGTACGGAAAACCTGCTCTTTGCTGGAGTCGCCCCAACCTGAGCGGGTCTGAAGCGCGTCTCGCCGTTCCCGAGGAGCTTCGGCTCCCTGGAAGCATCCTTGGCTTCCTCACGGCCAGAGTGCCCTGGAGCTGGTGGTTCCGCCTTCCTCCGTGCCACGTGCCGAGCGGGCTCGTGACCTGGCAGCACCGAAGGCTCCCGAGGCTCCGATTTCAGCGCCACGGCGCTCTCGCTGGCGCTTCCGCAGGAGGCGGAGGAGCTGCCGGCCGCGTCGCCGGCCAGACACACCACCCTGGATGGATCCGACACGCTGACGGACGCCGAACTCACGAAGCGGTGGGAGGAACTGAATGAAACGGAGAGAGAGAGTCTCCTCTCTTCATCCCGGCCGGCGTACGGGGATTTCTGCACGTTTCCGCCGTCACCTGGAGCGGGAACCACCGCTTCCAACCCGGAAAACTCACAGTAAGATCCCACGTCAGCAAAACGTTTCGCATCTCCAACGGCGCCAGCTCTCTCCGGCAGCTGGATCCCCACAACTATGTTACCATCCGTGGTGAAGTCCACGTGTCTCTCCGGGGATAATTCCGCCGGCTCGCTCTCCCCACGGCTTCCAAAAGCCCGGGACGTGCTGGCACTTCCACCACTTCCACCGTCGCGCGCCGATCCCGGCGGCCGGTTGACGAGCGAATATTTTTTCTTCCAGGAGTGAGCCTGGCGCAGCTGGAAATCCCTGGGAGCCTGCTGGGAGTACCTGGCCGAAAACCTCCCCCTCCTGCCGAAGGCGGGCTGCCGGGGGTTGTTCCACCTGGGCAGCGCGGCCGGCGGCGGCCGCGGCGCGTCCCCGTGCGTGTTTTTGTGGTCGTCGATGAGACCTACGGAGAAGACGACGGCGTCTGTTAGTAACCAGTGCCGCGGGAGACCGGCAGCACCACGGCACTGGTTTTCCTCCCGCTGCCGTGAGGGCGGTCGCTTCGCACGGGCCACGGTGCGAAAAAACAACTAGCATGGAATCATGGAATGGGTTGGGTGGGAAGGGACCTCAAAGATCATCCAGTTCCAACACCCCTGCCATGGGCAGGGACACCCTCCACTACACCAGGTTGCCCAAAGCCCCATCCAGCCTGGCCTGGAACACTGCCAGGGATGGGGCAGCCACAGCTTCTCTGGGCAACCTGTGCCAGTGCCTCAGCACCCTCAGAGGGAAGAATTTCTTCCTCAGATCCCATCGAAATCTCCCCTCTTCCAGTTCAAATCCATTGCCCCATGTCCTGTCACTCCACACCCTTGCCCAAAGTCCCTCTCCAGCTTTCCTGTAGCCCCTTTATGCACTGGAAGGTGCTGGAAGGTCTCCCTGGTGCCTTCTCTTCTCCAGCCTGTCTCCAGAGCAGAGGTGCTCCAGCCCTTGGAGCATCTCCGTGGCCTCCTCTGGACCCGCTCCAGCAGCTCCGTGTCCTTCTAACTCCCCCAATCCCCATGAAAGTCAGTAACAAAAGCGATTTCACCACGCAGGTCTGACCCACAGGCTCACCAACACGCTGCCCTACCGGTGTCACCCACCTTTTGCCACTTCGTGCTCTTTTTCATGTGCCAAAACAGATGCCTGAACTATCCTTTTTGCAGCCTGATTTTTAAAAAAACACGAATTTTATTTCCAGATACCTTTTCAGAGCAGCCTCTGAGGGTCTCCTCATGCGCTCAGCCCAGCACAGCCACCAGGGTCCTTTAGATTGGATAAGATCTTGAAGATCATCAAGTCCAACTGTGAACCCAACACTGCCAAGACCACCACTAAACCACGGTCCTCAGCACCACATTTACACCTCTTTAAACACCTCCAGGGATGGTGACTCAACCACCTCCCTGGGCAGCCTGTCCCAGTGCTTGACAACCCTTTCAATGGAGAAATTTTTCCTCATATCCAATCTAAACCTCCCCTGGCACAACTTGAGGCCATTTCCTCTTGTCCTATCGCTTGTTATTTGGGAGAAAAGATCAACCCCCACCTCACTACAACCTCCTTCCAGGTAGTTGTAGAGAGGGAGAAGTCTCCCCTCAGCCTCATTTGCTCCAGGTAGAACAATCCCAGTTGCTCCTCATAAAACTTGTGCTCCAGACCCTTCACTGGTTTTGTGGCTCTTCTTCTTCACAGCAGTGAGGAGGAGGCTCTGCAGCAGCTCCAGCTTTGCTGTTGAGTCACCGCACATTCCTCTGCCAAGCCACCACACCTCCCAGAGCTTTGCTCTGCTAAGGAGGTCCTTGAGATAACAGATCTGTGTCAGGGAGGGTCTGCACTTGTTGAGCCTCAGCGTGGAGAAAACTCTTTCAATAAAAAAGATTAGCAAAAGACTTGGGGGGAGGTTGTCCAGCCTGGAGAAGAGAAGGCTCCAGGGAGACCTTTCAGCAGCCTTCCAGTACCTAAAGGGGCTCCAGGAAAGCTGGAGAGGGGCTTTGGTCAAGGGTGTGGAGTGACAGGACACAGGGCAATGGCTTTAAACTGAAAGAGGGGAGATTTCGATGGGATCTGAGGAAGAAATCCTTCCCTCTGAGGGTGCTGAGGCACTGGCACAGGTTGCCCAGGGCAGTTGTGGCTGCCCCATCCCTGGCAGTGTTCCAGGCCAGGTTGGATGGGGCTTTGAGCGACCTGGTGTAGTGGAGGGTGTCCCTGCCCATGGCAGGGGGGCTGGAACTGGATGGTCTGTGAGGTCCCTTCCCACCCAAACCATTCCATGATTCCATGAAACACATCCCCCCCACGCTCCGCCGCGTCGAGGGGCCACGAGAGGGAGGGCGAGGGGCGCACACACACACACACACCCCCTCCCCCGCCCCGTGCCACCAGCCCCGGGCCTGCGGGGCGGCCGGGAGGGTCGCAGGAGGGCGGGGATCCCCTCCCCCACCATGGGGACCTCCTACCCCCCCCAGTGCTCCCTGCTCTCTGCTCCCCTCCCCGTTCTCCCGAGCACTCCAGGGTCCCTCCCCCACCCCCCGGGCCCTTCCCAGCCCTCCCCCTCCCCGCGCTCCCCTCCCTTCCCCCCCCCGCCAGACTCCCGGGTCCCCCCTCACAACCCTCCCCTCCCCCCCAGCCCCCCGCGACCCCCTCACGACCCGCCCCTCCCCGCTCCCCGCACTCCCGGGTCCCCCCCGAGCCGCCGCCATTCCCGGCCGTACCCTGCAGCAGCCGGATCTGCCGCCACAGCCGCTCCCTCTCCGCCATCCCCGCAACGCTCCCGCCTCCCCCCGCCCCGCCGCGTCATCGGCCCGCGCCGGCTGTTAGCCGGTCACGTGAGGCACCCGCCGTCACGTGACACCTCCTCCGGCCGCGCCGACCGTCGCTTAGCAACGGCGGCACCGAGGCCCCAGCGGCCCGGCGGGGCCTGAGCAGGGCCCCGGGCCGGGCCGAGCCGTCCCCTGAACCCAGCCCCGGACCCCGGTCCGGGCTGTCCCAGCTGCCTCCCGTCCCCAGCCCAGCCTGGCCTGGCTGTCCCCAGCCCCTCTTCCCGGTCCGGGCTACCTTGGGCTGACATAGAATCATGGAATGGTTTGGGTTGGAAGGGACCTCAAAGATCATCTAGTTCCAACCCCCCTGCCATGGGCAGGGACACCCTCCACTACACCAGGTTGCCCAAAGCCCCATCCAACCTGGCCTGGAACACTGCCAGGGATGGGGCAGCCACAGCTTCTCTGGGCAACCTGTGCCAGTGCCTCACCACCCTCAGAGAGAAGAATTTCTTCCTTAGATCCAATCTAAATCTCCCCTCTTCTAGTTTAAATCCATTGCCCCTTGTCCTGTCACTACACGCCCTTGTCCAAAGTCCCTCTCCAGCTTTCCTGTAGCCCCTTTAAGTACTGGAAGGCTGCAATAAGATCACCCCGGAGCCTTCTCCAGGCTCAACCACCCCAACTCTCCCAGCCTGTCTCCAGAGCAGAGGTGCTCCAGCCCTCGGAGCATCTCTGTGGCCTCCTCTGGACTCGACCCAGCAGCTCCGTGTCCTTCTCGTGTTGGGGACCCCGGAGCTGAAGGCAGCACTGCAGGGGGGTCTCACAGAGCAGAGCAGAGGGGCAGAATCCCCTCCCTCGACCTGCTGCCCACGCTGCTCTGGATGCAGCCCAGGACACGGTTGGCTTTCTGGGCTGCCAGTGCACGGTGCCGGCTCATGGTGAGCTTCTCACCCACCAGCACTTCCAAGTCCTTTTCCTCAGGACTGCTCTCAATCCATTGCCCGCCCAGCCTGTACTTGTGCTTGGGATTGCCCCGACCCACGTGCAGGACCTTGCACTTGGCCTTGTTGAACTTCATGAGGTTCTCACAGGCCCACCTCTCCAGCCTGTCCAGGTCCCTCTGGATGGCATGGGGCAGCCACAGCTTCTCTGGGCAACCTGGTCCGGTGCCTCACCACCCTCAGAGGGAAGAATCATCACCCTCATAGTGAAGAAGTGTTCCCAGTCTCAGCCTGGCCCAGCTGTCCCCATCCCCTGTCCCTTGTCCAGCCACATCCAGCCATCCTTTGTCTCCTTCTCTGCTTGATCTGGCTGTCCCCAACCCCTGCCCCCAGACTGGGATATCACAGCTGTCCCTTGTCCCCAGCACAGCTTGGTTCAGCTGTTCTCATCCCCTTGTCACCATTCCAGCCTTATCCAGCTGGCCCCATCCCCTATCCCCAGAGTGGGCTACTCCAGCTGTCCCCTGTCCCCATCCCAGCCTGGTCTGGCTGTCCCTATTCCCTGTTCAGCCTTATCCAGCCATCCCCTGTCCTCACCCTCTGTCCCCTGTCCAGCTAGGGCCTCTGCCCATCTCTGCCTTCCCCCATTAGAAGCATCTGCCCGCAGCCCACCACCAACCCAGCCCGCACCTGCAGGGGCAAAGGAGAGGATCTCCTGGTGGCCTCATAAGACCAAAGCCTTTGATGACATTTCCCACAGCATTGTCCTGGAGAAACTGGCTGCTCATGGCTTGGATGGGCGTATGCTTTACTGCTTAAAAACTGGCTGGATGGCCGGGCCCAAAGAGTGGTGGTGAATGGAGTTAAGTCCAGTTGGTGGCCGGTCACCAGTGGTGCTCCCCAGGGCTCACTATGGGGGCCAGTTCTCTTTAATACCTTTATCAATGAGCTGGGCAATGGGATCGAGTGCACCCTCAGTGAGTTTGCAGGTGACACCAAACTGGGCAGGAGTGTTGATCTGCTGGAGGCAGGAAGGCTCTCCAGAGGGATCTGCACATGCTGCATCGATGGGTTGAGGCCAACTGTGTGATGTTCCACAAGGCCGAGTGCCGGGTCCTGCGCTTGGGTCACCACAACCCCGTGCAACGCTCCAGGCTTGGGGAAGAGTGGCTGGAAAGCTGCCTGGTGGAAAAGAACCTGGGCATGTTGGTCAACGACCAACTGAATCTGAGCCAGCAGTGTGCCCCGGTAGCCAAGAAGGCCAATGGCATCCTGTCTTGTACCAGAACTAGCGTGGCCAGCAGGACCAGGGACGTGACCATCCCCCTGTACTCAGCACTGGTGAGGCTGCACCTGGAATCCTGGGTTCAGTTTTGGGCCCCTCACTGCAAGACAGACCTTGAGGTGCTGGAGCGTGTCCAGAGAGGGGCAACGAAGGTGGTGAAGGGTCTGGAGCACAAGTCTTGTGAGAAGGGGCAGAGGGAACTGGGGTTGTTCAGCCTGGAGAAAAGGAGGCTGGTGGGAGACCTTCTCGCTCCCTACAACTACCTGAGAGGAGGTTGTAGTGAGGTGGGGGTTGGTCTCTCCTCCCAAGTAACAAGCGATAAACAAGAGGAAATGGCCTCAAGTTGTGCCAGGGGAGGTTTAGATTGGATTTTAGGAAGAATTTCTTCTCTGAAAGGGTTGTCAAGCATTGGAACAGGCTGCCCAGGGAATTGGTTGAGTCACCATCCCTGGAGGTGTTTAAAGGGCACGTGGTGCTGAGGGACATGGTTTAGTGGTGGACTTGGCAGTGTTAGGTTCACAGTTGGACTCCATGATCTTTGAAGGTCTTTCCAACCTAAACAATTCTGTGAGTCTATGATTTCCAGCAAGAAAACTTCAATTTCAGACAGTAACCTTGAGAGTCTTTATTTCTCATACTTCACCTGTAATTGTCTAAAATACTTCGCAGGAGAACCAGTCCCGAAGCTGAGCTGCAAAGGTTACTTGTGCTAGTGGAGAAAACCGTAGATGTTTCCAGCTTCCTGCAAGAACGGGCAAGTTTGGCTCCTAATTTAAAGCCTTCGTTGTGCGTTAGATGTGCCGCGGCGTTGGCAGCGGCAGAGCAAAACGGCTGCTGCAGTCGGCGTAGTTTTGAGGCACCGTCTGAGCATGAATTTGCACCTTTTCATTAAGCAAGAAAAGGGGGCAAGTGGCTCTGAAAGTCGTGGTTTTATGGGCAGCTCTCAGGGAGCTTCATGTTCCCTCCCATTACTCAATTCCATAGAAACCAAAGGCAAATCCGGGAGCAGAAGGCAGTTTTCTTGGGTCCGGTCCCAGTCCCTATCCCCTAAAAAGACTTTCTTTGACCTGAACTGTACCCCCTGAGCACATGTCCCACCCTGAAAGTCAGATGGTCGCGTGTTACCAGTACAAATCAGGAATATCCACAAGATGTATCCATCCAACTGAGAGCACAATCGGAGAACATCATTTACGGGGTCATTATACTGAAGGAGTTTGTTTTGTGCATAATTTCATTCTTCCCTAAGGGAATAAACCCTGTAACTTTAAACAAAGCCGTAGCAGAATCTGCAAAGGAGATAAAAATCCAGACTAAAATTATTTTGGAAACAATTTGGGGAAAAAAAGCTGAGCCAAGTAGCTGTACCAGCACAACGCTATTTCCTTCTAAACACTCCCGTGACGGAGACTTTGTAAAAGCAACCGATCATCAACCTCGAATCGTTGAAAACAGAAGCCGTCCCTTGGGAATTCTCGCTTCCCGTCGCAGTTAGGGAGCTCTGCCTGTCCCAGCTCTGAGCAAACGACGTCCCCAGAGCAAGCCTGCCATTTGCCTGCTCGAAAGGCAGAGTTAGTGAATTATTTACGGCGTTGTTTAGCGGCCTTTTCAAGGAGCTCAGCGGCGGAATGTGGGGAAAAGCCAACCTGTAGGATTAAACTAGTGAAGGGTTTGGAGAACTGGTCCTATGAGGAGCGGCTGAGGGAGCTGGGACTGGTCAGTCTGGAGAAGAGGAGGCTCAGGGGAGACCTTATGGCTCTCTACAATTACCTGAAAGGAAGTTGTAGGGAGATGGGGGTCATAGAATCATAGAATCATAGAATCATAGAATGGTTAGGGCTGGAAGGGACCTTCAAAGGTCATCTAGTCCAACCCCCCTGCAAGGAACAGGGATATCTCCAACTAGATCAGGTTGCTCAGGGCCTCGTCCGACCTGGCCTTGAACGTCTCCAGGGATGGAGCATCCACCACCTCTCTGGGCAACCTGTTCCAGTGTTCTACAACTCTCATGGTAAAAAATTTTTTCCTAATGTCCAATCTGAATCTACCTCCCTCTATTTTAAAACCATTACCCCTTGTCCTATCACAACAGGCCCTCCTGAACAGCCTCTCCCCATCTTTCCTGTAGGCCCCCTTGAGGTACTGGAAGACCGCTAGAAGGTCACCCCGGAGCCTCCTCTTCTCCAGGCCGAACAGCCCCAACTCTTTCAGCCTGTCCTCATAGGAAAGGTGCTCCAGCCCTCTTATCATCTTTGTGGCCCTCCTCTGGACCCTCTCCAGCTGGTCCATGTCCTTCTTATGTTGGGGGCTCTAGAACTGGACGCAATACTCCAGGGTCGGTCTCTTCTCCCACGTTAGGAATGGCAGAACGAGAAGGAATGGCCTCGAGTTGTGCCAGGGGAAAGTTAGGTTAGATATCAGGAAAAATTTCTTTCCAGAGAGGGTTGTGAATACTGGAACAGGCTGCCCAGGGAGGTGGTGGAGTCCCCATCCCTGGAGGTGTTTAAGAACCATGTGGATTTGGGGTTGAGGAACATGGTTTAGGGACCCTGACAGTGCAGGGGGAACGGTTGGACTCGATGATCTTGAGGGTCTCTTCCAACCAGATGATTCTTTGATTCTATGAAACGACTTTGTGCAGATGGTAGCAAAGGCTCCAAAATACAAAGCAGCTGGGGAGCTTGGCCGTTATTAGCCTCCACTGAAGCCCTAAGACTCCAAAAAAATCCCTACAGCCTCTCTTGTGGCAAAGCCCTGCGCGTAGGGAACCAGGCTGAGGACCAGGTGGGCAGAGGTGGCAGATCTTCGCCCTTTCCGCGGCCTCAGATCAGCTTCGATGGACCACAAAGCCCCACCCAGAGTTTCGTAACCACTTTTAACTGGCTGAAACGGGCACTTCTGCCAAAAGAAGCCTCCTCCGCTCCCAGCTGCTCGTTCCCTCCCTTGTGCTGGCACAGGGAGTCGAGTGGCTTGCATAAATGAGCTAGAACAGGCTGCTATGGATTAAAATTAATTCAGCGCACGCAGAGGAAAAGCTAATTTTTAACACAGGGAAGCCATGTACCCACCACTCCCACGGAAGCCAACCTCGGGAAAGAGTGAGCTCAAAGCAGCGGCCCCCGAAACGTGTAACTGGAAAAAGCGAAGTACGGGGCAAGGCAGTGCTGGTGGGTCTTGGGCTACCTGGGATCTTCCTTGGATACTCATTGGGTGCATCCTATAAGGAGAACTTTGGTGGGGTGGGGGCATCCAGAAGAGCAGGGACACCGTTTTAAGCATGAACTGGATCTTCTCCAAAAAGCGGAGAGGAGCATCCTGCCTCGGGGCAAACAGTTGGCATGGTTTCACGTATCTCCCCTGAGATGCCTGCAGAGGGCATAGGCCAAACAACGATGCTGCATCGCTAAAATAAACACTTTTTTTTTGCTTTTCAGCCCACAACCAGAAGGCACTACATGTTCAGCCGCCTCGCCACTCCATGCCCGTTACCAGCAGCACATCTGGAAGCTACAGGAATTCCCTTGTTCTTTGTTCCTAGCCCTACGCTTGCCTGACACTTGATTGTAAGTCTAATTTAATTTAAAAAAAAAAAAAAAACAGTAAAAAGCAAGTGTAGGGTTTTGAGGCTGAGCTGGCAGGGTGTCTACGTGTGAGAAAACGCCCCAGGGAGGGTAGCACATTTAAGAGAAATTAAATGGTCTCATTCAGCCCAGAATAAACATGGTGCTAATCCCTGTAATGGCCTTAAACTGTCACCCGAGCTGGGATCCAGTGCCGAGCTGGCACTAGGACCCAATTAAGCTGTTCACACGTTTGAAATCATGGTCTCATCAGCTTCGGGTTCATCTGGAGTCTCTTACGGATTGCTTTCCATAAACCTGCTGAGACAAGCTAAAACACCAAACTCCGTTAAGCGCTGCACCAGCAGATTG
Source organism: Tauraco erythrolophus (assembly GCF_009769465.1). Taxonomy (NCBI): domain Eukaryota; kingdom Metazoa; phylum Chordata; class Aves; order Musophagiformes; family Musophagidae; genus Tauraco; species Tauraco erythrolophus. The sequence continues at coordinate 104,960,288 of NC_141467.1, forward strand.
TGGAGACCTGACGATGGGGACGACTGGGAGGCACTGGTGTTTCTGTCGCCTGCTCCTGTGAGTGGGTTTATGAAGGCACAGGGATCTCCTCGGATCCCTGGATCTTCCAGCATTGTCTAAAACACCCAGCACTGCCTGAGATCCATTTGCAGGAGTGTTGTGTGTAGGACAGTGGAGTAATTATTCCCTCTGGGGGCAGAGAGGAAGGAGAAGGAGAAGGAGCATCTGAATTTGCTGTGGAAGGAGACCAGGAGCCAATGCAAAGCTTCAGGAGGAGATGTGACATGGGACAAGCAGCACAGAATGGTTTGGGTTGGAAGGGACCTCAAAGATCATCCAGTTACAACACCCCTGCCATGGGCAGGGACACCCTCCACTACACCAGTTTGCTCAAAGCCCCATCCAACCTGGCCTGGAACACTTCCAGGGATGGGGCAGCCACAACTGCCCTGGGCAACCTGTGCCAGTGCCTCACCACCCTCTGAGGGAAGAATTTCTTCCTCAGATCCCATTGAAATCTCCCCTCTTTCAGTTTAAAGCCATCACCCCATGTCCTGTCACTACACACCCTTGTCCAAAGCCCCACTCCAGCTTTCTTGTAGCCCCTTTTAGGCACTGGAAGGTGCTGGAAGTTCTCCCCGGAGCCTTCTCTTCTCCAGGCTGAACAGCCCCAACTCTCCCAGACTGTCTCCAGAGCAGAGGTGCTCCAGCCTTCGGAGCATCTCCGTGGCCTCTTCTGGCCCCGCTCCGACAGCTCCGTGTCCTTCTGATGTTGGGGACCCCAGAGCTGAAGGCAGCACTGCAGGGGGGTCTCACAGAGCAGAGCAGAGGGGCAGAATCCCCTCCCTGACCTGCTGCCCACGCTGCTCTGGGTGCAGCCCAGGACACGGTTGGCTTTCTGGGCTGCCAGTGCACGGTGCCAGATCATGGTGAGCTTCTCATCACCCAACACCCTCAAGTCCTCCTCAGGGCTGGTCTCAATCCATTCATCCCCGAGTCTGTGGTGGGACTGGGAATTGCCCCAACTCAAGTGCAGGACCTTGCAACACAAGAAGACAGTATTAGATTATTATATTTAGAACTGAAATTCAATAGACACCGCCGATCATCCTAAGAACCAGAGCCTGAATCAAGTGGGCTTATATGGAAGGGGGTGAGCAGAGGACTGAGCTCAGGTTCCAAGGAGATCGCACCCTGCGTCCTGCAGCCCCACAACCCTGTGTGCAGTGGACACCTGACACAGATGTAAATACATGCAAATAAACCCCCTTGGCCATCATCAAGCAGTTTGGCAGTGTTTCCTACCAGGCTCACTATCCAGGAGGAAATATTGTGTCTTTTTGTGTCTCACTTTCATTTTTAACCCGTTTGGAGCATCAGCTTATTAATGTCAGCCCTTCCTGACGTCATCTTGGGCTCTGCATGCTGCTGCAATTCGGAGCACGAGCACTGCTGGTACAGCAACCCATGGACATGCTCAGCCTCCAGCTGCAAGGGGAGCTCAGCGGCTATTTACTGCTGAAGAAAGTTATTTCTTCTCCAAAAAAGTTTTGCTATTTTAAATCGAGGGCAAAAAAGTGCTTCCCAAGGGCAAACAAACTCTAGAATCACGTTTTTGCTGATAATAGCAAGACTCGGGAGCGGGGGCTCCAGGGAAGGAGATGTCTCTTGGGTTAGATGGAAAACAGAGAGGAAAATGTCAGTGACAGGGAAAGAAAGTGCTGCACGATCCTAAAGGAAAAGCCACTGGCATTTATCAAGTGGGCACTGATTTTCTGCTGCAATATCTATTTTCTGATCCTCTGTCCTGCCTGCAGCCTCGCTGCCGGCGCGTGAGCTGCGTGCAGACCGAAATCCGTGTGTTTGGGGAAGGGGAGAAATCAGAGCGATGATCTGTGTGCTTCCCCCTCGCTGTCATTCCCAGCTGGGGTGATTATTTTCCAAGATATTTAAAGTGGGGACAGAGAGCAAAGCCTCTTTTTTTTCTCCTTCATGTTCACCCGCTGAAATCAGGATGGTTTGAGCTCGCGTGGAGGCAGCAAGGACCAACCACAAACTAAAAACTTTTCTAAGCAGCAAAAGCATCTACGCCTCGATTAATCCCCTCTGCTCTGCTCTCCTGAGACCCCACCTGGAATACTGCATTCAGCTCTGGGGTCCCTAAGACAAGAAGGACATGGAGCTGCTGGAGCAAGTCCAGAGGAGGCCATGGAGATGATGCGAGGGCTGGAGCACCTCTGTATGGAGACAGGCTGGGAGAGTTGGGACTGTTCAGCCTGGAGAAGAGAAGGCTCCAGGGAGACCTTCCAGCACCTCCCAGTGCCTAAAAGGGGCTACAAGAAAGCTGGAGAGGGGCTTTGAACACAGGCGTGTAGTGACAGGACAAGGGACAATGGCTTTAAACTGAAAAAGGGGAGATTTCGATTAGAGATAAGGAAGAAATTTTTCACTCAGAGGGTGGTGAGGCACTGGACCAGGTTGCCCAGAGAAGCTGTGGCTGCCCCATCCCTGGCAGTGTTCCAGGCCAGGTTGGATGAGGCTTTGGGCAACCTGGTGTAGTGGAGGGTGTCCCTGCCCATGGCAGGGGGGTTGGAACTGGATGATCTTTGAGGTCCCTTCCAGCCCAAACCATTCTATGTTTCTATGATTCTATTTCCCAAGCCCTCTGCTCTGTGGGGCAGGGGATCCCGTGGGCTGATAACACCCTATGGCAAAATGCATTTTCATTTACTGAGCCAGGAGGTGTCTGTGCCCACGCTGACTCACGGGACCCCACCAGCTCCTGGTTTCCGTGGCAGTTTCCCTTGCAATGAATGCCTCATTTCCAAGGGGTACGAGACTACCACAGCATCTCCAGAAATATTTGTTCACATGTAAAAAAATGTATTGGTCCAGCTTCAGTTGTGAAGGGGGGAGGACTTGGCTCCCCAAGCGCTTGTGCATCGGACTTTTCCCAGCTTGGAGAGGTTATGAAAGACATCCATACTTTGACAATTGCAAATGTTTGCATTAGAAATACAGTTTGCCTGTTTGGCTTCCATGGATGACTGGCATTGCTTCATGGAGCGTGGATGGAGAGCACGCCCAGCCAGGGATCCGGGCTTGTCCCCCGTTGCAACACCGGCTGCCGTTGCGACATTCCCACGTTGCACGACCTGCCGCTCAGGGCTCCGTTGCTAAAAACGTTTGGCAAATCCTTTCAGCCTAGCAAGGTTTCAGGAGTTTCACAATACCACCGGAGAGAGGGGAAGCAGACGGCTCCCGACAAACGTTGAGTTAGTGACGGAGCGGTGGCGTTCGCTGGATCTTACAGCAGCTCTTGAAGGAAAAGCACCATCGGCTAATTCTTCGTAAGACCTGACGGAGAGGAAAAGTTGCTCAGGAAGAAGGTGGTGGAATTTGGAGACCTTTCTGGGTTTGTTTTCACATGGCTGCTCTCCAAACAGGGGCTTGGGAGCTCTGTGGGGCACACCGACCCACCGGGACGTCGGAGAGCTGTGAGCGAAGCAAAGGCTGATGCTCATGTCCGTGGAAAGCCACAGAGGAAATTAAACTTGCTTGATTCCTCCTGGAATCGTCTTTTCCTGCCATACACAGAAATTGCACCCTCTGAAGCTCCTCTGTGTTTTGGTGGGGGTTTACCAGCACCTCTTGGTGGAGTTTCGCTCTTGCAAAATGAAGGTCCTTTGGTGCATTCATGGCTTCTTGAGCACAGCTCTGCCCTCCCACCATCAGCACTGGCAGCTCCACAATGTCCCAATGTCTCATCTGACCTGCACATATGAATCACATCGAGGTTTTTAAGAGACATACGTGGATTTTGGGTGCTCAGCATCACCAGTGTAGGAGGACATCCCAGAGCAGGGAGGCTCCAGTTCCTCTGCCCCTTCCAGTCTCCGTAGGGTGCTTTGCTTTGGTAAGTTTGCTTATAGCTTGCTCTGGAGAAGCTAAAATTAAAACAGTGACTCCATTGCAGACTGAAAACAGAGCATTCCTTCTCCGCCCGCGTGCTTTGGATGGACATCAGGAAGCCAAACCCGGGCTGTTAAATCCCCTGTGTAAAAACAATCTTCTATTCTGATCCTCAGTCCACCGCGGCTCGCTGTGGTCAGGATGTTCAGTTCCCAGACCCATGTTCGGGGGGCTCCAAAATGGGATTTGCCTGGAAATGGAAAACATAAACACAAGAAGCCAGTATCTCTGCAGCTTATTGCCTTAAACAAAAGCTTATTCTGCTCCCGAGAAGGGGGAAAACAGAAGTTATTCATGGATAAAGAAGAAAAAAAACCACAAACCTTCAAGATCTCATTTTCACCCCATATGTCACTAATTCTTTGGGAAAGGGGAGTTTTGCAGTCAGCCAGTGCAGAGATGGAGACCTCTCTCTTCTCTCCAGTCAGCCAACACTCTAGTGTGGGACCAACCCTCATGGGGGGTAAAAGCATAAATGCCCCAATCCGTGCTGAGTCACTGCCAGGTGGTGGAAAACGGCTCCCTGGACATTCAGCCCCACTGAACATCATGGAATCACGGAATGGTTTGGGTTGGGAGGCACCCTGAAGGTCATCTAGTTTCCAACTCCCCTGCCATGGCAGGGACACCCTCCACTATACCACGTTGCCAAAGCCCCATCCAACCTGGCCTGGAACACTTCCAGGGATGGGACAGCCACAGCTTCTCTGGACAACCTGGTCCAGTGCCTCACCACCCTCAGAGGGAAGAATTTCTTCCTTATGTCCTACCTAAACCTACCATCTTTCAGTTTAAAACTGTTGACTCTGCTCTTACCTCTTCAGGCCATTATAAAAAGACTCTCTTCTAGGGCCACGGAGATGATCTGAGGGATGGAGCACCTCTCCTGTGAAGACAGGCTGAGAGAGTTGGGATTGTTCATCCTGGAGAAGAGAAGGGTCTGGAGAGGCCTTCCAGCACCTTCCAGGGACTACAGGAAAGCTGGAGAGGGACTTTGGACAAGGACGTGTAGTGACAGGACATGGGTGATGGCTTTAAACTGGAAGAGGGGAGATTTTGATGGGATCTAAGGAAGAAATTCTTCCCTCTGAGGGTGGTGAGGCACTGGCACAGGTTGTCCAGAGAAGCTGTGGCTGCCCCATCCCTGGCAGTGTTCCAGGCCAGGCTGGATGGGGCTTTGAGCAACCTGGTGTAGTGGAGGGTGTCCCTGCCTATGGCAGGGGAGTTGGAACTGGATGATCTTTGAGGTCTCTTCCAACCCAAACCATTCTATGATTCTATGATTTAACTCTCTTATGAACTCCCTTTAGATATTTAAAGGCCACAATAAGTTCTCCCCGGAGCCTTCTCTTCTCCAGCTGAACAACCCCAACTCTCTCAGCCTTTCTTCATGGGAGACATACTCCAGCCCTCGGATCATCTCCGTGGCCTCCTCTGGACCCACTCTAATAGGTCCATGTCTGTCTTGTACTGAGGACCCCAGAGCTGGACACAATGCACCAGTGGGGTCTCACCAGAGCGGAGTAGAGGGGCAGAATCCCCTCCCTTGACCTGCTGCCCACGCTGCTCTGGATGCAGCTCAGGATACAGGTGGCTTTCTGGGCTGCAAGAGCATGTTGCCAGGTCATGCCCCATTTTTCACCCACCAGTACCCCCAAGTCCTTCTCCTCAGGGCTGGTCTCAAACCATTCATCCCCTAGTCTGTGCTGGGATTGCTCCAACCCAAGTGCAGGACCTTGCACTTGGTCCTATTGAACTTCATGAGGCTTGCACGGGTCAGGTCCTACCAAGGCTGCCAAAATCTCCTTCCCTGCAACGGCAATTGAAGACAGCACTGGCAAAACATGTGAAATGGTGCTTTGCTCCAATATGCCAGTCCCATCATTATATTTTTGGAGGACTGAAGGTACAAACTGCTTTAATTTGCAGTCCCTTCTACATGTGAGCATCAAGATGTGTTGGCACAGCCATGACACTGTGGACCCCAGTGGTTTCCGGTGAGTCCATAAGTGCCACCACCATAGCGTCCATCGCTGCTCCTCAGCTCTTCTTTCTGCAATTCAGATGGATGCACACATGGATGGAATGTTTATTCTGACCTAAAATCCTGCTCAACACTGGGACACATCCTTTGTTTGGTGGCCCACGTCCCTTGCTTGGTGGCAACGCTGAACTGCTCCTGCTTTGCTGAGGGGCTCTAGGCTTCTCTGGGATGAGAAGATCAGATATGACTGAGGGCAGGGAAGGGAAGGGAGGTATTTCCAACAAGATGAGAGTTAAAATAAAGGTAAAACTTCTCCATGGAGGAGAGCATTTAATGGCTTCCATAAGCAGGGAGCGAACCTGTGAGAACAGGAGGATCTTGGCAGCTTCTGGGGAAGTATGAGGACTTCAGAGGGCTCAGACCAACTCTAAACATGTCCCATATTAATGAATAAAATGTTTTTTTCAGGTATTTTAGGCCTGAAATGGTCTGCACAGCTCCCTGTTTATGACAGGTCCTGTGTCCTCTCTCCCACAAGGGCTGTGGCAAGCCCTGGATCTGCTGAGCCTTTGTCATCAGGACCCCCAAGTGCCTGAGCCTCTGCCACTGGCACCTCCAGATGCCTGAGCCTTCATCACAGGGACCGCTGGGTGCCTGAACCTCCATCATCTTGATGCCAGGTGCCTGAACCTGTATCACCAGCACCTCCAGGTGCCTGAGCCTCCATCCCTGAAACCTCTACATGCTCCAGGAGTCTCAGAGCCCCAGAACAAGATCCCACTGGCACAGGTTGCCCAGAGAAGCTGTGGCTGCCCATCCCTGGCAGTGTTCCAGGCCAGGTTGGATGGGGCTTTGAGCAACATGATCCAGTGGATGGGTCCCTGCCTATGGCAGGGGGGTTGGAACTGGATGATCTTTGAGGTCCCTCCTAACCCAAACCATTCCATGATTCTACGATTTCCTTCTGGTCCAAAACCCCAAAGTGTGAGGCTGGGAGGAAGCCCCTGCCCACTCCCTGCATCCCTGGTCCCACCTCACCCCCCTGCCTCTCCAATCCCTGCACAAAGCATCCGCCCCCATAGCACCGTGGGTCTTTGTCCATCCAGCACCTACCAAAGGGACAAAACAGGGGGTGACACACCAAGCCCCGGCCCCCGGTGCCTTCCCCACCTCTCTCCAGCTGTGTGTCTTTCCCGTCAACGCAGTCCTCAGCCCCTTTCTTCTGATATGTTTGGAGACAGGACAAAACTCATGACAGCGGGTGACTCCCATCCCGGTAAATCACGGAGATGCCGTCCCCGGATCAGCGTCACAGCAGGGACAGCCACGGCAGCTGTTTTCCTTATCTTTAACCCTCGTTGTCCCAAACAACCCCTTTTCCACCCAAGACAACCCCATCCCCGTCCCGGGTTGCCCCCCAGCCAGCAGCAGGGCCTGGGGACACCCCCACAAAGCCAATCCCCGTTTTGAGTTCCTCTAGATGTCACCCTCAGCCCGTCTTTTCCCCCCTGCTCAGATTTTCCTTTCTCCAAGATCCTGCTTTTTTTTTTTTTTTTTTTTTTTTTTAAATTCCTTTCTGATCTCTTTCCGGCCATGTGTGATTGCAGTTTCCTCTGGGCGTCCATTCATCAGCCCGAATTAAGGAGCGGAGGAGAGGGGGCGGCGGGCTGCCGCCGCGAGCCCCCACCCCTCCCCCACCCACCCACCCACCTCCAACCTGACCCCCCCCCTGCATCCCGCATCCCACCTCGCCGGGATCCCGCTGCTCCCCCCGGGCTGGCCGAGCACCCTCGGCACCCCTCGCCGCACCCCTCTGCCAACCCTGGCCCCGCTTGGCTCAGAGGCCGGGAAGGGGGATTTGCCACCATCAGTTTTGGGGTGACTTGGCTTTTTTTTCCATCGGGTTTTCCCCCCACGCCACCTTCTTCACCCACGAAGGTGGCCCCCCGCCATCCCGCGGCGGCCGGATGGTTTTTCTCCCCTCCGCCTCTGAACCGCAAGGCCATCGCCGCCGGTGCCGTCGTCTTCTCCCACCGCCGCTGGATGCCAACGCCGGGGTCGGATTCAGCCTCGGCGAGAAGGTCACGGTACCTCCAGCCCACCCTTTTCCTTCCCGCTGCCGTCAAGACCGGCTCGGCGCCGTGGCCGCGGTGCGGCGGAGAGGACGGCGCCTGTAGAGGAAACCCACACCCGGGGCGAGCGGGGAAAATCCCCGGGGAGGTTTCGGCTCTTTGGTTCGTCCTCTCCTGCATGAGACAACCCCGGCTCTGCGGCTCCGCCGGGCGATGGCCGCGTAGTGAAGATGTCCGTGGCCAGGCTCAACAGCGTCAATGGCTTTCTGGAGGAGGGCAGGATGGAGGCAGGGGACATGGGCAGGATCCTCCGCTGCCTGGAGATGGGCACCGTCCTCACCTTGTTCTATCAGAAGAAGTCGCAGAGGCCGGAGCGAAGGACCTTCCAGGTGAAGCTCGAGACCCTGCAGATCATCTGGAGCCGGACCCCCGAGAAGGTGGAGGGGGACAGTGAGTATCGGTGGCAGTGACGCCGGGGGCTGGGGATGTGCTGGTGGGATGGCCTCACACGGTGTGGGCGCCTGGCTGTGGGGTTGTCTGGCCGTGGTGGGATGTCCTACTGTGGTCGGGTACTCAGCCAGGGGGTGTCCAGCCATGGTGGGATGCCCCCTGTAGTGGGGTGCTTGGGTGTGGTGTGTCTGGTCATGGTGGGATGTCCTACCATGGTAGGATGCCCGGCTGTGGGGTGCCTGGTTGTGGTGGGATGTCCTACCATGGTGGGATGCCCAGCTGTGGGATGCCTGGTCGTGGAATGATGTCCTACCATGGTGGGATACCTGGCTGTGGGGTGTCTGGTCATGGTGGGATGTCCTACCGTGGTGGGATGCCCAGCTGTGGGGTGCCTGGTCGTGGTGGGATGTCCTACCATGGTGGATGCCCAGCTGTGGGATGCCTGGTCGTGGAGTGATGTCCTACCATGGTGGGATACCTGGCTGTGGTGTGTCTGGTCATGGTGGGATGTCCTACCGTGGTGGGATGCCCAGCTGTGGGGTGCCTGGTCATGGTGGGATGTCCTACCATGGTGGGACACCCAGCTGTGGGTGCCTGGTCGTGGTGGGATGTCCTACCATGGCGGGACACCCGTCTGTGAGGTGCCTGGTCGTGGTGGGATGTCCTACCATGGTGGGATGCCTGGCTGTGGGGTGCCTGGTCGTGGTGGGATACCCTACCGCGGTGAGATGACTGTAGAGTGCTTGGCAATGATGGGTGCCCTACCGTGGTGGGATGTCCTGCTATGGTGGGATGCCTGGTTGCAGTGGGATGCCAAGCTACAGTGAGGTGTCTGGCTGCAATGGGGTGCCAGACTGTGTTGGGGTGGCTGTGGTAGGGTGCCCGGCATAGTGAGATGCTGGGACATAGTGGAGTGCCTGGTCTCAATGAGGTGCCCAGTCACAGTGGGGTGCCTGGCCGTGGTGGGATGCCAAGCATGATGGAGCACCTAGTCATGGTAGGGTGTCTGGCTGTGGTGAAGTGCCTGGGAGTAGTGGAGAGCCTGGCATGGGAAGTGTTTCTGACTGGAGCATCCATAAAATCACCTTTTCTTGTGGATTCACTGGTGGCTAGTAAGCTGTTGGGGCACAGTCTCACTGCCAGGCTTTGATGGGGCTCCATGCCTTGGTGCTCATCACCTGGTTGCTTGTTACCTCGAGACTTGCACCTCCTCTTAAATTGAGCTTAAAAAAGCCAATGGATGAAAACACAGGATTAGGGTGACACAGCCCAATATCCCACAGCCCCATATGGGGAGGAACCCCGTTTTGGGTATCATCTCACCTGGACGATGGCAAAGCCCACCCTGGAAGTTGGGATGTGCCTTTTCCCTAGGAGGGCTCAGAGTATGGCCTTCAAAATCACCCAATTACCCACCCCAAAATCACCACCCATCGCTAATTTTGCACCAGACGGAGCGAAATCCCAGGGAGGGTTCAGCTCCTGATTGGAGGGGCCAATCCCGAGCTGGGCTGCCAGCCATGGTGAGGCTTTGAGCCAGGAAGGATGGTGGGCACGGTGACAAGGGCATCAGCACAAGCAGGATACGTGCTTGTCTGGACCTGCTGGGCCCAGGAGCGGATTTGTGAGAGGAAGAGGAGGAGAGATGGGCAAGGGGGAGGACGGGCATCCATTTTTGGAAACATGATTTTGGTCCTCCCAGGGAAGACCTCATTCTCCATTTGTGAAAATAATGCTTTTATGGTGCCTTGGTTTTCTCTGGAGGTGCCCGGGCCACAGGGTTGGGGTCTGGGTCGCTCCCAATGCCCTGCCTCAGTTTTCCTCACCGGTGCCTTGGGATCTGGCTTTTCCCATGCACGGCCCAAAACTCCCCGTGGAATGAGCGGGCATCCTCCAAGGTCATCCAGAAGTGGGGAAAAAGAAGGAAAATCCCTCTGGAAATGGTACAATCCTACCATCCAACCCCACCACCCACTTCCCCCAGCCCTAGGTGGAAGCAATCCTGATCTTGGTGCTGGGCTGGAGCATCTTCACCCCCCTGGTCCAGCTCTGCTCCATGCTCACGTGTCCTACGCTTGCCAGGATTTTTTGGAGGCACCAGGATCTCTGGTTCATCCTTAAGGTCTCGTTCCCAACCCCGCGCCCGACCTCATGCCTGCCTGGGCCATTTTAATCCCTCCTTCAACCAGGCACCCCGCTTGCAGCGGGATTAGCGCGGATGAGCGACAGCGCTGATGTCTCTGTTAGGGACTGGTAGGGCCAGGACACGGTCCCGGCTCTTCCCAAGACTCCCTCCACCATGCAGGCTAATTACACGCTCGTTAAGCAGCCAAGGGACGCGTGTCCACGCCAATGGGGTTGACCTGTAGCATCGCCTTCCAAATTAACCTCATCCTGGAGGGTCTCCAGCTCATGGCCCTCAGCGGACCCCGCTCCCCGGTGCAAGAATGAAATCCATCGAAAACAGCCCAAAAGGGATCTTTGTAGGGAATTAAAAGAAATAGGGGTGAAAGGCAGCTTGGCAAACCCAAGAGCGTTTCGGAGGGGTGGTTTGCCATGACAACAGCTAATTGGGATCACACCTCCAGCCTCGCTACCACCAAATAATTAGAAATAGGACAATTTGGGGAGGAGAAAATCCAGATGGGGTTTAGGCCGCTAGACCGGCAGGAAATCTTTTTATTTCTGGATTTAAATCAGCTTCACAACAGCATGAGGAGCCCTGGGGGATGTGGCTACCTGGTCCCCACCATGCAGGAGGGTCTCAGCTGCCCCGTTGTTCTGCACAGAAGGAAGGATTGAGGAGAAGACGAAGGGACACAGCTCGTGCCAACCACAGCTCTGCCCGGGCCGTGGAATTTTCCCGCACAACCATTCCCTCCAGCAGCTTTGCTTTGCTTTTCTCCTAATGCATTGAGAAATTCCCAAGCTCTCAGCATCCCCAAAAGCCACCGGGTAGATCCTGGTCCTACACCGTCTTCCCACCACCCCTATATTTAAAGCCTTCTTTGCACCACACTGCTTTGTTTTGCGTTTAGAAGACAAAGGGATTTTGCGCAGCTGGAACCGACTTCCAGAGTGTTTTATCGCCCGGGACCCCGGAGGACAATGCCGGGAGGAGTTTGGAGACATACTTCTGACATGATCGCTGCAAATCCGCTGCAGAGATGTGGTTTCCAGGAAGCCGCCGGCCCGTCTGCATTGTGCAGCTCCGCGCCGCTCCCTCTTCCCGCAGCTCTTCGTGGGGTCGGGCAACTCACCCTGCGGAGAAGGACTTGGGGTACTGGGGGATGAAAAACTGGACATGAGCTGGCAATGGGCTCTTGCAGCCCAGAAAGCCAACCGTGCCCTGGGCTGCATCCAAAGCAGCGTGGGCAGCAGGTCGAGGGAGGGGATTCTGCTCCTCTACTCTGCTCTGCTGGGACCCCCCTGGAACACCGGGTCCAGTTTTGGGGTCGCCAGCACAAGACAGACATGGACCTGTTGGAGCAGGTCCAGAGAAGGCCATAAAACTGGTCAGAGGGCTGGAACACCTCTTCCACGAAGACAGGCTGAGAGAGTTGGCTGAGTTGTCTTCTCAGCCTGGAGAAGAGAAGGCTCTGGGGAGACCTTCCAGCGCCTTCCAGTACCTAAAGGGGCTACAAGAAAGCTGGAGAGGGGCTTTTTAGCAGGACCTGTAGCGATAGGACAAGGGGTAATGGCTTTAAACTGAACGAGGGGGAGATTTAGACTAGATCTAAGGAAGAAATTTTTTCCAATGAGGGTGGTGAAATATTGGCACAGGTTGCCCAGAGAGGTGGTAGATGCCCCATCCCTGGAAACACTCACGGCCAGGTTGGACGGTGCTTTGAGCCACCGGATCTAATGGAGACATCCCTGCTCATTGCAGGGGGTTGAACTAGGGTGAGCTTCAAAGGTCTCTTCCAATCCAAACCATTTGATGATTCAAGGATTATCAGGAGCACCCAGAGGTCGGGTTTGAGGGCAGATCCTGGAAGCTTTGAATTGGTGGGATGGCTACATTGAGACTTGTTGGTGGAGCCCCAGTAGCCAGCGGCTTCTCACCTCTCTCTGGCACCCTGTGGATGGGCAAGTTTAGCGACAACCGGTTGGGTTTTAACCTCTAAACCCATTTTTACCCCCAAATATCTGCCTGTTTGTACCAAAGTGGATTTGCTCCAAGCCATGGGGGCTGCACGGAGACAGCAACGGGGTTTCATTTTTTGAGATCTAGTCCCAAAACGAAGCACACGCAGGGGTGAAGATTGCCCATCCCTCTCTTGTGCTAAAATCTCGCCCCCGGTCCGTGAAATTTGGCTTGCAGTCATCTAGCAAGGGAAGGCTGGATAAAGCCTCCAGTGTTTCCCGAAGCTTTTCCGCCAAGAAAAACTATTCCACACCTCTTTTCTTGCTTGATCAGCCCAATTTCTCCCCCATCCCTTATTCCTTTCTGCTCTTGGCTTTTCTTTATCCCCTCTGGATTAGGCTGAGGGTTTCTGTCGAGTCACTGGCACGTCTGCACCCTTCCCCACCGCCGCATCGGAAACGTGGCCGGGCTGGAAATTCTCCGGGAAATGACCCATTTCCTCAGCAGGACAATACCCTGGCGTGGTGGTCCGGCCGCTCTCGGCCGCACAAAGCCCTTTCCGGTGCCGGTTGGCTCAGCCTCGGAGGGCAAAACTGCCCAGAGGTGATGCCCATGGTATCGAGAACAACTTTTGGTTTATTACTAACATCATCATGTTATTTTTCTGCTGCCGGCGGGATGGGTCTACTCAGCAAAACCAAGGGTTGGAAATCTCCCCCGGCGGTGTGGCGGTGAGGAAGACCGTGGTCCGGAAACCCAACCCTCCCGCCACCGGCAGGGCTTTATATAGCGAGATAATGAGAGAGCAGCGCGGCAGGAAAGAAACGCCCTGTGGTCCGGGCTGCCGGGGCTCCAAATTGCTGCCTTTGGGCAGTTGTCCTCAATTAAATGATGAGTTCAGCCTGCCCTGGAGCAGGGTCCGTCTTGGGGAGGAGAAGGCAAGGGAGAGATGGCTGGAGATGTGTTGGCTGGGATGGAGCTGGCTGAGCCTGGAGGACACGTGGCACCCACAAAGCAGTGGGAAGCACTGTGGTGACACGTCATCTTAGGGACATGGGTTCCTGGAGGACATACAGCAGTGGAGTGCCATCACACACCTCAGAGTAGAGCTGTAAGGACATGGGGATGTGGCTCCCTGGAGGACACATGGCCATGGGACCCATGGTGCCATCACACAGCTGCAGCAGTGCTGCAGGGACACCGTGTCCTGGGGACACTGTTTCCTGAAGGACACACAGCCATGACACCCATGGTGGTGATGTGCAGCTGCAACAGCGCTGCAGGGACGCATCATCATGGGGACGTGGCTCCCTGGAGGACACACGGCCATGGCACCCATGGTGCTGTCACACAAGTGCAATGGTGCTGCAGGGACACCCTGGCCTCCTGAAGGACACATGGTCATGGCGCCTATGATGCCCTCATGCATAGATGGGCAGTACCACGGGCATGCCCCTGTCTGGGGACATAGTTCCTTGAAGGACATGCAAAACCATGGTGCTGTCACACTAGCAAACACATCACTGGAGGGCAGTGGGACATACCTCCCTAGAGGATACATGGCCACAGCACCCACAGTACCATCACACACTCATGGGCAGTGCCATGGGGACACTCCCTCCTGGAGACAAGGCTCCCTAGAGGACATGTGGTCTCCTACCAGTCCCATCTCCCGAAGCCACCCTGAGCCCCACATGTGGGTCCATGGTAGCAGGGTGGCTGGGGACAGTCCCATGTCCCTCTCTCCCCACAGTCGACATTCGGGAGATCAAGGAGATCCGCCTGGGAAAGAACTCACGGGACTTTGAGCGCTACCCGAGGATGCTCGCAAGCTCGACTTCACCATGTGCTTCATCATCCTCTACGGGATGGACTTCAGGCTACGGACACTCAGTGTGGCCGGTGCGTGGGCTCCCTCCCTGCTCCCCCCAGCCACTCTTGGGTTCTCATCCCCTCCCCAGCATCCCATCTCCCTCATCCCGGCCTCACGACTCTCCTCTTCTTCCTCCAGCTTTCTGCGAGGAGGACATCAACCTGTGGATAACAGGTCTCAACTGGCTGGTGGCAGGACACCCAGAAAGCCCAGACCCCACTGCAGATCGAGAGGTGAGGAAGGACTGGTGGGTCCCATTTCCTTGTCCCCACCTGGGGATCTGGGGGACGAAACCCCACTGGGTTTGGTCTGTGCTGCAGCTGAGCGCTGTCTGTCCATCCCTTCCTTCCCAGGTGGCTGCGGAAACAGTTTGATGGGATGGACCGGTCGCGGGAAGGCAGGTGAGCATCGGCACAGCCCTGCGCCAGGATGTGGCTGGTGGGTTGGGCTGGACAGGGCTATATCCCCCCAGTTGCACCTCAAATCTGGAGGCTGAGCCAGGCTGGGAGCAGGGGTGGTGGGACAAGGTAGTACCAGGTTAATTGGGGTCCTCAAAGACGCCAAAAATCAGAGACTCAAACGCAAGTCCCCTTCTTGCAGCTGTAGAGACCATGGTGGCCCTGATGCCCCCATGCCCACTGCTGCATTTCCACCAGCACCAGGAGAGGCTGAACCATTAATGCAGCCCATAAACATCTCCCCAAGTGAGGAAAAAAAACCCAGATTGAGTGAATTTGGACTTAAATTATTAAGGAGATGGGCATCACCTGCAGATGGGATGATGGCTTAGAATGCCTCGCTGGTTCTTGGACGCACTCTCTCTCCTTGACCCTCTGTTCACACTCATGCCAGACCTCGTGTAATTAGGGGTCCTGTGCCACTGCGAGGATCTACAGCCCAGTAGGGTGGGAGCCCCATGCCAGAGACCACGCTGGCAGCAGGATTTGGCATGAGATCCTCAATGGTGGAAGCTGACACCCATCCGGGGGTTGTCCATCCTCTGCGAGGTCTGGCCGGTGCCCTGATCCCGATGCTGACTTGCTCTCCCGCAGCATCACGGTGAAGGACCTGAAGGCCATGCTGCCCCAGGTGAACTATCGCGTCCCCAACATGAGGTTCCTGCGGGACAAGCTCATGGTAAGAACCTCCTGGCCACCTCAGCTATGCAGGGAGAGGGTCATCGAGCCCCCACAGCTGAGCTGGAGCCAGCCTCGGTGTCGCTGGCTCCGGTCGGGTGGCCCTGATCTCATCCATCACCCTCTCTGGCAGGAGGTAGAAGCCAGGAACGAGATGACTTTCTCCCACTTCATCCAGTTCTACAAAAACCTGATGTTTGATGCACAGAAGTCGGTAAGAGCCAACGCTTGTCCTCCCAAGCATCCTTCACCCAGTGCAGCACGTCCCTGGCCGGTTGAGCCTGGTCTCCTCCTTTGCCTTGCAGGTCATCGAGCAGCTGGAGCTCTCCTTCCCGTTGCGGTGAGTACCCAGGAGCCCGGTGGCTCCCGTCCTGGCCAAGCCTCCAAGGGTCGGATCCATGGGGTGGGCAATGCAGCCGGGCTGTGGGGCAGAGCCAGGGGAGAGCGTGGGGTCTGGGTGGCGTGCGTGGCCCCGGAACATCTCCCAGTGTCAGGGCAGGGTTGTGATGGAAGGAGTGGTGGGGATGGCAAGGGTGGTCTCAGGGGCAGAGATGGGAGCAGGGATGGGAGTGGAGATGGGAGCAGGGATGGGAGTGGAGTTGGGAGCAGGAAGGAGCAGGGGTGAGAGCAGGGATGAGCAGGGATGGGAGAAGGGATTGGGAGCAGGGATGAGTGGGAAGAGGAGATGGGAGCAGGGATGAGCAGGGCTGGGAGAGGGGATGGGCGTAGGAATGGGTGTAGGGATGGGTGCAGGGAAGATGGGAGCAGGGATTTGAGCCAGGACAGGTGTGGGGATGGGAGTAGGGATGGGAGCCAGGATGAGAGCAGGGATGAACAGAGATAGAGGCAGGGATGAGAGCAAGGATTTCAGCAAGGATGGGTGTAGGGATGGGATCGGAGATGTGACCAAGGATGAGTGTGGGGATGGGATGGGGGATGTGAGCAGAGGCATGAGCAGGGATGGGTGCCAGGGATGCAGGGACATGTCACGCTGCCCTGCTTCCCACTGCCCTCCTTCCCACATCCTTGAGCAACACTGCTTGCTCTGGTTGGGTGTCCGCCTCTCCCAGATCATGGGGTGACACTGGCAGCATTTGCTCCAGTAGCACCCAACAGCTCGAGGTGCCCCTTGCACCCCATGGCCTGCACTTTCCCCGGGAGCCCCTTGCGAGCTACTGCAGCTGGCAGGAGTCGGGGGCAACGGAGGCTGCAGGTGGGCACTGGTGCCTTGGCTCCTCCATGGGGTCTACCATGGACCAGTCCTTGCTGATGTCTGCTCCGTGTCCCAGGAACGTGGACCGCCCCGAGCTGTGCCAAGTCTCCCTTTATGACTTCCAGAAGTTCCTGCTGCATGACCAGAAGGTGGGTGCTCTTAGACATCCCTGTGACATCCCTCTCAGCTCCAACCTAGGGGACCTTCATGGGATGCCCCAGCCTGGTTTCCCCTGTAACAGCAGCCATGTTTGCACCACAGGAACCCTGGGCCAGCGACGTGGGCATGGTGCGGGACTACATGTGCACCTACCTCAAGGAGAGCTCCAGTGAGGCGGTGGACCCCTCCTTCCAGCTGGATGAGGTGGGTAGACCCACGCAGCACCCACCGAGGGGTGTCTACCCAGTCCCAGCAGGCTCTGACCTCTCTGCTTCCCCTCTAGTTCCTCACGTACCTCTTCTCCAAGGAGAACATGGTGATGGATGCCAAGTACGAGCGTGTGGTGCCTGAGGAGATGAACCACCCCCTGTCCCAGTACTGGATCTCCTCCTCCCACAACACGTAAGGACAGGGTGGGCCCCCGTGAGCAATCCCATCACCTCGGCTG
Source organism: Tauraco erythrolophus (assembly GCF_009769465.1). Lineage (NCBI taxonomy): Eukaryota > Metazoa > Chordata > Aves > Musophagiformes > Musophagidae > Tauraco > Tauraco erythrolophus. The sequence continues at coordinate 104,977,682 of NC_141467.1, forward strand.
GGGCAGCTCTGGCCACTGATGGTCCTTCTTGTTCTCGACAGGTACCTGACGGGGGACCAGTTCTCCAGCGAGTCCTCCCTGGAGGCGTACGCCCGGTGCCTGCGCATGGGCTGCCGCTGCATTGAGCGTGAGTCCCCCCAGCACCACGCAGAGATGCTGAGCCCCGTCCCAGCACCCTGTGTTGCATCAGATGACCATCCCATGTACCCATCCCATGGCACTGGGGTGGAGGGGATCTTCCATGTCCTCCGGGGGGCTCGAAAACAATGTGCAGTCAGTGATGAGCATGTGCTAACCGAGGTGTCTCTCCACTCAGTGGACTGCTGGGATGGCCCAGACGATCTCCCTATCATCTACCATGGCCACACGCTCACCTCCAAGATCAAGTTCCTGGATGTGCTGCACACCATCAAGGAGCACGCATTCGTCACCTCCGAGTGAGCCCCAGCTCTGCAACGACACCCCAGTTCTGGGCCAGGCAGCCAACCTCTCCCTCGCCTTCATCCTAAGCCACCATTCCCACTTGCTTCCTCCAGGTTCCCCATCATCCTCTCCATTGAAGACCACTGCAGCATCGTCCAGCAGAGGAACATGGCCTCCCACTTCAAGAAGGTCTTCGGGGACATGCTGCTCACCAAGCCGGTGGACATCAATGCCGACGAACTGCCCTCACCCACCCAGCTCAAGAAGAAGATCCTGATCAAGGTGTGGGGCGAGCACCACCCCAAAGCCTCTCTTTGTAGGAGGGACAAAGAACATGTTGGGCTGGGAGGGATGGTGATTATCTCAAAACTTGGGACTCAAGAGCAGTATCTCTCTATGCATATGCAGTAGGACATTGGAGAGATGTCCTATGGCAAGAGACTGTCAAGGGGAGCAGGGGGTGGTGGAGGAGAACCCGTAGAAGCTCAAACATGGCCTGAGGGCTGGGAGATCAGCGTGATGGAGACACCAAACCCACTGCTGAGCTCCCTTGCCTGGGCTGTCCCCAGCACAAGAAATTGGTCGAAGGGAACCTGTACGAGGAGGTCTCCACTGCCAGTTACTCAGAGAATGACATCAGCAACTCCATCAAGAATGGCATCCTCTACCTCGAAGACCCCATCGACCACGTAAGTGTCTCCCTGCTGCTGGTGGCTGGAGGCCAAGTAGGATCTGTCAGATGGGGATGAGCATCAGAGTTTGGATTGGGCATGGGGCATGGGCTCTCCTAGACCATTGCAATGCCATGAGGGGATGGGGCAGGGGCAGAAACAGAGGTCTCAAAGCCCCGACCCTCCATGCCACCATCCTGCCCACCCTGGTGATGCTCTTCTTCCCTCTCAGACCTGGAGCCCCCATTATTTCGTCCTGACAAGCAACAAGATCTACTACTCAGAGGAGACATCCCGCTACCAATTCAACGAGGATGAGGAGGAGGTGGAGCAGAAGGAGGTGCGTGTGGAGCAGGATGTGCCCATGGGGCAGGGGGGACACTTACCCCAGGGCATCTGTCCCATTTTGAGGTGAACTTGCAGGAGTTCAACAACAACGAGCTGCACTTCATGGAGAAGTGGTTCCACGGGAAGCTGGGAGGTGGCCGCGACGGACGGCAGATCGCCGAGAAGCTGCTGCACGAGTACTGCACCGAGACAGGTGGCAAGGATGGCACCTTCTTGGTGCGTGAGAGCGAGACCTTCGTGGGCGACTACACCCTCTCCTTCTGGTACGAGCCCCAGGGGAAGGCAGGGTTCCACCCTCCCCAAGCCAGTCTGGGCATCTCACCAGGGTTCCATCTGATTCCTGGGTTGGTGGCTGGAATGGTGCTTTGGGAGGCAAATGCCACCTTTTTGCATGACACATGGATCCCTGAGAGTGGCATGGTGGGGACATGGACCCAAACTGACTCACTTCTGCCTTCTCCCCACCACCATGGCAGGAGGTCCAGCCGGGTGCAGCACTGCCGGATCCACTCGCGGCAGGAGGCCGGCGCCACCAAGTTCTACCTGACGGACAACCTGGTCTTCGACAGCCTCTACAGCCTCATCTGCCACTACCGCGAGGTGCCGCTCCGCTGCAACGAGTCGAGATGCGCCTCACCGACCCCGTCCCCCAACCCAATGCCCATGAGAGCAAAGAGTGAGGATGGTCCCCATCCCCTGGGTCCACCAGCCTCTTCCATCCCTGGTGTCAGGTCTTGGGTGCCCCCCCCTGGGGTGTGGGGATGCCAGTGCCAGCCCACCACCTCTGTTCTCTGTCCGGCCAGGTGGTACCATGCCAGCTTGACGCGTCTGCAGGCCGAGCACATGCTGATGCGGGTCCCGCGGGATGGAGCCTTCCTGGTGCGCAAACGCAGTGAACCCAGCTCCTACGCCATCTCCTTCAGGTGAGCGTGGCCACCTCAGCACCCCGAGGCCGGTTGGGTTTGGTCGCAGTGCCCACGTCATCGACCAAGCTGAGATCTGCCTGGCTTGTGTCTGGTGTGACTCCGCTCTGGGTGGCAGGGCTTGGCTCTGGGTCAGTAGGGCGACACGATGGGACATAATTCAATATGAGCCGGCAATGTGCTCTTGCGGCCCAGAAAGCCAACCGCATCTTGGGCTGCATCAAGAGGAGCATGGCCAGCAGGTCGAGAGAGGTGATTCTCCCCCTCTACTCTGCCCTCATGAGACCTCACTTGGAGTATTGCGTCCAGTTCTGGAGCCCCCAACACAAGAAGGACATGGACCAGCTGGAGAGGGTCCAGAGGAGGGCCACGAAGATGATAAGAGGGCTGGAGCACCTTTCCTATGAGGACAGGCTGAAAGAGTTGGGGCTGTTCAGCCTGGAGAAGAGGAGGCTCTGGGGTGACCTTCTAGCGGTCTTCCAGTACCTCAAGGGGGCCTACAAGAAAGATGGGGAGAGGCTGTTCAGGAGGGCCTGTTGTGATAGGACAAGGGGTAATGGTTTTAGAATAGAGGGAGGTAGATTCAGGTTGGATATTAGGAAAAATTTTTTTACCATGAGAGTTGTAGAACACTGGAACAGGTTGCCCAGAGAGGTGGTGGATGCTCCATCCCTGGAGACGTTCAAGGCCAGGTTGGACGAGGCCCTGAGCAACCTGATCTAGTTGGAGATATCCCTGTTCCTTGCCGGGGGGTTGGACTAGATGACCTTTGAAGGTCCCTTCCAGCCCTAACCATTCTATGATTCTATGATTCTATAAGCTGCTGTCATGAGGAGGCTGTGGTGGTCCTCAGGGCGGTCACTCCAGGGCAGGGCATCACCCCCTGCCCGTCCCCACCATGGAGCCAGGGTCCGGCTGCCCCTCATGGCTTCCCCCTGGTTCTCTTGGCCCCAGGGCGGAGGGGAAGATCAAGCACTGCCGCATCCAGCAGGAAGGTCGGCTCTTCATGCTGGGCAGCTCGGCCGAGTTCGAGAGCCTCGTGGACCTCGTCAGCTACTATGAGAAGCACCCGCTCTACCGCAAGATGAAGTTGCGCTACCCCATCAATGAGGAGACCTTGGAGAAGATGGGCACCACCGTGAGTGCTCCTGGCAGTGGGGATGGTGGGGATGGGGGCTTTGTGCCACAGGCAATCTAGTCCCGTCCCCACCTCCACCACGGTGGGAAGGTCTCCTCCAACCTGTTGGGTGAAGCCCAACCAGAACCAGCCAAACTCGTTCTGCAGCCATTGCCTGTGGTTGTAGCTCCACTGTAATTCCCTTCTAATGACTTGCAAAGGGATATTAGGTCCCTCCAAACATCCTCTTGATCACATGTGACAGCCTGGCTCCCACCACATCCCCTTGTAGCCCCTGCCCACGTCTTGATGACCCACTCAGGCATATCTTCTTGCAGGAGCTGGACTATGGAGCCCTGTATGAGGTGCGGACCCCCCACTTCTACGTGGAGGCCAACAAGATGCCGATGGCCAGGGTAAGGGGCCAAGCTAGTGTCCCTGGGAGGTGGAAGGTGGTGGGACATGACAATTCTAGTGCTGGGGCTCCTAGGTGGTGTGTGTCCCTGAGACCCACCACATCTCCCACCACTGACCTGAGAAGTGGTGACATTTCACTGCATTTTTCTGCCCCTTGAGTGATGCTGGAGCTGGTGGGACCTTTCCCACTTCCCCATCACTTGAGGTTGGTCCAAGTTCCACCGACAGCATCATGACGGCATGGAAGGCAAGATCTGGAGAGAGCCTAGCCTAGAGCAAGGACCTGGCACAAGATTGCCCCAGCAGTGGGGAGACCTCCATGGGTTCCTTTCCATTGGGGAACCCTGAAAGAACAGGCTTAGAGTCAGTTCCCAGGCGATGGATTCTCAATCCTTGGAGGTTCTGTGGACTTGGGTGGTCTCAAAGCTGGCCCAGTCTCCATCCTCAGAGGTGTTTGGGACCAGGCTGATTTTGGACATGACAGAGTTTCCATCCTCAGAGGTGTTTGGGACCAGGCTGGTCCCTGGAGGAGGCTGGACTGGAGCCCCAAGGTTCCTTCCCTGTGATCCTACAATCCCATGGTCCAACTGCTGGGCCTTAAAGGTTTCTTTGCAGCAGAGCAGCTCTCAGACTAAGACCAAACATGGGAAAGCTTAATCCAAAGGGGTTTTTTAGAGGGAATGTGGTAATATCGGGGGATTAACCCCTTCAGTGCACCAGGAGAAACCGTTGGGGTACCTAGAAGAGGAAATGGCTTTGCACTGAACGTGGTGGTCCTACATGGCCACGGGTGGCTCCAGCCCTCCTGTCCCCTCTAACATGTCTCACTGCGGGCGTGAGCAATTCGGGGGCACCGTTTGGGGTGTCGGACCCTTGGGAGCCCCCGTGCTCCTCCATGGAGGCTGGAGGAGCTGAGCTGAGCAAGCAGCGCTGCCCACCAGCATCCCCAGTGCCAGGTGGTGACACGTCCCTCTCCCTGGTGGCCCAGTGCACGGTGAAGGCTCTTTACGACTACAAAGCGCAGCGGGAGGATGAGCTGTCGTTCTGCAAGCAGGCCATCATCCACAACGTCGACAAGCAGGACGGCGGCTGGTGAGGCCGGTTGGGTGACCCATGGATGGGCATCGCCGTGGGTGGGGGGTGGAGGGGGACACCCCGGGTTTTCCGCGGTGAGTTTTAACCGCCTCCTTTTCTGTCCCCCCCCATCCCTTCTCCGACCGCTCCCCGACATTGCATGCAGCATGAACACCCCTGTCCTCCCCCAAATCGGTCCACTTGCCTTGATCCTCTCACCCCTTGCAGGTGGCGGGGGGACTACGGGGGCAAGAAGCAACTGTGGTTCCCGGCCAACTACGTGGAGGAGATCGTCAGCACACAAGCGCAGGAGCAGGATGAGGCCGTGAGTGCCCTGTCCCCGTGCACCTGGGGCCAAAGCTGCCCGAGGTTCTCCCAGCCTTGCACCAGCCTGGACCCTTATCCAGAGCCTGGGGGATGCTCATGGTCCTGCTCCAGCCTGGTCCCTTCTCTGGAAGCTGGGGGATGCTCCTGGTCCCGTGTCATTCTGGATCTTCATCCAGAGGCTGGGGGATGCTCATGGTCCTGCTCCAGTTCAGACTCTTATCCAGAGGCTGAGGGATGCTCCCAGGTCAACAACAGCCCAGACCCTTTTCTGGAAGCTGGAGGATGCTCCTGGGCCCACGCCAGCCCAGACCGTTACCTAGAGGCTGGGGGATGCTCCACCATGGAGCAGAGCCTGCCATGAGGGTGTTTTTCCTCCACTTTTTCTCGGATCTGGAGGATTTGGAGGGCTGGAGGGAGGCTGAGGGTGAGCACCAGGCTCAGCCCCTCATGCCTCCCCCACCACCTCCTCTTCCTTCCTCTCTTGCAGTCGTCAGAAAACAGCCCCTTGGGGAACTTCTTGAAGGGCTTCATCGACGTGCCATCCTGCCACGTTGGTGAGTGTCCCCACCACGTCCCCACCACGGCTGTGGGAGGCCACCGAGATAACACGCACCCCACACTGAAGCTCAGTGCCTTGAGCCGAGGCTCCCCAAACTCATCACGCAATTGCCAACCAGGCTCATGCTTGGTACAACGTGCCAGGGAGCAACGCGGGGCTGGTTTCGGAGGGATTGGCTGATTTTGGGGGGATTTGGAGGAATTTGGAGGTCTGGATGGTTCAGAGGATATTTACCTCCGGCTGAAAGGAAAATGCATTTCAGCGTGGAAAGCTGAAACCGTTAGAAAAATGGGACCCTCACAAGAGGAGGACCCCAACAGCTGGTGGGGTGCCAGGTGGGGCTGGTGGGGGCCCGGGAGCGGGACCGCTGAGGTTTCATTTGCTCCACAGAGCCATCCGTTGGGAATGTCTTCGAGTAAAGCCCCCCCCTCTGATGTCCTTATAGTTATCTCCAAAGACGGGAGGAGCTCCAAACCATTTGTCTTCACCATCCATTCCCAGCAGATGTCCCACGCAGCCCAATCGCTGGACGTGGCCGCAGACACGCAGGAGGAACTCAGCGAGTGGGTGGCCAAGATCCGAGAGGCCACGCAGAACGCCGACGCCAGGGTGAGGGGCACCGGGGTGCAGAGGATGGGGGTGGAAGGTTCCATCCCATGGCAGGTAGTCCTCAACGTCTCCAAAGGAGGAGGCTGGGAGAAGACTTTCAGCTCCTGTTTTCCCTTGTGCAGATGCAAGAGGGGAAGATCATGGAGCGGAGGAAGAAGATTGCACTGGAGCTCTCTGAGCTGGTTGTGTATTGCCGCCCAGTGCCATTCGATGAGGACAGTAAGAGCTGGAGAAGTGGGGGTGATGGGATGAGCATGGGAGGAGAGGGGTGGAGGGAACCAAGCGGTCACGGTGGACCAACTCCTGGGCCACCGGAGAGCCTTGTGTCCTCCACTGATGGCCACCTTGGTGCTTTCAGAGATTGGCACAGACAAGGCATGCTACCGGGACATGTCCTCCTTCCCCGAGACCAAGGCGGAGAAGTATGCCAACCGCAGCAAGGGCAAGAAGTTCCTGCAGTACAACCGGCGACAGCTCAGCCGCATCTACCCCAAAGGGCAGCGCCTGGACTCCTCCAACTACGACCCGTTGCCCATGTGGATCTGTGGTAGCCAGCTCGTGGCCCTTAACTTCCAGACACCTGGTAAATACTGCTCCGGGGTTGGCTACAGGGCTTATCCCCACAGGTCACCCCAAAATTCCCACCCCTGGTGGCTTTGCCATGGGTCCTGTTGCTGGAGATGGTTTGGATGATCTCTCTAACCTTTGTCCTCATCCTGATGGAGACATCTCCGTGCAATTCTTGGGTGCTTCATGCAAAACCCAGCTGCATCCCTTCTCTAACCAGGCTTGGGGGCTCTTAGCAGGGGGTTTACCAGGGCAGGACTTTCTGCCCAAGGACCTCAAGGAGGTCCCTGAGCCCCATGGCTCAGAGCTGCTCTGTCCCTGTGGCCGCAGACAAGCCGATGCAGCTGAACCAGGCGCTCTTCATGCTCGGTGGCCGCAGTGGCTATGTCCTGCAGCCCGACATCATGAGGGATGAGACTTTTGACCCCTTCGACAAGAATAGCCTGAAGATCGTGGAGCCCATCACAGTCCAGCTGCAGGCAAGTGGGCGAGGGCAGCAAGTCCACCTCGAGGTGGTCACCATCGAGATAGAGACTCACTTCTTCCTAATTTTTGGTCAACTGGGGGTGGTTTTTACATGTTTCAGCCACGTATTTGCTCCATGGAGTTTGTTACTCTGTGATCTCCAGGGTTTGTTGGTCTTTTGCCACATGTGGCATCATTTCTCCTGGGAAATGACCCCACAATTGCACAGAGCTGAGCTTAACTTAAGCAAGAGTGAGGTGGAGGGTGAAGTAGCTAAAACAAGCCCAGAAGCACCTTACTCAACCCTTGGGTAATTTCGATGTCAGACCTGGACGGGTTGGTTTGTAGGCACCTGACTCTGGAGCATCGCATGAATCCAAAAGAATTTGGCAAATACAGCTAAAATCAAGCTGAAACTGGTCCAACGTTGTCAGTAAGGTTTGGTGTGGCTAATTATGGCCGTGAAGCTTTCAGCAAGCCCAAAACACCCACAATTTTTTATGATGAGGGTGGTGAAACTCTGGACCAGGTTGCCCAGAGAGATGGTAGATGCCCCATCCCTGGAAACATTCAAGGTCAGGTTGGATGGGGCTCTGAGCAACCGGGTCTAGTTGAAGATGTCTCTGCTCACTGCAAGGGATTTGGACTAGATGACCTTTAAAGGTGTCTTCCAACCCAAACCATTCTGTTTCAATGATTCTAAAACAGCCAAGCCATGGGGTTGCCCCAGAGAGTCCCTCCTCACCTGATGTAGCCAAACCTTGCCCTCCTCTTCCTCCTGCAGATCCTCGGCGCCCGGCACCTACCCAAGAATGGGAGAAGCATCGTGTGCCCCTTCGTGGAGGTGGAGGTCTGCGGCTCCGAGTACGACAACAGCAAGAACAAGACGGATGTCGTAGGTGAGGGTCCACGTGGGTGATGTTCCCACCCAGCCCTTGTGCCCCATGAACAGGCAGGGACATCAGGACAAACCTACCTGTGCCCTTTGGGGTCCTCTTGGGCATGTGGGTGGTGGGGCTAGTGTTCCTGGAGCAGGGAAGAGGCCAGGCATCTCCCACTTACGTGCTGGTGCCATCATGCCAGAGATGTCCATGCATCCAGCCCCACTCTGACCCTCCTCCCTCTCTCCTTGCACCCCAGCTGACAACGGCTTCAACCCTGTCTGGCTCTTCAAGCAGTTTGTCTTTGACATCAACAACCCCGAGTTCGCCTTCCTCCGCTTTGTGGTGTACGAGGAGGACATGTTCAGTGACCCCAACTTCTTGGCACAAGCCACCTTCCCTGTCAAGGGCCTCAAAACAGGTATGGTCCCTCCATCCGCACCATCATCATCATCATTGAATCATAGAATCATTGAATGGTTTGGGTTGGAAGGGACCTTTAAAGGTCGTCTAGTCCAACCCTTGCAATTATCATCATCATCATCGTCATCTCCTTGGGGATCTGGCCATGGCAAGGGGCTCAGACCCTGCCATGGGACTAAGCTTGAGACATGGTGTTGTGTCCAGGCTACCGGTCGGTGCCGCTGAAGAACAGCTACACTGAGGACCTGGAGCTCGCCGCCCTCCTCATCCACATTGAGATCATCAATGCCAAGGCAGGTGGCCCAGGCAGCTTGAGGAACCCTGTGCCTCAGTTTCCCCAGCCCGAATAAGGGGGAACAGCACCCTGGGGTGTCCTGTCCAACCCACCAGCCTCATACCCTTATGTTGGAGCAGGAAGAAGATGAGGAGAACCTCTACTCATCCATCCAGCAGCTACGGGACCGCGCCAGCGAGCTCTCCAGCCAAGTCTCCAGCTACGAGCGCACCAACGGCTGCGACTCTCGCTACCAGCAGCGCCTCGACGAGCTGCGGGCGGCCCAGGAGCGGCTCATGGAGCTCACCGAAGTCCGCAACCGCAAGTGAGTGTCCCTTCCCCACGGCTTCAGGAGAGGTCCTTTTCAGGAGGGTCCCTAAGGCCACCACTCTGCTCCCCACCAGGTTGATGGAGAAGAAGAAGAGGGACCGGCAGATGGTCACCAAACGCAGCTGAGCTGGATGGGTGCGAGGCCACCAGCCCACCATGGACTTCCTCCCAGCCACCTCCTCTCCCGCTGCACAGGGAGGTGGGGTGGCCGGATCCAGAACCCCCCGATGCCCGGGGCTGGGTGGTAGCGGCGTGACAAGTTTTGGGACAAAAGGGGACTTTGGGGAGCTCTGCCTGTGACATTTGTCCAGTGGAAATCCCGGGCACCTCCAGCTTCATCCCATGTCCCCTGGGGCTGATGGCCGCGTCCCTGTCTCCACGGGGTGGCCACCGCAGCTCCTCTTCACTTCTCATCCTCCGTGTCCCACCATCCCATTGCAGGGGGGGGTCGATGAGCCCCGCAAATAATGGGGAAACTGAGGCACAGGAAAGGTCTCCTGATATCCAGCCAGTCCAGGATGGGGCAGGACCGGCCACCCCTGTCCTGCCACCTCCCTGCTGGGGACAGCGGACAGGACCGGCTGGCAGTGAGGCACCAGGATGGAGACACAGGGGACACCTGGAGGGGTAGGGGGGCATTTTGCCCCCCCGCTATAAATATCTGTATTTTTTTCTTTTATCCAGCATGTACATACGGCGCGGGGGGGGGCGGGGTCGGTACCAACCGCAGTATTAGGGCACGGGGGGGACCCCAAAATGTCAGAGATGCCCCCAGGATGGGCATAAAAGAACAAGGGACCAGGTTTGGGAGTGTCCCATGGGGCAGGGTGGCCAGCGATGGGTGCCCCAAGGGGGCACCGGCCAGATGTGGGCACCGAGGTGGCCCCAGGGGGGAGGACAGGGGTGGCCCCGAGGTGACGCCAGCATTGGCACCAAACTCCGGGAATGGGGACGGATCCTGCTGGTAAAGCCAATGGAGGTGGTGCCCAGCATGGAGGTGGCTGGGGACATCTCGGGGTGTCCCCCGGGATCGGGGCATCCCGGCGGGGGGGGGGGATCCGTGTATTCTTTGTATGAAAATAAATCTATTTAGCCAATATTTATACCCCGTCGCCGTGGTCTGGTCCCCCTCCTGCTCCGTCCCCAGCACCCACGTCCCTGGGGTGGGTGATGCCCCCAGGGTGGTGGCTCGGTGATCCCGGACCCCTGAGCTCCGTGTGTCATGCGTGTCCCTGTGACGTGTCCCAGCGGCAATGGAGACACCCGGGTGGCACGTGATGTTGGGGCTGGGATGTGTGTGTGCTGGCAGGGCCACCCGGGGAGGGGACACGGGACACAGGGCGCAGGGCCAGGGGACACAGGGCACAGGGGTGCAGGGACACAGGGACAACAGACACAGCACCATGAGGACGCAGGACACTGAGTCATGGGGACACGGGGCTGTTGGGACAGAGGGCTCTGGGGACGCAGGGCTATGGGGACGTGGGACACGGGGTCATGGGAGGGACACAGCAATGGGGGTGCAGAGTCACAGGGCGATGGGGACACATGGCTTTGGGGACACAGGAGCCATGGGGACATGGGGCCATGGGGACACAGGGCCACGGGGACACAGGAACTATGGGGACACAGGCACACAGGGCTATGGGGACACAGGAACTATGGGGACACGGGGCCATGGGAACTATGGGGACACAGGAGCTATGGGGTCACAGGGCCATGGGGACACAGGAGCTATGGGGCCATGGGCACACTTGGCCATGGGGACACAGGAACTATGGGGACACGGGGACAAGGGGCAATGGAGACACAGGAGTTATGGGGCCCTGGGGCCATGGGGCCATGGAGACACAGGGCCATGGGGACACTTAGCCATGGGGACACAGGGCCATGGGGCCATGGGGACACAGGAGCTATGGGGCCACACAGCTATGGGGATGCAGGGACACAAGGCCACGGGGCCATGGGACACAGGGCTACAGGGCCACGGGGCCACTGGGTCGTGGAGACACAGGGCTATGGGCACACAGAGCCATGGGGACACGGGCACACAGGGCTCTAGGGACACAGGGCCATGGGCACACAGGGCCATGGGCACACGGGGCTCCGCGCACATGGGGCCATGAGCACACGGGGCCATGAGCACACAGGGCTCCGTGCATACAGGGCCATGGGCACACAGGGCTCCGGGCACACGGGGCTCCAGGCACACAGGGCCATGGGCACACGGGGCCATGGGCATATGGGGCTCTGGGCACACAGGGCCATGGGCACACGGGGCCATGGGCACATGGGGCTCTGGGCACACAGGGCCATGGGCACACGGGGCCATGGGCACACGGGGCCATGGGCACACAGGGCCATGGGCACACGGGGTCATGGGCACACGGGGCCATGGGCACACGGGGCTCCGGGCACACAGGGCCATGGGCACACGGGGCTCTGGGCACACGGGGCCATGGGCACACAGGGCCATGGGCACACGGGGCTCCGGGCACACGGGGCCATGGGCACACGGGGCCATGGGCACACGGGGCTCCGGGCACACGGGGCCATGGGCACACGGGGCCATGGGCACACGAGGATCCGGGCACACGGGGCTCCGGGCACACAGGGCCATGGGCACACGGGGCCATGGGCACACGGGGCTCCGGGCACACGGGGCTCCGCGCACACCGGCCCGGCCAACCCGCCCCCAGCCGCCACCGGCCGCAGCCCGCGAGGCAACCCCATGCCGCACCGGCAGCCCCGCCCCCCGCCCTCCATTGGCTCCCTCCCTCGCCCTCCCCTCTCCCCATTGGCTGCCGGCCCGGCGGCGGCGATGGGGCGGGCCGGAAGCGCGCGCCGCGCGGCTCTGCGGTGGCGGCCGCTGAGGCGGAAGAGCCGGGCGGGAGCGGCGGGACAGGGGGAGCCGCGCCGGGACCCCCCCGGGACCCCCCAGGACCCCCACCGCCCCCCGACCGCCACGGCCCCCCGCGAGGCCTTCCCCCGGTGTAATCCGGGTTTGGTGAGGAAAACGGTTTAATCCGGGTTTGGGTGAGGAAAACGTTTAATCTCGGTTTGGTGAGGAAAATGGTGTAATCCGGGTTTGGTGAGGAAAACGGTTTAATCCGGGTTTGGTGAGGAAAAAGGTTTAATCCGGGTTTGGTGAGGAAAACGGTTTAATCCGGGTTTGGTGAGGAAAAAGGTTTAATCCAGGTTTTGGTGAGGAAAACGGTTTAATCCGGGTTTGGTGAGGAAAACGGTTTAATCCAGGTTTTGGTGAGGAAAACGGTTTAATCCGGGTTTGGTGAGGAAAACGGTTTAATCCAGGTTTTGGTGAGGAAAACGGTTTAATCCAGGTTTTGGTGAGGAAAACGGTTTAATCCGAGTTTGGTGAGGAAAAAGGTTTAATCCAGTTTTGGTGAGGAAAACGGTTTAATCCGGGTTTGGTGAGGAAAACGGTTTAATCCAGGTTTTGGTGAGGAAAACGGTTTAATCCAGGTTTGGTGAGGAAAAAGGTTTAATCCGGGTTTGGGTGCGGAAAATGGTTTAATCTGGGTTTGGTGAGGAAAATGGTTTAATCCAGTTTTGGTGAGGAAAACGGTTTAATCCGGGTTTTGGTGAGGAAAACGGGTCATTGTGGTTTCCCTCTTTTTGGCAGCACTGAAAGCCCGGTGGGATTCATTGCGTTCCTTGCGGAGAAAGAACTTTTTTAGGAAAAAACCAAGTAAACTAGGACCGAGGGCCTGCAAGTGGAAGGTGGCATAGCAGGGTTTGGGACGCAGAGTTCTGTCCGTCAAAGATCCCGGCGTTCCCAGCCTTTGCTCCGCCAGCAGGGTTACAAAATGTCGGCAGCGGGTTGCGGGGATGGGAAATTAGGGAACTGCTGCGTGCCACGGGATTTCTTCCGCTTCTGCAGCCTGCTGTCGCCTCCCAGCTCGCTCACTGCCAAGCAGGGGGGCTCCCCCTGGCACGGCTGCCCCCGTGTGCCCGCCTAGTGCCCCGTGACTCCGAGGCAGTCATCCCAGAGGGAATTGTGCCGAGTTGCCTGCAGGTTTGGTGATCTGCTGGCTGGTGAGTTGATCTCTTTTCTGGGAGGTTATTCCTTTGGGAGACCAGACCTTCAGCTGCAGCAAAGGAGCGTTGCTCACAAGCGGCGCAGCAGCTTTGGGATCAGGTCTCTGAGCCACCGTCTTCCCACCTGTTAAAAAATAAGGTTGAAAGGGAGAAAGTTTCCTGGAAGAAGCTGCCACGAGGAGCTCAAACCCAAGGAAAGCTCTGGGATCTGATCAGGCATCAAGTGATTATTTTTATTTTCCAACCCAAGCAGTGATTTATCACAGAATCATGGAAGGGTTTGGGTTGGAAGGGACCTCACGGACCATCCAGTTCCAACCCCCCTGCCATGGGCAGGGACACCCTCCACTACACCAGGTTGCCCAAAGCCCCATCCAGACTGGCCTGGAACACTGCCAGGGATGGGGCAGCCACAGCTTCTCTGGGCAACCTGTGCCAGTGCCTCAGCACCCTCAGTCCTTTGAGGTCCTTCCCAACCCAACCCATTCCATGATCCTATGAGAGTGACCAAACGCTAGCACAAGGGACCAGGGAGACTATGGAATATCTGTTGTTGGAGACGGTCAAAACTCAACTGGATGAGGCTTTGAGCGACCTGCTTTGAGCACGGAGCTGGCTGGAGCCTTCTTCCAACCTGAATTCTTCCGAGATCCTGTGATACCATGCGTGTACCTTCCTGGGTATGACTCTCTCCTTTCTCCCAACCCAGGGCAGTGACGATGAGCAGCCTCCTGCCTTCATCAGGGGATGGAAACTGCTATTACATCCTGACAGAAGACTGTGCCTATGGCAGCAAGTACTTCCAAGCTGGGAACATGTGTTTCTGCAGCGAGAGGAGTTACTTGCGCAACTTCTCCGACAACGGGCCCCCGGCTTGCTTCTTGAAAGTCATCATGCTGGACGACAGCTCCACCGTCACGCTAAACGTAGAGATCCTCCAGCCGCTGCGCGAGGAGATGGCCGCCTTCCTCCTGGCCATCAGCAGCCACAACGAACGCTTGAACCACTTCTTGGAGAGGTTGAGCCTGGAGGCAGCTCTGCAGGCCGTGCCAGGCCAACAAGTGATGGTGGAAGTCGACCGGCAGCATTTCCCTGGTGTCATCCGCTACATCGGGAGCATTCACAAAAGCGCTTCGGCCGTGCTGTCTCCATTCTTCTTCGGGGTGGAGTTACAGGTGAATCATAGAATCTTCATAGAATCAGAATCATGGAATGGTTTGGGTTGGAAGGGACCTCACAGACCATCCAGTTCCAACCCCCCTGCCATGGGCAGGGACACCCTTCACTACACCAGGTTGCTCAAAGCCCCATCCAACCTGGCCTGGAACACTGCCAGGGATGGGGCAGCCACAGCTTCTATGGGCAACTTGTTCCAGCGCCTCACCACACTCTGAGTGAAAAATTTCTTCCTTATATCCAATCTAAATCTCCCCTCTTTCAGTTTAAATCCATTGCCCTGTGTCCTGTCACTACACACCCTTGTAAAAAGTCCCTCCAGCTTTCCTGTAGCCCCTTTAGGTACTGGAAGGTGCTGGAAGGTCTCCCCGGAGCCTTCTCCTCTCCAGGCTGAAGAGCCCTAACTCTCCCAGCCTGTCTCCAGAGCAGAGGTGCTCCAGCCCTTGGATCATCTCTGTGGCCTCCTCTGGACCCGCTCCAGCAGCTCCATGCCCTTCTGGTGTTGGGGACCCCAGAGCTGAATGCAGTATTCCAGGTGGGGTCTCATGAGAGCAGAGCAGAGGGGCAGAATCCCCTCCCTGACCTGCTGCCCACGCTGTTCTGGATGCAGCCCAGGACACGGGTGGCTTTCTGGGCTGCCAGCGCACGGTGCTGGCTCATGGTGAGCTTCTCATCCACCAGCACTCCCAAGTCCTTCTCCTCAGGACTGCTCTCAATCCATTCCCACCCAGCCTGTCCTTGTGCTTGGGATTGCCCTGACTCACGTGCAGGACCTTGCCCTTGCCCTTGGCCTCTCACCTCTCCAGCCTGTCCAGGTCCCTCTGGATGCCATCCCTCCCCTCCAGCGTGGCCAAGAAAGTAAGTCACTCATTTTCCCTTTGTGTTTGTGTACGTGACGCGTCCTCCTGGCGTGTTTTCAGGGCGAGGGTGAAAACAGAGGGCGCAGCGATGGATCTTACCGCGACACGGAGTATTTCAAGTGTAAGCGGAACTGCGGGATCTTCCTGCCGTTCAGCAGAGTCCAGTTTGCTCCCACGCCGGATGGTGACCGTGGGAAACAGAAGCCAGAACCGGACAGGGAGGAGGCGGTTCCTGTCAAAGTGGGAGATGCAGTCAGCTTCTACGTGGATGAAGTCCTCACGAAAGGAATAGCGATGGCGGTTTACAGGGAGGGGACCCAGTGGCTCGTTAAAGTTTGTCCGGTAAGACCAGTCTGCCTGCCTTTTCTTGGGTTTGGGAGACTTTTTTTAAAAAAAAACTATGTCATGGTGGGACATTAAAGAGTCCCACCATTCAGGAGAGAGAGGAAGGAATGTCTGAAAGGGATGTGAGGTCACATGCAACTTTTCCAGGCCTTTTTGAAAGATTGGTTCATATTCCAGGAACGCCCTATGTCTGATAAAGCATTTAGCTGATAGATTTATTTATTTTTTTTTTCCTCCTTTCAGGAAGAAGAAGGAACAACGGACATTTTCAGAGAAATTCCTATGGACTCTGTTGTGAAGGAGAGCTTGCAAAGTAGGTTATCATCAGCTGTGTCTGCCCTGTGCACGTTCCTGGGGATTTAGCATTTATTTCTTCTCTGCAGGGTGCTGATGAGCTGAAAGTCCAAAAAAAACCTTCAGCTAGTCCAAACTTAGTTAACCAGGAGGCAGAGTAGGTCGGTCGAAAAGTTCTGGACAAAATTCCTTGCGTTAGGCGGCTAAAGCTGAGTCTCCCTGTTTCTCAGGAAGAAGAAGAGCGAGTGTGATTGCAGCACATGAGTATTTCCTAGGGGGGAAGGCACCACTGGTTAAAGAGTCTTTAATTTAGCTGTAGGAGGTGGAAGAGGACCTTCATCCTGATGCCAGGCAAATTCAGGAAGGCACAGATGCCAGCGGCGACGGCGTGAGTCATTGGACAAGACAAGAAATTAGAGGCACCGTGCAGTTGTCAGGGCCAGCCCGTGGGGAGCCGTCATTAGATCCTTCACTGAGTTGATTCATCTCACAAAAGGCAGGAAAAGAATTTGGGAATAACCCCCTGCTGCCTTCTCAGCAGTCCGAAACGGCTCTGGGAAGGGCTGGATTAGCCCCAGGGCCAGCGAGAGGCTGGAGTGTGCAGCCTTGAGCAGGGAAACAAGGAGCAGGATCGTCTGCTCTCAACCTGTTGGACCAGCTTGGCCGTGTCGCTGAAACACGTCCTGAGAATTCCACCTCGTGTCTCTGGTGCTCAGCTTCAGGCTTGTCCGCGTGGTCTGGGATTTCAAAACAGGCCTGGCATTAGGTGAGATCCAGAGGTGTCGGCAGGTGGTGACTTCCTGCCTCACCTGACGTTTCCTGTTGCCCACTAGGTTTGTTTCCACCATTTGAGTCCGACACGGGCTTGGGACACCCAAACCCAATGAAACGAGAGATAAGCGAGAGCGGCGAAGAGTGTGAAACTGGGAATTCCTCCCTGGAGGTGAACTCCATGGTCCAGATCACCTTGGACAAGGGAAATCAAGTTTCAGGAATCATCCGCTGGTTGGGCTACCTGCCCCAAATTAAGCACAAAATGGCAGGAGTTGAACTGGTAAGGAGCAAAATATTTCCTGCGGGGAGACTTGTGTGGCAGAACGGGCGGGTCTTGGTTGCTCATGTCTTCTTGTGGAAGACCTTCAGCTTGTGGCCACGTGTCTCACAGCCTGACCTGCTGGCAGAACGGGCAGGTCCTGGTTGCTCGTGTCTTCTCTTGGAAGATCTTCTGCTTGTGGCCACGTGTCTCACAGCCTGACCTGCTGACAGAACGGGCAGGTCTTGATTGCTCATGTCTTCTCTTGGAAGACCTTCAGCTTGTAGCCACATGTCTCACAGCCTGACCTGCTGGCAGAATGGGCAGGTCTTGGTTGCTCACGTCTTCTCTTGGAAGACCTTCAGCTTGTGGCCACGTGTCTCACAGCCTGACCTGGGCCTCTGACGTGTCAGAGTGTGAGCTGTGAGGGCAAGAACACGATTGTGCCCTCCCTTCAGTCTGGGAGCAGAGCCTGGGGCATGATTACGAGGGATGGTTTGCTCTCTTCAAGAGCAATGTTACTGGAAAGCGGGATGGAAAAACCACGAATCCCACAAGCAGCATCAATGGGTTCAACACCCAACGCAGCACTTGGGATGTTAAAAAGCCGTACGGGCGATCGCGCCTCATCCGTGGAAAGCCTGCCCTCATTCCTCGCTGCTCTTTTCCCAGGATGAAGATAAGGGGGTCACTGCTGGCGAATGGCTGGGCAAATACTACTTCCACTGCGCTCCGAAGCGCGGCCTCTTCGTGAAGCTCCAGTGCTGCCAGCCCGACGTTCGCTTCCAGTGTTCGCACGACAGCGACCTGAGTCTCCTGGATTATGGTAAGTTCCATGAGGAGAAGCTGTGGAGAAGCCTCCTGTGCAGTGTCTTAATCAGTGGTTTAATATTCTTCACTTTCTTTGAGTGTTCCAAAAGATACCACGTCTAAGGATGCTGAGATTGCCATGGTGGTATTTATAGGGAATGTCCCAGAAGCGTGAGAGACAAGTCATTTGCTACAGGGATAATGTAGACAAGAGCATTGAGTATGGGGCAACATGTTGTCAGCGGGGCCAGAGGAGGCCACGAGGATGATCCGAGGGCTGGAGCACCTCTGCTCTGGAGACAGGCTGGGAGAGTTGGGGCTGTTCAGCCTGCAGAAGAGAAGGCTCCGGGGAGACCTTCCAGCACCTCCCAGTACCTAAAGGGGCAACAGGAAAGCTGGAGAGGGGCTTTGGACAAGGGTGTGGAGTGACAGGACACAGGGCGATGGCTTTAAACTGGAAGAGGGGAGATTTCAATGGGATCTCAGGAAGAAATTTTTCCCTCTGAGGGTGGTGAGGCACTGGAACAGGTTGCCCAGAGAAGCTGTGGCTGCCCCATCCCTGGAAGTGCTCAAAGCCAGGTTGGATGGGGCTTTGGGCAACCTGGTGTAGTGGAGGGTGTCCCTGCCCGTGGCAGGGGGGTTGGAACTGGATGGTCTGTGGGGTCCCTTCCAACCCAAACCATTCCATGATTGTATGCTAGGACATGGCTCTGGTGAAGAAGAGATGGTTTGGGTATGTCTCCATTTCCAGTAGATTAATTACTAGAGAGCCAAGTCTTCATCCCAGCATAGTTGAGTCCCAGCAGAAGCAGCACAGAAGAGCAAGGTGCTGACCTGTGAGCAGAGCTCTGGGGCATCAGGGAAGGGCAGAGCTGCCCCAGATGAGGTAGAATCACAGAATTGTTTAGGTTGGAAAAGACCTTTAAGATCCTCGAGTCCCCCTGGTAACCAAGGACTGCCAAGTCCACCACTAAACCAAGGCCCTCAGCACCACATCTGCACGTCCTTTAAATACCAGCCGTGATGGTGATTCAACCACTTCCCTGGGCAGCCTGTGCCAGTGCTTGACAACCCTTTCAGTGAAGAAATTTTTCCTGATATCCAATCTAAACCTCCCCCGGCACAACTTGAGGCCGCTTCCTCTTGTCCTATCACTTGTTACTTGGGAGAAAAGACCAACCCCCACCTTGCTACAACCTCCTTCCACGTAGTTGTAGGGAGCGAGAAGGTCTCCCCTCAGCTTCCTGTTCTCCAGGCTGAACACCCACAGTTCCCTCAGCTGCTCCTCATAGGACTTGTGCTCCAGACCCTTCACCACCTTCGTTGCCCCTCTCTGGACACGCTCCAGCACCTCAAGGTCTGTCTTGCAGTGAGGGGCCCGAAACTGAACCCAGGATTCCAGGTGCAGCCTCACCAGTGCTGAGTACAGGGGGATGGTCACTTCCCTGGTCCTGCTGGCCACACTAGTTCTGATACAAGCCAGGATGCCATTGGCCTTCTTGGCCACCGGGGCACACTGCTGGCTCAGATTCAGTTGGTTGTTGACCAACACGCCCAGGTTCTTTTCCACCAGGCAGCTTTCCAGCCACTCTTCCCCAAGCCTGGAGCGTTGCACGGGGTTGTGGTGACCCAAGCGCAGGACCCGGCACTCGGCCTTGTGGAACATCACACAGTTGGCCTCAACCCATCGATGCAGCGTGTGCAGATCCCTCTGGAGAGCCTTCCTGCCTCCAGCAGATCAACACTCCTGCCCAGTTTGGTGTCACCTGCAAACCCACTGAGGGTCCACTCGATCCCATTGTCCACCCTATTGATAAAGGTATTAAAGAGAACTGGCCCCCGTAGTGAGCCCTGGGGAGCACCACTGGTGACCGGCCACCAACTGGACTTAACTCCATTCACCACCACTCTTTGGGCCCGGCCATCCAGCCAGACTTTTTGTATCCAGGTGGGAAGCTAAAGGGAGTTGCTTCTGTTGCTTCTTTTGCAGGAGGGCAAGAAGTTCTTCCACAGATTCCAGACAGTTTTCCTCCCCTCAGGAACGAGGCAGCGGTACGTGTCCTGCGGGGCCGGATGAAGGGGATCCAAGGCCACTGTAATTCCTGCTATATGGACGCAGCTCTCTTCAGGTGAGGACCTGCTTGGGTGGTGCCAGTTCGTTAAACGAGTGGGTTTTTTTTTTTAAACTGGGCAGCGCTCGGAGGTCCCAGCTTCCCTGTGCAGCGCTGTTCGGAGAGGAAGAGGCTCCGTGGTGCCCCCCAGGAGCAGTTTTGGCTGCCAAGGACGAGATTTCGTTCCCTCTGAGCTGTTTCCTTGCTCATTGAAGGTGTCACTAAACTGGATGTGGTTTGTCTCACCGCGGAGACGCGCTGTCCCTCGCCTCTCTGTCACTGCCTGTCGGAAATAAAAGCCACCAGCCGTCCCCAGGCACCTGGTTTGGTTCCAACTCCTGCTGCAACCCCGTCAGACTTACCCAGCGCCCTCTTTTCACAGCCTCTTCTCCTGTACGTCCGCCTTGGACTCCATGCTCTTCAAGCCCTTCCCGCTGTGTGACCGGAACGTCCAGAGCATTCTGCGGGATGAGATTGTTAATCCCCTCCGAAAGTGAGTATAGGATGTGGGAATTCTGGAAGTCAGCCGTCTGCCTTCGTACCTTCTCTGCTGCCCTGCCAGGTGGTACCTGTCACTGAGGGAAAGGGGTTACCTGGAGCATCTCAGCCACATCCAAAGGTCTTCATACCAGGTTTCTCTTCCAGTTGTTCCCTTCCCCAGGTTGTGAGGCTGTCATGACTCCTCCTACTTCTGCTCAGAAGGAAGCCCTGCGAGCTGTAGTTCTCAGTGAAAGGATGAAAGGGGGATTCCAGGGATTGAGACCACCTCTGTGGAAGAGCCCTAGAGCTGATGAAGCAACGGCGTTGCTTTCATCAGCAGTTAGTCCCAAAGGCAGTAATGGGGATGGATTGTGGCTTGAGAGCTAAATTCTCTGGATTTTGTATCAAAGATACCAGGTTCTTTCCTCAACCTCCCCAGACAGGTATGGAAGAAAGGCATGGAGAGCTGCTTCCACGTAAGACATTGGCATCCTCCTTGGGGAGGCAGTGCTCCTGGGGCATTCCATGATGTTGAGGTTTGATCTTTCCCGCAGAGAAGGACTCAGGGATACTGCTGGATGAAAAACTGGACACGAGCCAGCTATGTTCGTTTTGCAGCCCAGAAAGCCAACCGTATCCTGGGCTGCATCCAAAGAAGGGTGGCCAGCAGGTCAAGGGAGGTGATTCTGGCCCTCTGCTCTGCTCTCCTGAGACCCCCTCCTGCTGGAGCACTGCGTCCAGCTCTGGGGTCCCCAGCACAAGACACATGGACCTGTTGCAGCAGGTGCAGAGGAGGCCACAAAAATGGTCAGAGGGCTGGAACACCTCTGCTGTGGAGACAGGCTGAGAGAATTGGGGCTGTTCAGCCTGGAGAAGAGGAGGCTCCGGGGAGACCTTCCAGCACCTTCCAGTACTTAAGGGGGGCTTATAAGAAAGATGGGGACAGACTTTTTAATAGGGCCTGTAGTGACAGGACACAGGGCAATGGCTTTAAACTGAAAGAGGAGAGATTTCAATGGGAGATAAGGAAGAAATATTTTACAGTGAGGGTGATAAGACACTGGACCAGGTTGCCCAGAGAAGTTCTGGATGTCCCATCTGTGGAAGCATTAAAGATTGGGTTGGATGGGGCTTTGAGCAACCTGGTGTAGTGGAGGGTGTCTCTGCCCATGGTGTGAGGGAGCTGGACTTGGATGATCTTTAAAGGGTCCTTCCAACCCAAAGCCTCCGATTATTCTATGATTTAAATACACTGGAAAGATCATAGAATCACAGAACAGTTTGGGTTGGAAGGGACCTCACAGACCATCCAGTTCCAACCCCCTGCCATGGGCAGGGACACCCTCCACTACACCAGGTTGCTCAAAGCCTCATCCAACCTGGCCTGGAACACTGCCAGGGATGGGGCAGCCACAGCTTCTCTGGGCAACCTGTGCCAGTGCCTCAGCACCCTCAGAGGGAAGAATTTCTTCCTCAGATCCCATTGAAATCTCCCCTCTTCCAGTTTAAAGCCATCACCCTGTGTCCTGTCACTCCACACCCTTGTCCAAAGCCCCTCTCCAGCTTTCCTGTAGCCCCTTTAGGCACTGGGAGGTGCTCTGAGATCACCTGCAGCTGCTTTTTGTTCCTAGGACCGGCTTTGTCAGGGCTGGGAGCGTGATGCACCTGAGGGAGCAGCTGACTGAGAAGGGCCAGTGTTCCAGCTTCACCAACGCTGAGAAAGGTAACGTGCTCTCCGGGCCCTTCCCTGCTCGGCTCCGCTCTGCGCCGCCCCGTCCTGGCACCGGTGACAACTTCATCCTGTGCTTCTCCCAGGCACGTGCATTAATATTCCTGCCGTGCCGTTCGTTTGGGTACAAATGCACACGGAAAATCCTGCCAGCTTTTAAAACTCGACTGGAATTGGAAGTCTGGTGGAAAGATGGGAATCGCTGGGTTTCCACCTGGTGGCAGCTGTTGCCAGGAGGGGAGAGGGAGATCTGTGCGAGCAGAATTTAAACGAGGGAAATTTCCTTGACCTTTATACTTGGAGTTCTACCAAGTCCATCCCTGATGTCCCTGCGAGAATCCAGCTTGATTTATCATTTTGCCAAAACCGCCTTGGCTTGGAATTCTGGTACATTATTTGAAGATCCTCAAAGACTTTACTCTTAGTTTTAAGTGAGACAGAAAACACCTCCAGCTGAAACCCACCAGTCTCTGCTTGCTGTCACCACATTCCCACCCATGCCTGGCCCAACCCCGTGTATTTTACTACAAGGAAACACATTCCACCAATGCCAAACATCACTGCAACAACCTGGAAGCACCTGGATAGGAAACAGGTGGCATTGATTACTCCAGAAACAGCAGGTATCTTGCCAGTGAACAGCACTTGAGTTTTGTACCTCCGAATATTTATTTTATAGAATTATAGAATGGTTAGGGCTGGAAGGGACCTTCAAAGGTCATCTAGTCCAACCCCCCTGCAAGGAACAGGGATAACAGATTTTAGCCACGGATAGTTCAACTGTTTGCTTTCTTGAATTTCCAGAGCTGTCCCTGGTTTCCCTTGGAGTTTCTACTTTTGGAGTTTCTACTTTTGGACAGCAGTAACTGTCCGTTAGGGTCTCTGAGATAGTGTTGCTGTGATGGCCCAGGATCTGAGGGCTGGTTTGGGTTTTTTCGTGCTCACTCGAGGGTTTGTGCGTTAACCAGGTGCTCTCAGCTTTTAGCCTGGTTGTCCCGTTACCTAAAGGAAAATTCCAGGTTCCCGAAATGCTGGCTCATGTTCATCTGGCAGTTTTTGCCTTCTGGATGCAGCGGGGCAAGGCAGTGCCCCTGGTGAGGTGTGACCTGTGCTTTTCTCCGATCTTCCAGATCCTGAAGAGTTCCTCAATCTCATCATGCATCAGATCCTGGGAATAGAGCCACTCTTGAAACTGCAGTAAGTTTCCATATCTAAGTGATCCGATTTTCCCTGGGCCAGGCTCGTGAGTTTTCCACCTCACCGTCACGGGGTGTTCCTTGTACCTTTTGTTGTGGACGTGCAGCTCGGAGAGTTGTGTGCAGCTCCTCTCTGCTGTCCGTGTGGTCTTGTTTGTTGGGATCACATCCAGGAAAAGACACTTCTAAACTCCCTCTGGAGATGCCGCCTATCAGAAAATGAGGATAAAAACCTGATCTCATCCTTAGGGAGAGCCAGCAAGGGTTTGAGAAACATAGAGCAGTATCTGACAGCCTTTGGATGCGTTTGGGATGTGTCCAGGCTGTCAAGCTGGCTCAGGTCCTGCAGCCTCTCCAACAGGCAGTCCATGGATGCAGTCCCAGTTTTTCAGGACTCTACAAAGAGGATGAGAGGCTGAAGGAAGCCAAAAATAATTGCTGTTCAGGAGCATAGAAGGGGATTGTTGGGTTTCTGTGCTCCTTTGTTGAGGTGTCAGTCAAGCTGTAGATGGTGGAGCACTCGGAAGGGCTGAGCACAAAGACGACTCTGTTCAGCAGCTCCCCTGCAGAGAGGCATCCGAAGGAAATCCTTCCTCTGCTGGCTCGGAGATCTGGGGGCGGTGGGAGATCTTCTGCACACAACTCACCTTTTATCGAAGTGTCTTTTTCATGTTTACATCGACGTGGGGAAGTTGAGTTTCGCTTATAGGAGCAGGATGTGATGCTCTGGAGGGATAATGAGACTGAAGGTGGGACTTGTGTCCCCTTCTCATGGCACGTGTTGAGTGTTTCTGGGTGGAAAAAGTGCTTCATGTCGGTGTCGCACCAAGCAGCCCGCGGTGACCTGGGCCCAGAAGCTCTTGAAGGACAAAACCAGTGTGTCCTCTGGGAGCTCGGATGTTTGTGGCACCAGGTAAACAAGCCCCGTGACCACTCCTTGCAGGTCAGGAGGCCAGAGGGAGCAGGACTGTTACTGTTACCAGATATTTATGGACAAACAGGAGGATCTGGTGGTTCCCGACGTGCAGCAGTTAGTGGAACGCTCCTTCCTGTCCTCCGACCTGAAGCTAGTGGAGGTGAGCCCAGCTGCCTTTCACCTACGCCGCTCTCTGCTGCCTCTTTCTTGCTTCCTCCAACGTACCGGTGCCTGCCAGCGAGTCTGCAGTGGGTCCAGTATGTCCTACATCCACCATGGCCAAGAAGCAGGGTACAGCCACAAGAGAGAGGTCCTGGGGAATCGTAGCGTGACCTGGGAAGCGGGCTTTGCTTTCCCAGTTGCTCCCTGAATAAGTGGAGCAGAAAGTCTTTACTCCCAGCAGCAATATGGAGAGAAGAGTCTCTGGGGCTTGTCTCTTCTGGCAGGGTGACTCGTTTGTCTTTCTTTTCCCAGATCCCATCTTGCTTCATTATCCAAATGCCGCGGTTTGGGAAGGAATATAAAATGTTCAGCAAAATCATTCCTTCCTTGGAGCTGGATATAACAGATCTGCTGCTTGACAGTAAGTTGTTGGGCAGTGGGAAAGCTGCGGGCTGGGACTGTAAGCAACCAGGTGGCAGGTCTCACCTCTTTGGGTGGTGGCAGGTCTCACCTCTTTGGGTGGTGGGCAGATGGAGGGTGTGTTCAAGGGCAGGGTGGAGGAGGCCTTGAGCAACCTGATCTAGTGGAAGGTGTCCCTGCCCATGGCAGGGGGGTTGGAACTAGATGATCTTTGAGGTCCCTTCCAACCCAAACCATTCCATGATTCTTCTTCCCAGAACACCAGTTTTGGCAGGACAAGTTGGATTTCAGGTGAGATCTGGAGAAGACACATCCTCTCTGCCCCTGTTGCCCCTGCAGGTCCCAGGGAATGCTGCGTGTGCGGCGATGTCGCCACCCTGGAGTGTTCAGAGTGTTTCAAAGACAAGGTATTCGCAGCCACGGGCCTGAAGCAGTTCTGCAGCTCCTGCTCCAGACAGGTATTCCATCTTCTTTGGCCGCTCACGACATCTGCTTTGGTGGCTGACAGCAGATTGAACCCCCCAAAACGCCCACGTTTCCCCTGCAGGTTTGGCACAGAGGTGCCCCTTCTGGAACATCAGTCCCACCACCTGCATGAGCAGGGTTAGGTGCCACACCTTACCGAACCCTCTGCTTACGTGCAGCCTAAACAAGCACTGGTCCTGCACAGGCTGAGTGCTGGGCCCTCACCAGGAGCATTCCTACAGCTTTCTGACCTTTCTTGGAAGGTGGCAGGCGCCCATCTTTAGCTCCCTGCTGCCAACAGGTTGACACAATGCCATTCCCTGGCACGCAGGGACCGTGGGAGTCAGATCAGTGGGGAATAAACTGAGGGTGGGACCCCTGCACACTGCTCTTTCTAGCAGGCCAGGTTCAGTTCTGCCCACTCAGCAGTGCCACCCCATCATCTCTCCTCAGGTTCACTCCCACTACCAACGCAAAGCTCACAAGCCAACTAGGCTGCACATTCCAGAAGAATTTCACAGTCGGAACCCCCGGGGCAGCCAGCAGGTCCCTCGCGAGAAGATGGAGCTCTTCGCAGTGCTCTGCATCGAGACCAGTCATTACGTCTCCTTTGTGAAATACGGCCCCGAGAACCAACACTGGATGTTCTTCGACAGCATGGCCGACAGGCATGGTGAGGACGTGGTGGTGGGCTCGGAGCCTTGGTCGCCACCGGGCGCTGCGCGGTGGGCAGCTGTGAGGGTCTGCAGTGCTCGTTGCGTAGGTGGTGGTTGGTCTACCTTTTCTTCTGAGGCCCCTGTGTGACTCAGGCTCCCTCTGGACCCTGCTTCTCATGGTGACCGTTTAGGTAGGTCCCAGAGAAGAGTATGGCCAAGCCAAGCACCTGGAAGTTCCTCCTAGTGCTTTCATCCTCTGGCAGCGTTCAAACAAGGGACTTCTTGAGTCAGCTGGGACTGGCTGCCGTGTGGGTGAGGACCGTTCTCCTGTCCTTCCCCACTTTGTTGTTGGCCTCCAGATCTCTCAGCCAAGACAGAACCTTACTGTTGAGTGTGATGGTGTCTGCTTGAGCTGTAGGTACTCATCCCTTGGGACCTGGTTTGGACTTTTCTCCTTCTTTCTGGGTTAGGTGATGAAAACGGCTTCAACATTCCCACGGTAACGCTGTGCCCTGAAGTTGCCAAATACCTGGACTTGCCGCTGGCTGTGCTGGCCCTGGAGCAGCCTCGGGACATGGATGGAGTGGCCAAGCGCCTCTTCTGCGACGCCTACATGTACATGTACCAGAGCAAGAAGATGGCCCTCTACAAGTGACACTGCCGTGAGCCGGTGCCGCAGAGCGGCGCGGCGTCGGAAACGTGAGCTTGGAGCAACCCCCCTGAGGGGGGACCTCATTAATGTTTATAAATATGGAAAGGGTGACTGCCACAAGGATGGAGCCAGGCTCTTCTCAGTGGCACCCAACGATAGGACAAGGGGAAATGGATCTAAGCTGGAACGCAGGAGGTTCCGCTTAAACATGAGGAAGAACTTCTTCCCAGTAAGGGGAACAGAACACTGGAACAGGCTGCCCAGAGAGGTTGTGGAGTCTCCTTCTCTGGAGATGTTCCAAACCCACCTGGACACGTTCTGGTGGGATCTGATCTAGCTGGTCCTGCTGCAGCAGGGGGATTGGACCAGATGATCCTTTGAGGTCCCTTCCAATCCCTGACATTCTGGGATTCTGTGTGATTCTGTGAAGCTCGGAATCGGTGAAAGCAACTGGAGTTTGGGTGCACCGAGCTTCCACCTCTGCCTCTTCTTACCTCTCCCAGTGTCTGGTAACCAGTATCCAGCTGTCCACATCAGCCCGTCCGGGTTTGTGAGATCCTGTACCTGGCCTTACCGTACTGAATTAATTACTCTCAAATTCATTCTCATTTCCTACTTTCCAGCCTCCTTCCTCCCCAGGCCCTCTGCAGCTCTGCCCTACCTCGGAGTCTTCCCCACCATCCTTTTCTCCCTGCCAGCCCTTCCCTGCAAAGCTGAGGACCAGCGTCTGATCCAAACACGAACCGTTATCTCCAGGTTTGCAAAGAGCACATGGCAACCACAGCCTCGCCCTGCGGAACATCCTCACGTCGCCACGCGGAGGGAGGAAACCAGGAGGGGTGAGCTGCACTGGTGTGGTCCAGAGATGGGTCAGGACGAGGTGGGATGTGACCCTCCACCTAAAGCTGGGTCCCCGAATTGTCCGCGCTTCCCTTATCCAACACTCCGGCACTTGGAGTCACCATCCCTCATTTTCAACCGTGGCATTAACTGGGTGTCTTCAGCTGCAAATAGGCTTTAAAAACACGTGGTTTTCCAAGAACAAAACTGGAAAGAGAGATGGGAGCAGAGGAGCAGCGTGTGAGCCCAGTATGCTGTCCCCGTTTCTCCAAAGTCTGCACATCGCTGCGTGATTTTTCCAACCTCGCTTTTAGCACTTACTGTCCCACCTTTGCACCCACTTCTGACCAAGAACCGAATTCCGAGGGCAAAATGGGCAAAACTGGGCATTCTTGGCTTTTCTGCCGTGACTGCAGTAAGGTTCAGGGTCCCTGGGTGGGAACTGGTCTTCCTTAAGTTAAATAACTTTATATTTGCAAACCCAGTCAGTGCTATGAACTGGGTTGCCCACATTCCAGATGGCACCGACAGGACACCAGAACCTTGAGGGACGCATCCAGGAGCTCCAGATGTGCAGTTGTTTTCATCCTGCTTTTTTTTGGTTTTTTGGGGTTTTTTTTCCCCCCTCTTTAACTCAGGGTGCAGTAATTGTCACACGCAGCCTGTGGCTTCGTGTCAGTCTTGTTGACTTATCTGTACGTGGTGGCCAAATTCACCTTCCAATTGGCCTTGCTGAGCGTTTGGGCCTCAACACCAAGTTGACCACGAGGCAGCGATGTGTCCTCGTGGTCGAGAAGGTGAGTAACGATCTGGGCTGCGTTCCAAGTGTTGCCAGCAGGTCAAGGGAGGGGATCCTTCTCCTCCACTCAGCACTGGTAAGGCCACACCTGGAGTACTGGATCCAGTTTTGAGCTCCTCAGTAGAAGATAGATGAAGAATGTCCAACAAAGGGCCACGAAGATGACCATTTCTCCTATGAGGAAAGGCTGAGAGAGCTGGGGCTGTTCAGCCTGGAGAAGAGAAGGCTCCAGGGGACCTCATCAATGTCTAAAAATCCCTGAAAGGAGGGTGCAAAGAAGACTGAGCCAGCATCTTCTCCATGGTGCCCAGTTACATGACCAGATGCCCCGAAACACAAGGAGGTTCCTTCTGAACATCGAGATACTTCTTCACTGTGACGGTGATGAGCACTGGCAACTGTTACCAAAGAGGTGGTGGAATCTCCATCCTTGGAGAGATTCAGAATGGTCCTGGGCAAAGCCAAAGCACCAGCAGTTGAGTTTGTGTAGGGGTAGGCGGGATGGTGGCAGATGTAGCCACCAGATGATCAAGATGGATCATCCTGAGGATGCGTTGATCCCACTCCCGTTTGGGAACTGACTCTGGCTGATCCTCTGTGGCCATGGAGAGGGCGGAGGGGCTGGAGGGTGCTGCTGTCTTTCCTCATCTACTTGACGTCGCTTTTCATTCCTTCTCTCCTCAGAACTCAGGACAATCCCTACTCAGGTACGCTGGTGGTTGGGCTTTTGTGTCTCTGGTGCTTCTGCTCTAAAAAACGTTCAAACAGCAAACTTGTCCTTTTCCTGGAGTCTTTTTCCTCTCTTGGAATGCAAAGTGTGAGAACATGGTTGAGGAACATGAGGAACATTGAGAAACACAGTTTAGGGACCCTGACAGTGCAGGGGGAACGGTTGGACTCGATGATCTTGAGGGTCTCTTCCAACCAGATGATTCCGTAGGACAGTGCCAACAGCTGGAGCGCTGCCACAGGGAGGTCAAGCCTGTTGGGTTGGGTTTTTTTTTTTAAGAAACGAGACCATCAGGCCATGCTTCGTTAAAGCTCTTTTAATTATTTTTTATTTTCCCCCCATCAACATCGATTGCAAAGCTCTGAACAGTGGCTGTGCCAGGAGGGCGGGCGATGTGCCCGCGGGGTTGGTGCATCTCTGGGGATTTCCCTCTTGCCATCCCACATGGACCTTTCCGATGGGTGGCTCAGCTCTGGGTCTGCACATTCCACAAGCTCCGGGGAAAGGATTTACTCTCTTTCCGTTACAGATTTACAATCATGGAATGGTTTGGGTTGGAAGGGACCTCAAAGATCATCCAGTTCCAACCCCCTGCCATGGGCAGGGACACCCTCCACTACACCAGGTTGCTCAAAGCCCCATCCAGCCTGGCCTGGAACACTGCCAGGGATGGGGCAGCCACAGCTTCTCTGGGCAACCTGTGCCAGTACCTCACCATTCGGTCTATGCCAGGGTTTTTTTGGCCCATTCTATGCACCAACTTCTCTTGACCCTGTTTTGATTAAAGCCTTCCATCATGGCCTGGGCATGAGACCTACCCCCAGTGGAGCTACCAAGGGGTTTCCCTGGAATTAGGGTCATGGGATGCCACGAAACAGGGCTGTGAGGCACTTGCTGGGACCACCCCCAGATGCTCTCACGGATTGGCACTTGCTTTTCATCCCAATTTTATCGAGTCATAAACCACGACGTGAAGGACGTTGGATTAAACCTTCAAGCTGAAGACCACGAGTGTTTTGAAGGACTAGGGCAGCCACGTGGCGGGGCTACAGCAGGTAAAGGCTTGTATTTCACTTTTTGCTTAGGATGAAGCCAATTGTGGGCATCAGTGCCACGCTTCCTCCATGAACATCGGGTCAGAGAGTGCAGGCAACAGCCTGGAGATGTCCTCCATGCCCCGGGGAACGTGCACAGAAGGGAAAGAGGGAAAATGGAGAGCAGGAAGAGCAAAATGCATCTGCCACGGACGCTCTGTAGGGCGTAGGTGGGGTGTAGAAGACCCACCCTTCCCATGGGGGTGGACTCCTTCTTGTGCCCTCAAGACTTGGTCCCTAGTGCCACCAAGGAGCTTTGGCATGGATTGTGACCACAGAGGGCGCAGGGCTGGCAGGGTCACCGAGGTGGGCAGCACTATCACAGCAGAAGGCACAAGGTCTGGCAGGGCCACCAAGGCGGGCAGCACTGCCACAGCAGAAGGCACAGGGTTTGGCAGGGCCACCAAGGCGGGCAGCACTGCCACGGCAGAAGGCACAGGGTTTGGCAGGGCCACCAAGGTGGGCAGCACTGCCACGGCAGAAGGCACAGGGTATGGCAGGGCCACCAAGGTGGGCAGCAGTGCCACAGCAGAAGGCACAGGGTTTGGCAGGGCCACCAAGGTGGGCAGCACTGCCACAGCAGAAGGCACAGGGTTTGGCAGGGCCACCAAGTTGGGCAGCACTGCCACAGCAGAAGGCACAGGGTTTGGCAGGGCCACCAAGGTGGGTAGCACTGCCACAGCAGAAGGCACAGGGTTTGGCAGGGCCACCAAGGCAGGCAGCACTCATGGCAGAAGGTGCAGGGCTAGCAAGGCCAGCGAGGTGGGCAGGGAAGGACCATCGCTTCCAGAGGACATGGAGGCAGCTGCCTCCCAGCTCTGCCTGCCCCATCCCTCTGTGCCCAGCTTTGCTGCTGGCACCTCAGCGAGCACTTCCAGTTCCTGCAGGGTCTTCAGATCAGCACCACGCAGCAGCAACCATTAATTCCCAGTTAGTCACGTGGTCCTCAAAAGAGCGTGGAGAAGGAGCTGGCCCCAGGCAGGGGCTGGCACAGCACGGGGGGCGAGCAGGGGCTCCCTCACTGGCTGGCCTGGCGAAGCTCGGTGAGGAGGTGGTGCAGCCTCTCGGTCACGGCCACCTGGCACGAGAGCAAGAGGGGACAGTGAGTGTGCCCTCCCTGGTGGGACAGCAGCCCCGTGGCCTGCGTCCACCCACCACTGCGGTTCCATGGCAGGCTTTGCCCAGGCCACCATGGGGTGCTTGGGCACGTACCAATGGTGCCAACAAGCGGCAGACGTACCGGGTAGGGCTGTGGCTCACGGAGCCGGCGGTGGGCGGCGCTGAGCAGGCTGAGGGACGCCTGTGCGTGGTTCCTCACCTCCAGCAGGCTGGGCAGCGGCTCACACACCTGTGGGATGGAAAGGGAGGACCATGTCCATGGAGGGTGCTGGCCACCCAGCCCCAATCCCCAACGAGCCAGCTCCAGGCTGGACTCTGATGCCACTGTACCCATGGTGGCACCTGAGTTGGGGCAGGGAACATCTCAGGCGCAAGGAAACCCCGGGGTTTAACCCTTTGATCCTGACATAACTGCCAGGACACCACCACTTGGTCCTTCACCCAGTGTGGGAGAGGACACCCCAGCACCAGAAGACAGAGCCACCTCTGACCTGGCCATCTCTGAAGTACGTGTGATGGAGGGGCTCCACGGTGGTGGGCACAACCTTGCAGGTCTCACCAAGCTGCCCCAGGACACGGATGGCCAGCTCCTGCCCTGCACTGGGTGAGGGTTCCTCCTCCAGGGCCATGAGGTCCATGAAGGGGTGACCTGCAGGGGTGCCAGGTTAGGGCCCAGTGGGTGCACAGGACATCGGGAACTGGGTTACAGAGCAGGAGTAGGGGATGCAGGTGAACAGGGCAGCACCGTGGCAACGGTCTCCCAACTCACCGGCAGCATCGTAGAGCCGATAGATTGTCTTCGTCCCTGGGATAGTCATCTTCTCCTCATCTTCGGTGAGCTTCAGGCAGGGGGAGCCATTGACCTCCACCAGCTGCAGGAGAAGGAGGTTATGGAGATGGGCACCTTATTTTGGTCGCTTGCACCAGCTCATGCTGGTGTCCCCACATGCTCGGGAGACCACTGATGTAACCAAAAACCCTGAAATCACCCCAAAGTTGGATGTCCCGCCTCCTCCTGCCTGCAAGCTTGGTCCAGGGGTCTCATGAACATTATCTCCAAGGAGCACAGAGCTGGAGGCACTGAGTGCACCCTTAGCAACTTTGGAGATGACACCAGCTGAGTGGTGTGGTGGATTCCCTTGAGGGACAAGATGCCACCTGGAGGGACCTTGACAGGCTGGAGGAGTGGGCCCCCATGAACCTCAGGAAGTTCAAGGAGGCCAAGTGCAGGTTCTGCACATGGGTTGGGGCAATCCCCAGTATCAACACAGACTGGGGGATGAAGGGACTGAGAGCAGCCCTGAGGAGAAGGACTTGGGGGTGCTGGTGGGTGAAGAATTAGACATGAGCTGGCAATGGGCACCTGTAGCCCAGAGAGCCACCTGTGTCCTGGGCTGCATCAGAAGGGTGGCCAGCAGGTCAGGGAGGGGATTCTGCCCCTCTGCTCTGCTCTTGTGAGACCCCCTCCCACTGGAGCACTGCATCCAGCTCTGGGGTCCCCGACACAAGAAGGACACAGAGCTGCTGGAGCGGGGCCAGAGGAGGCCACGGAGATGCTCCGAGGGCTGGAGCACCTCTGCTATGGAGACAGGCTGGGAGAGTTGGGGCTGTTCAGCCTGGAGAAGAGAAGGCTCCGGGGAGACCTTCCAGCACCTCCCAGTGCCTGAAGGGGCTACAAGAAAGCTGGAGAGGGACTTTGGACAAGGGTGTGGAGTGACAGGACACGGGGTGATGGCTTTAAACTGGAAGAGGGGAGATTTCGATGGGATCTGAGGAAGAAATTCTTCCCTCTGAGGGTGGTGAGGCACTGGCACAGGTTGCCCAGAGAAGTTGTGGCTGCCCCATCCCTGGCAGTGTTCCAGGCCAGGCTGGATGGGGCTTTGGGCAACCTGGTGTAGTGGAGGGTGTCCCTGCCCATGGCAGGGGGGTTGGAGCTGGGTGGTCTGTGAGGTCCCTTCCAACCCAACCCATTCCATGATTTGCTGATACTGCCCTCACAGCACCGGCCCGTAGGGCCGGATCCCCCATTTCTGCGCAGCCGCAGCCGCGCGGAGCCGTGGGAGAAGCCCAGGAGCCCCCGGCCGGCCCCACGCGCCGAGCAGGGCGGAGCTGCTGCCACCACTACCTTGTAGACGCAGCCCAGCGATGGCTGCAGGGGACACGTCACCAGGTGCGTCCCGACGCCGATCATGTCCACCTCGCTCCCCTGGTGCAGCAGAGAAGACAGCGGCCATCACCGGCCCACCCTGCCACTGGTTTTTAAGCCCACGCCAAAACCAGAGCCACGGGGCAGGTCCGTGGATGCTCTGCCCAAAGTCTGTCTGTCCCACTCAAAAGTCATTTTCTTTTTTTCCAGCCTGGAAACTCTTCTCACTCAAGGAGAAAGTCCCAGGTGACTCTCCTGCCCACTCCACGCACCCCAGACCTCAATGGCACCAGTGCAAGCCGAGGTGCCACCCCAGCCCGGCCAGCAGCCACCTCACCTCCCGCCTGAACTCCTCCAGGCTCTGCTCGCTGATGTCGTTGCTGACGGCGATGGGGATGGTCTCAAACCAGGGCACCTGGAAGCTGGAGATGGGCAGGGAAGGGAGGAGGCGCAGGGTTTGGGTCGGGGGGGGTCACCCCTGGCTCCTCTCGTGACAC
Source organism: Tauraco erythrolophus (assembly GCF_009769465.1). Lineage (NCBI taxonomy): Eukaryota > Metazoa > Chordata > Aves > Musophagiformes > Musophagidae > Tauraco > Tauraco erythrolophus. Next base: position 105,011,679 of record NC_141467.1, read on the forward strand.
CCCCTGGAACAAGGAGACCTCCTCCTCTGGTGCCCGGGGTGGGGAAGGTGGGAACGGGTGGCAGCTGCCTGGTCTTGGTCAGAGACTCACTGAGCACCGCAGGCTCGGAGCGCTCGGCGGATCTCCTTGGACTGCTGCGCCAGGTCCCCGCTGTCCAGGCGCACCCCGATGGCCCGGTAGCCCAGCTGGTCCAGGGCCAATGCCACGGCACAGAAGTTTGGCAAGCCGCTCCTGGAACGGGCAAGGAGAAGGTTAGTGTCCCTTACTGGTGGGACAGGGACCAGGGCCAATCCCGCAGCATCGGAGCGTGGGGATGCCATCAGGTGGCACCAGCCCTGCTTCGAGGCCACCGAGCGAGGAGGGACGCGTCTGTCCCCTCTGTCATGGTGGCAAAGCCACCTTGGGGAGCACCCAGCGTCCTCACCTCCTGACACAGTAGGTGTCCAGCAGCCCCTGGAAGTTTTGCGGGAAGGTGATGGCGTAGGACACGAAGGCGGCCAGCTCGCCCCGGTTCGCCTTCTCGGGGGGGGTCTGCAGCAGCTCGCACACCCGCCCCAACCACGACTGCGCCAGGGCCGGGAGATCCACTGGCTCTCCTCCTGCCAGCGGCGACAGCTCCTGCCAGGGGCACATGGGCATTGCACACCTCATGGGATCCTCCATGGGGCTGGGAACGCGGCCGTGGGCAGAGCATCCCATCCCCATCCCCATCCCCATCCCCATCCCCATCCCCATCCCCATCCCATGCCATCCCCGTGGCGATGCTCACCCGGGGCTGCACCTCCTCCAGCGAGGCGAAGGACATGATGAAGGAGTGGGCGACGGTGCCGCGCACTGGGATGCCGTAGAGCTTCCCCGCCAGGACGTTGCTGGTGTAGTCGAAGCCTGTGAGGAGCAACGGGGTGGAGGGACACAGGTGACGGGGTGGCCGGGATGGAGGGACACAGGTGACAGGGCGGAGGGACACGGGTGATGGCGTGGAGGGACGTGGGTGACGGCATGGCCGGGATGGAGGGACGCAGGTGATGGCGTGGAGGGACACGGGTGACGGCATGGCCAGGGTGGAGGGACGTGGGTGACAGCATGGCCAGGGTGGAGGGACGCGGGTGACAGGGTAGAGGGACATGGGTGACAGCGTGGCTGGGGTGGAGGGATGCAGGTGACGGGGTGGAGGACACGGGTGATGGTGTGGAGGGACGTGGGTGACGGCATGGCCGGGGTGGAGGGACACAGGTGATGGCGTGGAGGGACGTGGGTGACGGCATGGCTGGGGTGGAGGGACGCGGGTGACAGGGTAGAGGGACATGGGTGACAGCATGGCTGGGGTGGAGGGACGCAGGTGATGGCGTGGAGGGACATGGGTGATGTAGTGGAGGGACATGGGTGACGGTCTGGCCAGGGTGGAGGGACGCAGATGATGTGGTGGAGGGACGCGGGTGATGGGGTGGAGGGACACAGGTGACAGCATGGCTGCAGCACCGGATGGCCCCACGGGGCAGCACCCACCCCCGATGTAGGAGTACTTGGAGGCCGACAGGGCACCGTCCGGCCCCTGCGCACGCCGGAGCCCCATCTCCATCAGCTTCACGTCCGGACCGGCGAGGAGTCGGAAGCGAGCGGCGTTCGTGGCCACCAGGCTGAGGGAGGAAGAGGCAGGTCACACCAGGGCAAGCCGGGCACTGGGCTGAGGGTGGGGGGAAACCGCAGGATCCACCACTCAACCACAACTGGCACGCGGGCACATGGCGTGGCCGCTGTGGGATGCGGAGGGTTGGGCACAGCAGCCGGACGTCCCTACCTGGCGTAGCTGACCAGGCACAGCAACATGGTCTCCAGCAGCTGCACCACCAGCAGCGGCCCCTTCACCTGCAGGAACGGGACCTGTGGGACAGCTGGGCAGTGACATCCCCGTCCTCCCCAGGGACGCGGGAGCCGGCAGCTCCGAAGCCCCTCGGAAGCCCAGGAAGGCATCGAGCGTGTCCCACCCTGGCGAAGACAACGGAGCCCTCCGGCGCGGCGGAGATGGTCACCTCGGAGGCGGTCTACGGTGGCCAAGTAATCGAAGAAGGCGTCTTCCGTGGTGCTGGGCAGGACGGAGCGCAGGTAGGCGACATCTGAGGGGACGGAGCTCAGTGGGCACCGGGGCACCTTGTCCCCGGAGCCGCGGTCCTGTGGAGCACTGAACCCCCCCTCCATCCCATGGGCAGGTGCCAGCTCATGGGCACCGATGTCCCCACCCTCGGAGGGCGCCGTGGCCCCCAAAGCGCTTCTGAGGGATTCTCCATAGGATCACCGTCCTCCTAGTTTCCCTGGGGGCCATCCGTGTCCGTTCCCTGCTCCATGTCCACCTCGAAGGGTCCTCCTGTTCCTCACATCCCCTGGAGCCATGTCCCCATCCCTCCGTGTTCCCCTGAAAGATCTCCCTGTCCCCACCAAACCCCCCTGGAGGGATTCCCCACAGGATCACCGTCCTCCTGGAACGTGTCCCAGTGTCCCCCAAGCTTCCCTGAGCCTGTGTCCTGCTCCGTGTCACCTCAAAGGGTCCCCACATCCCTCCGTGTTCCCCTGAAAGATCTCCCTGTCCCCACCAAACCCTCCCCGGAGGGATTCTCCACGGGATCACTGTCCTCCTGGAACGTGTCCCAGTGTCCTCCAAGCTTCCCTGAGCCTGTGTCCTGCTCCATGTCACCTCGAAGGGTCCCCACATCCCTCGGAGCCATGTCCCCATCCCTCCGCGTTCCCCTGAAAGATCTCCCTGTCCCCACCAAATCCCCCCGGAGGGATTCTCCACGGGATCACCGTCCTCCTGGAACGCGTCCCCCAAGTTCCCCTGAGCCTGTCTCCCGCTCCGTGTCACCTCGAAGGGTTCTCCTGTCCCCATCCCTCTACGTTCCCCTGAAAGATGTCCCTGTCCCCACCCAATCCCCCCCCCTTGAGGTATCTCCTGGTCCCTCCATGGATGTCCCGGTATCCCAACTCTCCACCTAAGGGATGTCCAAGCTCCCCAAACCCCTCCGAGATGTTCCAGTCTCCCGTGGTGGAACCAGCGAGGGGACGGAGACGCCCCTCCGGGGCGTCTCCGTCCCCTCGCAGGTCCCACCACGGGGTCCCTCATCGCCTCGAAGGATTCCCGGAGATCCCAGCCCACATTCCCGGAGATCCCATCCCGTCCGCACCGGCGGCGGAGAAGCGGAGGGCGCGGAGGCAGCGCAGCCCCTCGGCCAGCCCGGCGCTGAGCGCGAAGGAGCCGCGGAAGGGTCCGCGGCGGAAAAAGAGTTCGGCCGAGGCGGGGGCACGGTGCCGCCCGGCCCGCCAGTGCCCGTAGGCCATGGTGAGTTGGTAGAGGTCGGTGAGCGGCGCCATGGTGGGGCCGCGGGGCAGCCTGGGAAGGATGGGGATGGGACGGGGCGGGGCGGAGGGACAGCGGGGGTGGCAGCGCACAGGGGGCACAGGGCACACGGGGATGGCAGCGCACACGGGACTCAGGGGTGGCACCATACAGGGGACACGGGACACAAGGATGGCAGCACGCAGGGGGCACAGGGATAGCAGCACACGACGGGTACAGAGGTGGCAGCGCACGGGGCGCACAGGACAGAAGGGATGGTAGCACACGGGGGGCACACGGCACAGGGATGGCAGCGCACGGGGGGCACAGGGATAGCAGCACACAGGGGGCACAGAGGTGGCAGTGCACGGGGGGCACAGGGCACACGGGGTGGCAGCGCACGGGGCACACAGGACAGGAGGGATGGTAGCACACGGGGGGCACAGGGATGGCAGCACACAGGGGGCACAAAGCACACAGGGGTCGCAGCGCACAGGGCACAGGGATGGCAGCATACAGGGGGCACAAAGCACACAGGGATGGATGGCAGCACACAGGGGACGTGGGACACAGGGATGACAGCACATGGGGGGCACAGGGCTGGCAGCACACACGGAACTCAGGGGTGGCACCATACAGGGTCCACGGGACACAAGGATGGCAGCGCACGGGGGGCACAGGGCACACGGGACAGAAGGGATGGCAGCACACAGGGGGCACAGGGCGCAGGGTTGGCAGCACAGAGGGGACACGGCACACAGAGGTGGCAGCACACAGGAGACACAGGACGCACAGGGGCACACGAGGGGCACAGAGGTGGCAGTGCACAGGGGGCACAGGGCACACGGGGTGGCAGCGCACGGGGCACACAGGACAGAAGGGATGGTAGCACACGGGGAGCACAGGGGTGGCAGCATACAGGGGGCACAAAGCACACAGGGGTCGCAGCACACAGGGGGCACAAAGCACACAGGGGTCGCAGCGCACAGGGCACACGGGACAGAAGGGATGGTAGCACACGGGGGGCACAGGGATGGCAGCACACAGGGGTCGCAGCGCACAGGGGGCACAGGGCACACAGGGATGGCAGCACACAGGAGACACAGGACACACAGGGGTGGCAGCACACGGGGCGCACAGGGCACATGGGTGGCAGCGCATGGGGGACACGGGACGGAAAGGATGATAGCACACGGGGGGCACAGGGATGGCAGCACACAGGGAACACAGGGCACACGGGTGGCAGTGCATGGGGGACACGGGACAGAAAGGATGGTAGCACACGGGGCACAGGGATGGCAGCACACAGGGAACACAGGGCACATGGGTGGCAGCACACGGGGGGCACAGGGCACACGGGGGTAGCAGCGCACGGGGCGCACAGGACAGAAGGGATGGTAGCACACGGGGGGCACAGGGATGGCAGCATACAGGGGGCACAAAGCACACAGGGGTCGCAGCGCACAGGGGGCACAGGGCACACAGGGGTGGCAGCACACAGGAGACACAGGACACACAGGGGTGGCAGCGCATGGGGCGCACAGGACAGAAGGGATGGTAGCACACGGGGGGCACAGGGCACAGGGATGGCAGCATACGGGGGCACAAAGCACACAGGGGTCGCAGCGCACAGGGCACACGGGTGGCAGCACACAGGAGACACAGGACACACAGGGGTGGCAGCACACGGGGCGCACAGGGCACACGGGTGGCAGTGCATGGGGGACACGGGACAGAAAGGATGGTAGCACACAGGGGGCACAGGGATGGCAGCACACAGGGAACACAGGGCACATGGGTGGCAGCACACGGGGGACGTGGGACACAGGGATGGCAGCACACGGAACTCAGGGGACACGAGACACAAGGACGGCAGCACACGGGGGACACGGGACACAGAGGTGAAAGCACACGGGGGGGCACAGGGTTGGCAGCATAGAGGGGACATGGGACACAGAGGTGACAGCACACGGGAGACACAGGGCACCAGGGATGGCAGCACACAAAGGACGTGAATACAGGGGTGGCAGCACACGCGGAACACAGGGCACATAGGGATGGCAGCATACGTGGGACATGGCACACAGGACAGAAGGGATGGCAACACACAGGGGACACGGGACACACAGGGCACCAGGGATGACAGGATACTGGGGACACAGGGATGGCAGCATACAGGAGACACAGGACATCAGGGATGGCAGCACACAGGGTACACAGGGCACACATGGCACCAGGGATGGCAGCACACACAGGGACACAGGTGAGACCTTCCAGTACCTAAAGGGGCTACAGGAAAGCTGGAGAGGGGCTTTGGACACAGGGCAATGGCTTTAAACTGAAAGAGGGGAAATTTCAATGGGATCTGAGGAAGAAATTCTTCCCTCTGAGGGTGCTGAGGCACTGGCACAGGTTGCCCAGAGAAGCTGTGGCTGCCCCATCCCTGGCAGTGTTCAAGCCATTCCATGACTCTATATGGGACACCGGTGGCTTACGGGACACATGGCACAGGGCAGCACACTGGAAGGCACTGAACAGAGGGGTCATGGGCCACAGCAGGGAGAGGGGCACACAGGACACTGAGCACACAGTGCACTGGGCATGGAGAAGGCTGGTACAAGGGACACACGGCACCAGGGATGGTACCGCACAGGGCACACAGCACCTGGCACCAGGCTTATGGGACACCACATGCCCAGCACCAGGCACACATAGCCCCAGCTGTGCCAGTACCAGGCACATGGACCTCTGGGGATGGCAGCACAGGGACAACAGACACACAGGACACCGGGCACCCCCAGCACCAGGCAGGGAGGGCTCTGGGGATGGCAGCACACCATGCACACAGGGTCCTGGGCACACCAGCACAGGGGACATGGTGCACGCGCCCAGCACCAGTCATCATGCACAGCAGGTATCCCAACAGTGCATGGACCCCCCAGGACACGCCGGGCACACAGCAACCAGGCCCAAGACATGCCCACACCAGGGCACAACTTGACACCAGGCTCCTCGTGCACCTGCACACAGGGGACGTCGGGCACAGGGCACCACACGCAGCCAGGAAAACTGGCACTGGAGCTGGGTGCTGCTGCAGCTTCGTCTGGTGCTCGCAGTGCAATGCAGAGGCACTTCCCATCTGCGCAGCATTGGCACCGTACGACTTGAACCCGGACCCTGGACTCTGGCACTGTGCCACATCCATGTGCCCAGTTGGAAATGCCATCTTCCCTTTCCACAGGCCACCCTCAGCACGGCCCCGGCTCCCAAGGACCCAAATAATCAGCTGAAGTGACCCGTGCGGGATATCCAGAGCAACGAAGGGGCAAAGAGGGAGGAAATTCCGCCCCAAACCAGCAATTCCTGGATGCTTCCCGGTGATTCGTCCTGTTGTTGGGGTTTTTTTGGAAAGACTGACTGGGGTCTCTACCTTGGGAAAGGTTGGACCTTCATTCCAACCCCGAAACGTGGGTCACCCCGTCTCGAGGCCTTTCACAGAATCATGGAATCATCTGGTTGGAAGAGACCCTCAAGATCAAGACCCTCAAGATTTCTTCTCTGAAAGGGTTGTCAGCCACTGGAATAAGCTGCCCAGGGAAGTGGTTGAGTCCCCATCCCTGGATGTGTTTAAGAATAGGGTGGATGAGCTACTTGAGGATATGGTTTAATGGGGATTAAGGATGGTTGGACTCGATGATCTCTAAGGTCTTTTCCAACCTAGAAATCTATGAAATCTATGAAATCATCGAGTCCAACCGTTCACCCTGCACTGTCAGGGTCCCTAAACCATGTTCCTCAACACCAAATCCACACGGTTTTTAAACACCTCCAGGGATGGGGACTCCACCACCTCCCTGGGCAGCCTGTTCCAACACTTCACAACCCTCTCTGGAAAGAAATTCTTCCTGATATCTGACCTAAATTTCCCGTGGCGCAACTTGAGGCCATTCCCTCTCGTCCTGTCATTCCTAATGTGGGAGAAGAGACCGACCCCCATCTCCCTACAACTTCCTTTCAGGTAATTGTAGAGAGCGACAAGGTCCCCCCTGAGCCTCCTCTTCTCCAGACTGACCAGTCCCAGCTCCCTCAGCCACTCCTCACAGGACAAGTTCTCCAAACCCTTCACTAGTTTTGTTGCTCTCCTCTGAACCCGCTCCAGCACCTCAACGTCCTTGAAGTGAGGGGCCCAAAACTGGACACAGTACTCCAGGTGTGGCCTTCTACAGAGGGGACAAAGAAGGGAAATATCCTGACATCTCACGACAAAACCACTCCGGAGACGCTGCACTTTGCAGAGAAAAGCCACCACCCCATCCTCGAGCCCAATCTTGATCTTTATTAGTCACAGTCTCAGAGGGGTTCCATTTTGCTTCTAGATCTTGTTGAAAGCAGCAATGTCAACGCTCTGCACCTGAAACGGAAGGAAAGCCACAAGCGAGAGGTCACCAAGGTGTTTCCAGATGTTCACGACAACCAAAAAAAGCCCTCATGTCCGGGATTTCTTCACCCTCAAACGGATCTAGCATGGCCTAGATCTCCTCACTGCGCTAAGAGAACTTCAAGGACTGTTAATTATTTCTTGCAACATCATAGAATTATAGAATGGTTTGGGTTGGAAGGGACCTCAAAGATCATCCAGTTCCATCAGTCACAACAGGACACTGCACTGTGCTGGTTTCTGCACAAATCCTTAGACCATCCTACAACGACTTTCTAGCAATGTCAAGGTGAAAGTTCCTGATTTACTCTAAATATAAGCAAAAAAAAAAGGTCAAGATCATCAATAAAAATTCCATTTCCATGGAAGAAGGATGGGGATGGAGACGTCTCCTCCTTAACTAAGGTTAAACATTTGTGTGGCTGACGCTGGTGCTGCCCATGCTGAATAAAATAAAAACGTGAAAGGTTTGAGGTTCCTCAAAGGAACAGGCAGTGGGGGCTGGAGGAGCATCACGAGCCTGGAAAACAGCTCCACAAAAGATCTGCAAGATCTCTGCATCAGCCAGAAGTGTCTCAGCAGGCAGACACCATCAATTCCATGAGGTTTTCTCTGGAAAAAAGATCCAAGTTTGGCAAAATCTGCAAATGAAGGGTAGTTAAGAGTGACCCCGTGCGGGTCAGGCATCACCCAGAGCTTGCTGAAAGACTTACGTAGTCTTCAAACTTGGTGATCTCCTCCTCCAGGATGTCCGTCCCGACTTTGTCATCCTCCACTACGCAAGAGATTTGGAGCTTCTTAATGCCGTAGCCTACTGGGACCAGCTTGGAGGCTCCCCACACCAGCCCGTCCATGTGCACCGACCGGACGCACTCCTCCATCTTCGTCATGTCCGTCTCATCGTCCCACTGCAACAGCGCCAAGGATCAACGTCAGTGTTTTCCTACGGATCACCGTTAGCCCCAAGAGGCATCCAGTGGTTTGAAATTCAACACTACACCACTCAGGACGTTTCAGATATCATGGAATGGGTTGGGTTGGAGGGACCTCACGGACCATCCAGTTCCAACCCACCCCCCCTGCCATGGGCAGGGACACCGTCCACTACACCAGGTTGCTCAAAGCCTCATCCAACCTGGCCTGGAACACTTCCAGGGATGGGGCAGCCACAGCTCCTCTGGGCAACCTGTCCCAGTGCCTCACCATTAGCTGATGGGTCAGTTGAGCGCTTTGGCTACTCACCGGTTTCACGTCCAGAAGGATTGAAGACTTGGCAATAAGACCCGGTTTCTTGGCCTTCTTCTCTGCGTACTGACGCAGTCTCTCCTCCCGGATTTTGGCAGCCTCTTGGTCTTCCTCTTCATCGTCGCTCCCAAAAAGGTCAATGTCATCATCGTCGTCTTCCTCCGCAGCAGCTGGCTCAGCTTTCTTGGCTGGTGAAGCAGAAGGGAGCTCCACTTTCTTGGAGGGAACGCTGAATGGCTCCACTTTCTTCATCGGGGTGACGTGCAGTCAAGTTTGCAGTAAGGAAAAAGGGGAGAGGATTAACCTGAAGTTGAATCGCAGCAGCACTCAGGAGAAGCTCAGGAACAGAAGTCTACGTCGCTCAAGAGAGTGAACACAGCCCAAATGATTTGATTTGGGTGAAAAATCAGCTATGAGCCATCAAAATAGGACATTGGACCAGATGGCCCAGCATGGCTGGACTTCTAGAGCAAAACCACCTCGTAGCCAAGAGCTGATCTGTCTCCTAAGGGCTCAGGATATCTAACCATAAGAGCCCGAGTGGGACAGCAGCTGGGAACACAACCAAGCACCTACCCCTGGCAGGAGGAGGTGCCTACACATTCTATAGGCTCACTGCAGAGACCACCAGCACTGTTGGCAGCACGTCTTCCAGCCTACAACAAGAATCGACCAAACTGGTGCCACAAAATCAGCTCCCATGGAGTTTTCTCCTAAATTAAATTAAATACGTTCTCATGGGGGATGTTGGCTAAAAGAAAGCGTCACCAGTTCCACTTATCCGTCGTAACAAAGTGGCGTTTTACCTGACACGTGCCAAGAAATTCATGACATCATGGGCTAAATGTTCATCAAGTATTTATTAAATCCAAACTTTCCCAGATCTGCACCAGCTCTCCCGAGCCGAAACCTCTAACGCAGCTTCTCTGCTGGTCTTAGGACAGAACACTCCTCTCTACACATACTTTTTGGGAAAGATGACAAGGCAGCTGCCAAAACCGCTGGAAAACCTGCCAGCAAACTCATCCTAACTATGAGCATCTCCATCTTCAGCCAGCCACGGAACTTTGGAAAAGACCTGGCGCTCTGCGACAGTGGAACATTCCAGAACAGCGTTTTTGCCAAGGCTCACCTGAGTTGGAGGAACCTGTGAGGGCTGGTGGGAGGTAGATGACTTTTCCAGAGCATTCAGGCGGCTTTCCAACTTGAAGATGGCCATCTGAAGGTCTGCAACAACTGGGAGAAGAAGAGGAGGGGGGGTTGAAACCAAAAGAACCTTGTCTTGTAGGCTCTGCGTCAGCTCTCAAGTCAGGACAAATTTGCTTCTGCTCAAAGTGGGCTTTAAAAACAACCAGTTGCCCCAGTCAGAAGGAAGCTGGCAAAGCTCTGATCAAGACACTGGCACGTGCTCACCTGGCGGCAGACTAAGTCCGTAAAGGACACACCCCACAGAAGCAGGACCCCCATCCAGGTTGGCTTCCATGCCAGAAGGTTCTCCTACTTACCACTGCGAAGGTTTTGATTTTCTACCTCCAGGTGAGAAATTCGGGAAAGGAGCTCGCTTTGGTCACCGGCGGGCCCGGAAGAGGCGGTGTTGGCACTCTGCAACGAGGAAAAGGGAGATGAAACCAACCAGTTCACCTACTGGTGAGCTCAGTGGTTCCATGAAGCAAAGCAGAGTCATGCCTTCAGGGGAGAAGAAAATATGAGAGCATCTAAGAACACGGACGTTTTCTCAACAGGTTTTACAAAAAAAAATACACTAGCTCTATGGAATGAAGCACGGGACGGATCTCGGGACGCTTCGGCATAGGAGGAGCAGGGAATCGAGTCGTTCCGTGCAGTCTCAGGTCACAGACTCCCACTAAACACGCAACAAGGTTTGGAAGTTCCACGCTAAGCCTCTTGAACGGGGCAGCTGGTCTCCTCTTGCTCACAAATTGAGGCATGGAGCACAGAGTGACCTGTCCAACTGGGAGAGCTGGAAAGAGATCCCGGCATTCCTATACTCCCACCTTCCCCAGTCCAGCCTTTAATTCCTCTCAAAACCTACTTTAATGCATCCTGAGGGGGCAATTATAGCAATCCAGCTCCAAAAGTGTTTGTTTTAACAGCAAAAAACCAGAGATTTGTTTTTTTTTTTTTTTTTTTAAGGAGGCCCTTACCTATAAAATTCCAATCAGGAAAGGGAAAGAAAATAACAGGCCTTCACGTTTTGTCATTTCTAATGGAATGCAAGGAGAGAGGAAATAATTTCTGCTCTTTCAAGGACACCCTGCCTGTAATTGTAATCTCGGTCGCTTCCGAGATCCCAGCAGTCACTGAAGATGAAAAGAGGGGAACACGGAGGCGTTAAGGTGAAGAGAGGGGAATAGGAGGCACGTGGAAAGCAGGTCTTCCAGCTCTGGAAAGACACGGAGCAGCACGAGCTGCTCTTAGCAGGAAGGTCAAAAAGACCCTTCTCCACCCACCCAAAAAGGGGCAGGGGCAAGGGGTTCCAAAGCACCATGAAATCCATCTCTGACGTTGCCTTTGGAGTGGATGCAGGCTCAGGAACGCGAGCGCGGAGCTGCAGTGCCCAGAGGTGGGAGACCTAAACGCCCTGGCAGAAGATCCTGTTACACAGGGTGAGCTACGACCAGATGCTTCTCATGGTAAGGAAGGAGAACTTGGTCCATCTGAGGCAGGGCTGGCTTTGCCCTCCAGCGTCCTCTCCCATCACCCCACCAGCTCCATCCATGCGCAGGTGACTTACGGTTGAGCGGCCTGACTGCCTCTTGTGACGGGGAGAAGGAGTTTCTTTACTACGAGGAGCTGTCTTCTGCTGCAAAGGCCAAAAGGTTTGGAGGACGTTTGGTCCAGCGGGGCAGATAGAAAAGGATTTTTCACTCATGCTGGAAGAGGCAGCTCAAGTGCAGGAAGCAGATCCACATGCAGGACAAATCATCAAGCAACGAGGTTCAGCCTCACACCAGCCACACCCCGAACGAAACCCGCACGGACACATCCATCCGTGAGCTCTGCCATCTTCTCCTGAAACATCTCGCTGCCTGCAGAAAGGTCCCACAGCTGGGTGGCAGAACTAGTCTGAGATGTCCAGAGCATGGTGGTTGGTCACGTTCCCCTCTGTGCATGCATTGCCGTGGCACACAGCGCAGCGTCAGCTGGCTCTCCTGTCGTTAGACAAAGCCAACACCCAACAGATGCAGAAACACGTGCAGAATTACCAAGACCAGGTCCTCAAACGCCACCAACACGTCTCACCTAGAGAGGACGAAAGCAACCCAACAACCATCTGCACTAACAACCTGCTGAGATACCTCCACAGGCTTCCGTCCTCATGTGCACCACCACAACAGAGGCTCAAAGAGGAAAAATTAAACCTCAGATGAACTCATTGCCTGACCTCTTCCTGTTCCACTTACACCACCAGGGCCAAAGTCTAAGTTAATTCAGGGAAAAGTGAATTCTGGGAATAGTCACATCCATTCCCAGCCCTCGAAAAAGTGTTTTCTCATTTTGACTCGTGATGAAACGCAGGAGCTGCATCGCCTGCAGAGATACACAGCTGGATTTTTTTTTTCCAAAGCAGCCCGCTGATCCAGCTAAGCAGCAAGCACCACAGGGACTGGGAAGTTTGAAGCCCTAGCCACATTCCCAAGCCATTTCTGCAGGCTCAAAGCCCCATCCAACCTGGCCTTGAACACTTCCAGGGATGGGGCAGCCATAACTTCTCTGGGCAACCTGGTCCAGTGCCTCAGCACCCTCAAAGATGAGAAATCCAACTGGAAGCAGGACCATCTACCTTTACGCTGGTCAGCTGCCATCCTGGAGTGCCACACGGAATGGGTCAGTGCTGCTCCTCCCTGCGGTCCCACAGGAAGAACATCTACAGCTTGGCAGGGTGCCTCCAGCTCCAGACCAACCTGCCAGCCTTGTGTGGCTGTGTCATTCAGGGGAGGCTGGAGGAGAAAATCATGGTCGTCTTCCCAAAAAAAGCTGTAGCTATGGCTTGCAGGAGGAAGACGAAGCTTGTTCTCCACAAGGAAGAGCAGGAAATATGATACGCCTCTTAAACACTGGTGGGCTTGGGGCACCCACCACCTCTACAGGAAGCCTCTTGGAGCATTTGGCCACCCTCTCAGCAGAGAAACGTTTCCTAATGTCTAGTCTGAACCTCCTCGATGTAGTTTTGTACCATTCCCATTGGTCCTACCCCTTGATCCCAGGGAGAAGAGATCAGCACCTCTCTTTCCTCTTCCCCTCCTCGAGAAGCTGCAGAGCGCGATGAGGTTGCTCCTCAGCCTCCTGTTCTCCAAACCAGACAAGCCCAAAGCCCTCAGCCTCTCCTTATAGGACATTCCTTTTCATCCCTCCTTTGCCAGCTCACATGGAACCTGCAGGTGAGATGACATTAAGGTTGCAAATCCAGATTTGGAAGCCTGGAGGAGAGTCAGCGTTCTCAAAGGGGCATTTAATATGGGCCTGCCCAACAGTACGGGTTAATCATGGAATGGTTTGGGTGGGAAGGGACCTCACAGACCATCCAGTTCCAACCCCCCTGCCATGGGCAGGGACACCCTCCACCACACCAGGTTGCCCAAAGCCCCATCCAACCTGGCCTGGAACACTTCCAGGGATGGGGCAGCCACAGCTTCTCTGGGCAACCTGGTCCAGTGCCTCACCACCCTCAGAGGGAAGAATTTCCTCCTTACATCCAGCTCCAGGAGCTGCAGCACAGATATCCAGGTGTCTCCATGGGGAGTCATCTCACCTCTGGGATTTCTCAGCTGCTACTTGGGTCTCTGCTGAAACAGCAAGACTGAGTAACAACCTGGCTACACTTCACAGGTTGATCACCCACAAAATTCCTGTGAATCGTTCGGTGTCGTGCACCTGGACAAACAGACCCAGGAGCAGCAGCCCTTACGCACGCCGAACTAATCCTCAACCAGGACTCGCTTGCTCCTCCGCGCTGGTTTTTCCGGGAGGTTTTACAACACAGAGACCCTGTGGAATTCAGACACGTGTTATTCCTGAGCAAACCCAGAGCAGGCTACACCTCTTGCTGGCCAGAAGACTGTTGCCTGCCCCAAGCTCGAGCAAACAAGAGATAAAAGTTCTTCACAAACCGGGCCGGCCGTCCTTTGGGAACGCGAAACCTGCTGTAAGAGGCACAACGCTGAACCAGGTGTTCCCAATTCTGGGAGGTGGTCACACCACACTTCCAGAAATTGTGGAAAAAGTGCCTTTATGAGGCTGTGGGCTTTGCCCTGAGGTGAAGATGTTCTAAGCTTTTAGAGATATGGTCACCAAGCTGAGCTACACACTACCTACAGGGTGGTTCTGTCCCATGGACGGCCAAGCACCGTTTCCTCTTCTGACTCAACTGGGCCAAGCAGCAGCTCGACACAAGTGTTTGTGAATTTTATCGAGGGCAGTAACTCAAAATCCCAAAGGTGGGGACTTCCAGAGCATCACTTTAGTCTTCCTGCACACTGTTTCATGGTCAGAGCTCTTAAAACCTCAAGTTTTTTCTAAGCTTAAGCCACAGTTTTTGTGATACACTGACCAGTGCTGTAACTGGTCAGTTATTATATTCAAAACATTTTGCATAGCAAAGCACTCAGCAAGCCCAGAACCACACCGAGGACGGCGTATAAATTTAATCATCCAAGCAAATTAAAATCCTAGGACTTGTTGCTTATGAAAGGTAGGAAAAAGAATCTAGCCTCAAAGGGCTTTCAACATCTGGCCCTCTCTATAGTTTGACTCTAAAACACACTTTAAAAAAATCAAAGAATGAAGAAAAAGTCAGCAAAGTTCACATTTCTACAAATTAGCTGAAATAAATCTGTCTGGACAACTACAGCTAAGAGCTCTTCCTTTGGTAAGCCAGGCTGGAAAGCTGCCACTTCCCTCACGACAAGAAGTATCCGGAGGGATGAAGGTTTTCCCTTAATTTGAGTTAGCACAGATTTCCCAACCTCCAGTACAGACAGGATGGGGAGGTTTTCCAGTCTGAAGCTCACAAAGCCCTCACAGCTTCAGCCAAAAAAATAAGCTTATTTCAACACCTCTGCCCTCGGGTTGCTCTACCTGAGATGTGGAAATATGTGAAGTTTATCCATGGTCAGACACCCAAAAGTGAACGGTGGGGAGAGGCTTTCCGCCTGTTTAAGAGCGGCAGGATGGATCCTGGCTGGTTTCCTCCAGAAGACGTGACCGTTCCCTGCACACAGATGTTTATGAATGTGGTCTGTCAACATTTCAGCGAGATCAAAGGTTTTCTGGGAGCTTCTCTTGTTTGAAATCCACACAAAAAAAGCACAAACACCGAGGCTTTGTAAGGAGCTTGGGCACGGAGGGAAGTAACGGAGCGTCAGACTCCCACCCCAGCCACCTACCCGTGGTTGCAATCCCTGGGGAGGGTTTAGGAAGTGGGAGTTCCATCACCCTGTTGGACTTGCTCATCTCAGGCAAGTTGGCCCTTTCCGTGCCTCAGGTCCCCAGCTGTAAAATCTCTCCCCACCAGCGGTCCCAGTGCCACCAGTTGCAGTACTGCACGTCTTAACAACTTTACCTCTAGGAAAGCATGAGCGATCGAGGAGATGTCGACCAGAGAGATCGTTGAAAGCAGAGATGACCATGCAAAGCGAGATGAAAGGTATGTGCAAACAAATGTTTCCAGCATCAGAGCTTTGTACCCTCCTTCAGGAGGAACCAACACCACTGCCTCAACCCTTCTAATGCTCATGGATGCGTTTCGGAACCACGCTATCCAGATCTGAAACCAGCCTTGGCTGAATTTCACAGCCAAAGGCAGGCATTGATCTTCTATCTTCCCATCTTGTAAGAGCCAACTCTTCCCCTGCTCCATCTTTAGACTCCTGACAATAACTCTGCATGTCCAGGTGGAAGGAAAGACTAAATCCTGAGTATAAAACCAAGCTTCGCTGCTGTTCTGTAGCTCATACAGCATAAATTTGGCCTTCTGAAGCATAAAAACAAAGTTTAAGCATGTTCTGAAGTCAAGCCTGCCCAAGATGAAAGATGTTCCTTCAGAAATGCAAGCCCCAAAAGCTGATGTTTCCACCTCATTTCTCAACAACTCCCTCTTTCCAACCCACACACTAACAGAAGATCCAACTGGGGTTTACCACTCCAGGTTCCAGGGCAGAGATACAGCAACAAGTGGAAAAACTGGAAAGGGAGCCCTCCGGGGTACGGTACGATCCAGGGGAAGAGATCAATAAAGTGGGATTAAAAAGCAGCAAGGAGAAGGTCACCATTGCCACAGGCTCTGCTTCTCCGAGCAACTGCAGACTTGGAGAGCAGAATGGCAGCTATAGCCAACGTAATCCTGGCATGGATCAGAACCAGTGTGGCCAGCAGGAGCAGGGAAGTGATTGTCCCCCTATGCTCAGCACTGGTGAGGCCACACCTGGAGTACTGTGTCCAGTTTTGGGCCCCTCACTTCAAGAAGGACGTTGAGGTGCTGGAGCAGGTTCACAGAAGAGCAACGAAACTAGTGAAGGGTTTGGAGAACTTGTCCTGTGAGGAGCGGCTGAGGGAGCTGGGAATGGTCAGTCTGGAGAAGAGGAGGCTCAGGGGGGACCTTCTCGCTCTCTACAATTACCTGAAAGGAAGTTGTAGGGAGATGGGGGTCGGTCTCTTCTCCCACGTTAGGGATGACAGGATGAGAGGGAATGGCCTCAAGTTACACCAGGGAAATTTAGGTCAGATATCAGGAAGAATTTCTTTCCAGAGAGGGTTGTGAAGTGTTGGAACAGGCTGCCCAGGGAGGTGGTGGAGTCCCCATCCCTGGAGGTGTTGTTGAAAAACCATGTGGATTTGGTGTTGAGGAACATGTTTTAGGGACCCTGACAGTGCAGGATGAACGGTTGGACTTGATGATCTCGAGGGTCTCTTCCAACCAGATGATTCCATGATTCTGTGAAAGGCATGACCCTGACAGCAGGGCAGATCAGGGTGCACAATGCTTTCCCTAACGCCGTCGTGCAGTAACACAACACTTCTCCTTCAAGCCTGCACCGGAGAAGCTCAGTCCACTTTTTTTGCAACACCCCAGATTCCAGTTTTAAGGCCCTGAGGCTCAGTCCTGACCTTAAATCATAGAATCATTTGGTTGGAAGAGACCCTCAAGATCATCGAAATCCTCAAGCCTGCCAAGCTTTCTTCACAGGAACAAAAAAAAAAAAAAAAAAATCAAGCAGATGAAATTATTTTTTTATATTCAGCACTAACCCCAAGTGCCACAGGGGTGCAAAGGGCTTTATATTCTCAAATTTCTGTTCCGGCTTTGGTCTGGTGCTTTGCCAGTTCCCTCAGTCTTCTCCATTACAGGACCTGCATGATCCCATCTTACATGCTCCTCACACAAAAGCTCTTCTAACAGCACTTACAGGCCAGGGCAAGAAAATTCTCATCTTTGGTAAACCACAGACCATTCTGCCAGATGAGAACATGCCCTCAGGGCAGAGCAGCAGCACTGCCAGGCGATTCGTATTTAGGTTTTCTGTCCCTCCTCACCCACATCCAGCCTCTGCTCCTGGAGGAGGCAGGTCTTGAAGGAAGCAACAACCTTGCCCAGCTTGGAAACACCTTTCCAAAAGCATTTAACACTGTGCAAAGCGTTCTTCAACTCTGTTTGCAACAGGGGCTCGTTTCCCCACGTATTTGCCTTGCTAAAGTCCAAACTACAAGTCCTTGACAGGGGCTGACAGTCTCCACCGAAAGCTCAACCATGTTATTTCAGGTCTGAACTTGAAGTGAGCCAGGTCAGGAAAATCTTCCCGAAGCTGAAACACTGATGCTGTAGTAAGAAACTGGCATTAGAAAACGTCCAAGTATTTTCCTCTTCAGTGTGTTTTGGTTTGGTTTTCAATATTATGATGATGTCATACAATCATGGAATGGGTTGGGTTGGAAGGGACCTCAAAGATCGTCCAGTTCCAACCCCCCTGCCATGGGCAGGGACACCCTCCACTACACCAGGTTGCCCAAAGCCCCATCCAGCCTGGCCTTGAACACTGCCAGGGATGGGGCAGCCACAACTTCTCTGGGCAACCTGTGCCAGCGCCTCACCACCCTCAGAGGGAAGAATTTCTTCCTTAGATCCAATCTAAATCTAAATGTCCCAACTTCCCATTGATCCCCACGCTGTATCCAGCACCACTGAATCCAATCAAAGCAAATTTAATCCTTTCCCCACTACCCTTTTATCAAACTTGCCCTGCTCTTCCTGCACCTGCATCCAAGTTTCCAGTGTGGTACCAAGTATCTCGGATCACTCCCATGAGAGGCTGCAGAAGTTACTCAACAGGAGCACCGAGACCATCATGGGGAAAGCAACGAGCTCAATTCCTCTGTATCCACCCCAAATGCACGGCTGCTTTCTGCTTGTGTTGAGGAATATGAAACATTCCCCTGGAGAAAGGCTCGATTCCCTGTTACTGATCTAGATGGAAACTGAGGGTGTAAATACCCCACCAGGGATGACAAAATGACACAAAAGCTCCAATTTTTTTCCCTGAATCTGAAAAAAGCTTGCAAAACTTGAGGTTTTATTTCAGTTTCAGTCATGAGGCCAAATCAATAAAGGACAGATGCCCTCAGGTGGAAGGTATGGGCAGGTACGTGGCAGTGCCACTGCAGGAGTAAGAAATCAAGACCCATGGGCTGTATTCTGTGAATTTTCTTCACCCACAAAGCCAATCCACTTATTAATTTAAGATCTCAGCTGCCTCTTGAAAAAAATTAAGAGTTTTAACAGTGCTGTCTGTACATATCAAAAAAACCCCAAACTTCCAGAAAGGACATTACTGAATTTCTGTAGGATAGTCCAGACTTAGGAGCTAGCAGCCAAGCTGAATTCCCTAGATGCAGCAGATGGAAGATACCATTTTTTTGCACATACCCTAACTGAAAGCAAAACAAGAAAAAGAAGGTGGCAGCTCAGTGTACCCCAAAAGAGACATACACACTCCTGCTGGCAGCTCAGTGCTTCGCCACCCAGCAAGGTTGTTTTAACAGCGACTAGAAACGTGTCAGATCAGACTGGTGGGAACAAACTCTCACGTTCCACCAGGAGAAAAAGTCAAGAAATGCACAGTTGAAGAATTTGAACCCGAAACCAGTTAGTTTGAAAAAGCACTGCGAGGCGAGCAAGCCAGTAAGCAGCATGCACTCCAGTAGCAACAAGGTGCTCTTGATGGGATGGAGCTACGCCGGTGGTACACGGCGCTGCACACCTTAGTCTTCTCCTCTCACTTAAAAATAAGAAGCCACACAATCTACGAAGTGGTGACAGCAGAGGTCTGTGAGATGCACCACAGCTAAAAATGGTTGCGGGTAGCCAGCTGGTGAGAGAGCTTGGGTACTCACTCCGGCCAGCGATTTCTGGATATTCTCCCTGGCTCTGGCAATGTCGCGTAGGATCGTGCTGGCTCCGTTCTCCTGCAAACAGTGCAGAAAGAACCAAGATTTTTTTTTTAAAAAAAAAAAAAAAAATGAAACATGGGGAAACTGGTCAGGGAGGTTTTTTTATTTAAAAAAAAAAAGGGGGGGAGGATAAGAGTAGGGGAGGGTGCCTTCCAATGCCTCAGCAAGCGTTGCCAAGTTAC
The DNA here is from genome assembly GCF_009769465.1 of Tauraco erythrolophus. NCBI lineage: Eukaryota > Metazoa > Chordata > Aves > Musophagiformes > Musophagidae > Tauraco > Tauraco erythrolophus. The sequence continues at coordinate 105,031,336 of NC_141467.1, forward strand.
CTGCGAGAAGGATCGGTTCTAAATCAAGCAGCGCCAACTGCAATCCCTGGTCACACCAGGCCACGTGTCCAGAAGATCACCCAGTCAAAAGCTTTTTAAATTCTCTCGGATTACGGTTTTGGAGTGCTGCCAGCGAGGCAGAGGGGGCTGGAGTCACTTCAGTTCTCCTTAGGGATCTGTCGTGAGGCAGCCCTTCGTCGTGGTCACTACCTGTCACTGGACTCAGACAAGAAGTGGCAGCCCTTTCTCAAGTCTTCTAGCCAAAGAGGTATGACCCAGCAGCACGAGTTCCTGCCCCATCCCCCTGATGTCATGCCTCAGCTTGGATTTGGAAAAAAATTCCCTTCCTAGGGCACAAATTCAGTTTCCATGATCCAGTCACTCCTCGCCTCTCCCAGACTGCAACCCTACGAGCGAGATCTGAGCCACGAAACTGCCCACAAGCCCAAAATCCCACGTCAAACAGACCACGGAAGAGCGCCAGCCTAGACACGTTCAGGTGGATACCAACTTCCAGGTTGCAAGATGGTTTTAAGGAGCACGGATCTTTTCCCTTAGCAGAGAAACGGCTGATAAACTGCAGCAGAACCTCTTCACACCAGCTCTCAAAGGCAGAACTTCTTCCCTGGAAGCCCCTTATGTGGCATGAAATAGTCTATCTGTTCTTCCAAGAGCAGATTTCTCTTTCCAAGAGCAGATTTCTCTTTCCAAGAGCTTTGCTCTTCAACACCTCCTTCAAGTGCGTATCTACAGCTCCTCATTTTTATGCAAGTGTCCTAGGTGCTGTGCCACCACTATTCCAGCACGGGCAGCAGGAAGAGAGGGAATGTGCCTAGGAGCTATTCCTGAAGCAAAAAACATCCCCTTAAACACTTCCAAGACAGCCAGTTAAAGCTCTAAGCAGCTTTCTACACAACCACTCGAGTGCATAAGCAGTGTACAGCTCTTTACGTAGCAGGAAGAGGTTACGATAACTCTGTACCTTTAAAGAGTAATAATTTCAGGCTAATTATCTTAAATTACTTCGGCTCAGGTGCCCTGCAGCAGCACCATGCTTACCCTCCACCTGCTCCCCACGACTCACCAGTACCACCATGGAATCTTCTGCAGGAGCACACTGAATATTGGCAGGGGGGTACAAAGAGAGGAACGTAATTCCTGGTCTCTTTGGAGCCACGGTGCCTCTCTTCAAACACCATCTCGGATCTACCCAGTCTATCCCTTGCCAAGGGGAGCTTAGCTGCTCCAAACCAGCATCTTCTCTGGCTGAACAGGGACAGGTCAACTCTTCACCCAGCGTATCGCCCAGCCCTGGCACCAGAACTGCAGCTCTCGGGGCTCGTGCCTCAAACTGTGCCCCCCCTAAATCACAGGCAGCATTTATGCTCTGCCACAGCAGCCTGAAAGGGTTAAAAGTGTGTGCTGCGACCCATAACTGGTTCTCCTGTTGTTACCAGGGCCTCTGATCTTCCAGTACGCAGGAGAAATTCTTCAGAATGCAGAGAAGATGGTCTTTGGAAAGGGAAAAGGGGTCACAACTGAGAGCAGGCTGAGAAAGCTCTAGAGAAGAGACTCACACGTGGAAAAAGCACGTGGAAAAAGAGTGGGAATAACACAAAAATGCATGTCTACACCTGCTCTGGAATAGCTCCCGAAGTTCCAGCCCTCTGCTAAACCCCACCGGAGAACAAACCGTACCTGCTGGCGTGAAGAACTGCCAACCGGCCCGTTCATCTGCTCGTAGAACCTTCTCTCGGCATCGTCGTACTTGTACTTCTCAAACCAGATCTTCTCGTGCGTGAAGTAGTCAACTGCCATTTTTCTGCAGAAAGGGAGGAAAAAAAAAAACAAAAACAAAAACAAACACAAACAAAACACCAAAGTGAATTCCTAGAAGTGAAGTTCGCAGCTCACGATAAGCTTGAAGAGCATTTTCTTCCCCCGTAGAGCCGTGCCTCCAGCTCTCTGCTCACCAGTTTCCCCTCTGGTGGAAAGCTTTAGGTAACTGGGATCCTATTAAGAAAGCAGGACAGTCTAATCACCCACCCATCTGCCCCTCCTGACCTGCGTTCAGTGCCAGGGCACCAAGTAGGGACAGAATAAACCATCTGATCCGTACCTTTTTCCACACAAAAAAAAAAAGCTTTTGGAGCAGGATTTTCTACATCGCGCCAGACACACGGGAATCTGCTGCGGAGAAAGATGTCTTGTCCATGAGAATCAAAAAGGGAATAATGTTTTTAATTCCTCAGACCCCTGACCGCGGTGAAACCAAAGATGTGCCGCGCTACGGAGGGCGCTCCGTAGGCGCCAGGCAGCTGCTGATGCCACAGCTCCCAAATTTCAACGTGGTTCAGTCTTCCTTGACCACAACTCAACAAGCAACCGTTGACCGATTTAGGTTTCTACACGCCCCTACTCGGTCACGCCATGCTTCACTAGGTGCACCACCAAATTCTCCTGGAAAGAACAGCCCCGGTACAACCCAACGCCAACCAGTCTCCAGGAAAATCCACCTACAGTTGCAATTTCCAGCGGCGCCACAGCTTCATGTGCCCTTTTGGAAGCTGCTGCAACTGTGAGGGACGGACACCCGTCCACTGTAAGGAGGAACAGAAAAAACCATCCCGCTGCTGCTGTGAAACAGGGAACGTTGGTCTTCTTCAGCGCAGCAGCTTCCAAAAGTTGTGTCATTTCTTAACTGGAAGGCAAACGATGGAGCCCTGGCACAAGCAGGAGAAGAAGATGTGCCAGGGGACAACCACCAGCACCAAGATCGGTTGGAGGAGGTGGTGAGAGTAGGAACAGAGCGTCACGACGAAACTGCACCACTACCAGGTTCTACCACACCCCGCAACCTCTGTCGTCCTCAGCCCCAACCCCCACAGGTCACCAGTAAAACTACTCCATGGAAGCCAACATGAAGCATGCACCCTCCCCACGGACCCATTCAGAAGAGATCAGAGGCCACCACGCCATCCAAGTCCTCTACACCAAAGCCATCCCCCGCACTCAACCCTCCAAGACCCTGCATGAGCTGCCAACCAGTACAATGAACAGAGAATCCCAGTTACAGACAACTCGTGCCACGTATTTCACAATGACACCTCTTGGGGAAGGGTGAGAGGCATGACCAAACATCTAGTTCTATCCAACTAAAGTGAAAGTTATCCCAAATAGGAGAGAGTGAAAGGCATGTGTACTCCAAAGCTTGCCTGCCCCTCCCTGTGTCACTCGACAGAAAGATCTTAAGATCTTCCCAACAAATCTTAAGAAACTCAAGGATCAAAAGTACACTGCGTCCTCTGCTGTCTCAGCAGGTCTGTTCAAAACGTGCCATTTTCTCCAACTTCTCACTTTTCTGGGTTTTTGTACATAATAGGAACATAGAAAGGGGCACGGCCTCGGGCTTTCCCCATGTGAAGAAGGGATCAAACCTTTCTTCACTTTACATGCCCAACCTCTGGCACCACACAAGTACTGCTTTTAGCCAGCAGCATTCATAGAATGGTTTGGGTTGGAAGGGACCTCAAAGATCATCTAGTTCCAACCTCCCTGCCATGGGCAGGGACACCTTCCACTACACCAGGTTGCTCAAAACCTCCTCCAACCTCCTCCAACCTCCTCCAACCTCCTCCAACCTCCTCCAACCTCCTCCAACTCATCAGGAGAAGAGGGTTCGCTGAAGGAGTTTCCCACCCAGTTACCCTGCCCACCAACAGGCTCCCTGGCTCAGGAGCAGTGTCTCCCTACAGCTGTCTGCCCACTGGGTCCTGCAGACACAAAAGGACTCCCATCTTCTACACATGCAAACTCTTTCAGCTCAATCCTGACCCAACGGTTTTGCATGTGTTACCCCAGAAGAAACTTCTCCTACTTCGTTTCTGGCGCAGGTTCACTTGAAGGATAAGCAGCTGGTGGAGAGGGTGTCACTACGGTGGATTCCTGCGTTCCCGTGCCCTCTCCTGCTTTTGACATCTTCAGAGCCTCGGCCGCGTAGTATCGTGACTCGGCACGGTCGTACGTTGGCTTGTTAAGCCACACAGTTTCGCTGTCCTTGTGCAGAAAAAAGCAGGTAGGTGGAGGTTGCTCGGCATCGCTGGGAAGCAGAGAGCTGGTGGTGGCCTCCACGCGCTCAACGCCCACTTGCTTTCCAACGGTGTGGTTCTTCCCGTCCTCCTGGTGGTTCTTCGCTGCTTCGGGGCAGCCACGTTGCTGCTGTCTGGCTTTGTCTGACAGATGGCCATCAAGCATGTTCTCGTAGAAGCTCTTCTCAGCGTCATCGTAGAGAGGTTTCTCCAGCCACACCTCTGACATGAGGGCCTGCAAGCTCGAAAGCTGTGGCTTACCGTTCTGGTGCGTGGAGCCAGGCGAACTGGTAACGAAGGAAGCGGCAGAATCAGAGATGACAGCTGGAGCTACGCTTGGTGTGGCAGGAGTGGGCAGGGCTGTGACGTAGCCCTCATCCGGTGTTCCCAGCCCAACGTTGCCAGCGTTCGACCACGCAGACGGGATGGTCAGGACATTCGGAGGAACAAAGAATTGAGATTTTTCAACAAACGTCTCCTCGGCCTTATCAAAGTCAACCTTGTTGACCCAGACACCCTGAACAACATGGTGACAAGCCAACAGACTGCCATGGGAGCAGGGTGGGGCTGCTGAAACCATCCTTGGCTTGGGAACATCTTGCACAGCTTTTGAGCTGGCCACCGACAGGGACTGCTCAGCCGTCGGCGTGGTCTCCGCTGCCTCCTGGTTCTGCCAATCCACCAGTTTTTGCCTGTACAGGTCCTCGGCGCGATCGTAGAAAGGCTTCTCAAACCACACGCCATCGGCCAACAAACCAGCCAAAACCCAGTCTAACTTGGAGGCCACGGGTTTGGGTTTTGGAGAACGCTTCCGTTTCCTTTGTTTCTTTCCATTCCTCGCTCTCTTCAGGTCTCCCTTGAGTTCGCTTTCAACGGAGTCGTCGTTGCAGACCCCGTTCACAGCCTCCACCTCCTGGCCCTCTGCGGGGGCCGCGGCGGCGAGTGCACCTTCTCTTTCGTCATGCTGCCTCTCCGCTTCGTCATCCTTGTGCTTGTCCACCCATCCTTTTTCCACCGGGCAGGGAGGCTTCCTTGTCCTCATCTTCCAAAAAGCGGCAGCATTAAGAGATAAGCACAACAAGGGAGTTGCAGCACAACTAAACAAAGCAAGGGCATGCAGCAGACGTTAGGAATTTCTTATGGAACACAAAGGTATCATGCCACTACTATTCACGACAAAGAGCTCAAGCATTTTGTTCCCTTTTTTTTGGTTCCATTTTTCCTCTGTTACAAATTTTCCTTCAAATAAACAACACTGCTTAAACACATCCAGTTTCTGAAGTCGTAAAATTGACCAAGAGCTGGAGATCTCACGATTAATTTAGCCTATAAAAAAAATAATCTTCTAGTGAAATGAAAAATCTTGCGTCTACTTTGTGTTTTCCTGCCTTAGCCACACCTTACTAGGAAAATAAAAAAATAAATCAGGCAGAAATATCCTCCAGACTTCAGCTGATGGCTTGTAGTTCCAACCAGTTTCTGGTTTACGAGCCTCAAGTGCAGAGCTTGCCAGATCAGTAAAAACAAAAAACTTATTACAAGTAAAGTGTAAAAAATTACACTTTTGCCTTTTAAAACTTTCAATTTAAATGTATATAAAGTATTAAAGCAATGTAATGCTATATTGCAATGCTAAAAATTACTACAAAAAGCACAAGTAGACCCGTAATTCCAAGTAAGCACTTTTGCCTTTTTAAACTTCCAATTTAAATTTATATAGTTTAAAGTATTAAAGCAATGTTAATACTATACTTCAATGCTAAAAATTCCTAGGAAAAGCAAAAGTAGGTCTTTTTTTTTGTTGGAGTCATGAACCAGCTGCTGAACACACTGTGACACAGCTGAGAACATTTTAAAAATCTAAACTTCAACTTATTTTGAAGCCTTTATTTCACTTCGCACTCTTCTCTTGCATTTTACACCAGTTATGGAGCAATAAAACACCAGAAACAAACCAGTGCTTCCAATAAACATTAACCTACTCGTTACCATCAACACCAAAACCACCCCAGCTGGAAGCACACGCATTGTAGGGCAGGAGCAAGCAGTAACTCAGGTTTACTCCTCTGTTACTACAGCTTCCACGGCGTTATGGAGCAGTGAAATCGACACCGTGTACGTCTCGGGGAGCGAGGTGCTACTAAAGAGGCTGCACAAGTTATTTTGAGGTGTAAGGATACGTTCCTGGTGTAAAAAAAACACACTGGGGCAGCCTCATACTGCTGATTGTCACAGCTGCTGGGGGAATAATTGAAGATATTTTTATATTCTTACATGGCCAACAGCATTCCCCTTAAAAAAAAATCTCTTTGCAGGAGGTGTGGATTTAAATGGGATTTTAAATGGGATTTTCAGAGGGTACATCAGGCTGGAGAAGGATCAAACGATGCAAATTAAAATTTGTGGAGCACAAAGGCACCGCTTTGCAGCGTACATGTTCGACAGGAACGGCCATCCGGATCCAGCGTAGCCACCGGGCAGCACGAAACCGCCGGGAAAAGCAAAATGCCCAGCTGAAATGGCATAGTGGGACAAGATATTTGGATTTTTGGGTTACTCAGGTCGATACAGACTCCGAAACAGCACCTGGATTTCTGCTCTTGCCTGGCATGCTCTGCTTGGCTCTACATTCGCGTTCCTTTGAGTCATCCCAAGGGAAAAATCCGAGTCTGCAGCCTTCGAGGAGATCTTTTATGGAGAAAACTTCATTAACCCAGAGCAAGGGCGTTTATACTCAGAGTTTACAACTTCAAATTACTTCAGGACGAATCTCTAGTGGGTGCAACAAGAAACTCGGACATGACTCAGCACAGCTCGAACTGTCACACCTTTAAATATTTAATTTGCATTCCAGCTATTAACATATCGAACGAGTGTGCTCATTTGACAAAAACAATTAAATTGGGGGGGGGTAATTTATTTTTTTTTTAATTAGAGGTGATTTTGCTCAAGTCCAGCAGCTTCAAGCACTGGAGTTGCAGTCGCTCCTCTCAAGGGCGAGGTGCATTACGGAGGACTCCAATCATCAGGAGGTTTCTCCCAATTCCAAGAGCTGTCTTGAATCAAAGCTGACCCCACTGAATTTCATCAATAAACCTGGAAAGATAACCCTTATTTCCAGTGGAAACCAAAACTGTGCAATAATCTGTCTAGGAAGAAGTATCAGCTCAGCGCCTACATTGCTCTGATTTTCCAGAAATTGCAAAATTTAAAAAAAAAATGCAAAAAAAAAAACCAACCACGCGACAACTCAAGAGTACTTACTTTTTCAGCTCCTGTGACAGCATTAAGAAAAAAAATGAAGTTAGAGAAAGTTTTTCACATTCCAGAGCTGCAGCGGCGAGGACAGAGCAACCGAAGCCAAATGTATTATTACATAATCAATTCCCCCCATAAATAATACATTTAATTAATCTTACAGCTGGTTTCCTTTCCAGAACCACATTATCTTCACGAACCAACTGGTTCCAAACGGCGACGCTCAGAACCCCCAGTTTCAGGGAACTAAACCCCAACAGCAAATTCTTCCAAGAATTCTGAAAATGTCACGATTACAACATCACAGAATGAATTCACCTGACTGTAGGTATTTCCACCAGAAGTCAGCTCTCTGTACAACACCCTGGGAATGAGGTGGAAATAAAACCCCAGTGCCAACGCTCAGCCTACTGATTTTTCAGGAAAAACATCAACGTGACGCGTGAAAGCTTGTGGTGGCACTTGCAGCACCTATTTGGTTCCGTGAGGGACCAACCCTTAGGTTGAGTTACGATAAAGACCAGATTTTCAATGAAATAAAGTTTATAAACGCAAGGAAAAATTGGAAAAAAAAGTCATTTCTGCCCTGTGTTCCTAAGTTTTCCGAGAGGAACCTGGGAAAAGGTATACACAAGGATTTTACTCACACAAACCATCACCTGAGCTGGTGTGGACAGCCTGATGAGAGCTCTGAGCTGCAGATCACGAAAACCAGACCACAGCACTACCACCAGTTCTCCCAGTACACAAACTCCCTCCAGACAAGACACAAGCTCCCAGTTCAGCTTCAGCCAAGTCTGCCAAGTACTGCACGGAACCTAGAGTTGAATTCGAGAGCCCACCTTGAAGCGAAGGAAGGTGATGTGAAGAAGGTCCCTCCCTCAAACCACTTCTGAGACCACGTTCATCCGCTGCCCAGGAACGTTTTTCAGAAGTGAAGCTGGTTTTCATTCAATTAGCACTTTTTGAACCACAAAGATAAACTACCACTTTGAGACAGAGGCAGCAAACTTGATAAAAAGTGTTTGAGAACGACAAATGTGTGAGTGGAGGAGAAAAACCTCCCAAGAGCTCCTACTGCACGCCCCAGAGGCTGGCTCCTGTCTACCCAGGACAATTTTGCTTTTCCAGTGACAGTGCAGACAATCCATCAGGTGTGGCATAAAGCCACTGGAAAGGCAAATGGTCTTATTCATTTTTATCAAGGCCAAATAACCAAATGCTCCTAAGTAACAACAAAAAAAAAAACAAAATCACAGGTCAACGTTTAGGCCTCCCATGGACTATTAAAGAGGGCTTAAAAAAAATTGGGAAGAATTTGTAATCATAGCTACTGCTCCAGAGCTTTGGGCTTGGTCTTGTCACCACATCCCAGGTATTTCAAGCCAGAACAAATCTGTTTTGGACTTCCAGCACTGCAGGGAAAGGCATAAAGTTAAAAATAGGCATTGAAAAGGTCTCTGTTGTTCTGGAAATCCCAAAGAAGCTCTGGACTTCGGCTGTTTGGCTGCATTATCCCCCTGAGTCTAGCTACTTTTGAAAAACAAAAGTGGTACAATACATTACCCTGGGGCTGTAGCCAAAAAAAGAAAGTGAAGTCATTTCTTTCTCTTCTGTCCACCACAAAGTTACATTCCTCCTCAACTGAGAGGCCTATAAAATAAATGTGGGTTTTTTTGGAGGGGAGTCAGGTTATAAGTAAGTTTGCCACAGCCCCACAGAGACCTAAATTCCACCAGATACCACAATTTCTTGCACTAGAAGTGATCTGTGATTTTAATTTCAGCTGACCTGGCAGCTCCCAACAGGGCACAGCGAGTCGGGCAGTGCCAGGATTTGAAAGCAGCTCTCCCAGAAATAATTTGGGTTTGATGTGGCTTAAAAATTTGCAAGAGCCTTGAAAAGTCTCTTTAGATGAGCGAGCACAGCAGATCCCATCCGTCCCTGACTTCTGGAGGGATGTGACAGCTGCTTTCTGCAAACCATAACCAAGAGGGCAAAATGACAGTTACAGTTCAGCTCCTTCCTTCAGGGGAGACACCAAAAACGGACATTAGGGGACATGGAATGGTGGAGACACGGAGTAGTTGGACCCTAAAAACACCCCGTGGACACAGCCCCAAAAGTTAGGCAGGATAGTCCTGATTTCCGCAGGAAATCCAGGCAGCACTCAAGCCAACATCGGTCGCTCTTCCCCCAGGCCAGCACTGACGGGTTCTCACTACAGGAGATTCACTCATTCCAGCAGCGACCAGAAAAAATAAATACCAGAAAACCCAGAAAGAGCCCATTTGATGTCAGAGCAGAGAGAGGAGGAGGAAGGTCCACGGGGCATCAGTCTGTTCCCTTCTACAGCCTCAGACTGGCACCTGGGCTATGCCACTCAGACACCTGCGCTGCTCACATCTTCCTATTGAAATGCTGCTGCTCTTCCCCTGCCCCACCTCTTGCTTTTTTTTTTTTCTTTTTGGTGATTCAGAGTTAAAAGAATTGAGACTGATCTCACAGCAGAGGGTCTGACGGCCTCCTGCAGCTCAAGGGAGCAAATCCACCCCCTCAACACCGGCTCTGGGTCAATACAGGCAGCTGAAGTAAAGAAAATATTAATGCTTGTGTGGAATTGCTCTTGTGCTGGTTTAACTCCCTAAAATCGGCTCCCCACCAGCTCATGAGCAGCAGGACCAGCAGCACGAGGAGTCAGAAGAGAGGACCACCTTCATCATCTTCACTATAACAGCAGCTCCACACCAACCTTCAGCCAGGGAAACGACCGCGACTCTCAGCCTCGACCCCCTAAAAACACGACTCCGAGCGACGCCGCTGGCGATTGCTGATGAAGAGCTAATCAGGGACACGGGGAATCGGCAGCAGGGAAAGACAGGAAAGAACTCACCTTGACAAGAAAAAGCAAAGTAGTTGAAAGCAAACAGCTTAGGTGAAGAGAGGGGAAAAAAAAAGGCATACCTGCAAGGTCAGGGAGAGAGAGGGCACACCTAGAAAAGGAGAGGAAAGAATTACAGCTACGTGGGGAAAGTTGTTTTCCCCTCCATACTGAGCACGACAGGACTGGGAACGTCAGATTACAATTAATTCCAAACCATCAATGATCTCAAGGCGAAAGAACAAATCCCATATTGATTCTAGTGAACGCCAGGATGGGAGGAGGGGAGGAAGGACAGACTGCAGCCGTAATCCTTCACAACCTCCCCTGGGAGCACATCGGCAGCCTCTGCACAACCACTCCCCTCCAGCTCTGCCCAGTCCCCAAATATAGCTTTGAAACTGGTGCCTCCCCAGTGAGCTGTCACTGAAACAAAAAGCAGGCGGAGCGAGGCGGGCTGTCGGAGGCACCGCCAAGGGTATGGTGTGGTTGGGATCACTGGGAGAGGTGAGATGAGCAGAGCCCAGGAGCACCTCCAGAGTGATGGCAGGGTGACAGGGCTCCCAGCTCCAAACCGAATCTGGAGAGGCAGCTGAGGGTGCTGGGCCACGGGCTGGATCGGGCGGCTGCTGCTGAAGGCTTCGGTTACAGCCGCTCTGCGCCAGGACACGGCAGCAGCTCGAGTTTCCCTCTGCAGCAGCCGACTGGACAAGAAACCTCTGCCAAGATGAGGAATCAGGAGAACAGCAGACCCTTGATGCACCCAGAGCAGCTGGGGACAGTGAGGGGTCCCCTAAACTCCCCTCCCTGTGAGGGTAGAAACTGCACTGAGCCACCCCCACCCAGACTGGGAGGGATGAGGCTCCACGCAGCAGAGGTATCCCCAAAACCGGCACCCCAAAAGAGAGGAAAGATGCCTCCCCCTCTCGAAAAGTGGCCAGGTTCAAGGAGACCTCCAGCACCAGCATACTCAGCCTCTACACTGGTAATCACAGAACCACAGAATGGTTTGGGTTGGAAGGGACCTCACAGACCACGCAGTTCCAACCCCCTGCCATGTGCAGGGACACCTTTCCCTACACCAGGTTGCTCAAAGCCTCATCCAACCTGGCCTGCAACACTTCCAGGGATGGGGCATCCCAGTAATGGGGTGCTCTTGCAACCACCCAGCTACAGTCTGCAAGGGGGGAGCGATCCCACAGACATGGGAGAATTCAACAAGCCCCCTTCTCCAGGCCCATAGGAAAGGGGATGTCACAGGTAACGAGGCTTCCCCACACTCGTTCTTGAGGTGTGACGGGAGAAGAGACCCCACAGGGAATGTGACCCCCACAGAACCCCCTTCCCAGACCTTTTAAGAGGAAAAGTACCTAAGAGATAGTGGGGGGAACATGAGGGGTTGTCACCCAATTATATAGCGTGGGCAGCAGGTCGAGGGAGGGAATTCTGCCCCTCTGCTCTCATGAGACCCCCCTGCAGTGCTGCCTTCAGCTCTGGGGTCCCCAACAGCAGAAGGACATGGAGCTGCTGGAGCGAGTCCAGAGGAGGCCACAGAGATGCTCCAAGGGCTGGAGCACCTCTGCTCTGGAGACAGGCTGGGAGAGTTGGGGCTGTTCAGCCTGGAGAAGAGAAGGCTCCGGGGAGACCTTCCAGCACCTTCCAGTGCCTAAAGGGGCTACAGAAAAGCTGGAGAGGGGCTTTGGGCAAGGGTGTGGAGTGACAGGACATGGGGCAATGGCTTTAAACTGGAAGAGGGGAGACTTCAATGGGATCTCAGGAAGAAATTCTTCCCTCTGAGGGTGCTGAGGCACTGGCACAGGTTGCCCAGAGAAGCTGTGGCTGCCCCATCCCTGGAAGTGTTCCAGGCCAGGTTGGATGGGGCTTTCAGCAACCTGGTGTAGTGGAGGGTGTCCCTGCCCATGGCAGGGGGGTTGGAACTGGATGGTCTTTGAGGTCCCTTCCAACCCAAACCATTCTATGATTCTATTCCCTGGGACTCTGAGCAGAGAAAAGTAATCCCGAAGAACACGGGCACCTTAAGCCCTCTCCCTCAGGACTCCGGAGGAAAAGAGACCCCACACCACAAGGGGGGCGGGGGAACCACCCCCCTTCCCGACGCCATAAAGAGAAAAGGATCCCAAAGACGATGGGGGAAGCCCACGATCTCCCTTCCCTGAGACTAAAGCAGGAAAAGAGACTCCCCCCTATAACGAGGGTCCCCCCCAACTCCCTCCTTCCCCCCATGCCACAAAAGGGACCCCACCGACCCCGAGGAACCTCCAAAAGCCCCCTTCCCGGGCCTAACAGCGGGGAGATCCTCCCGTCCCTGCGAACCGCGAGAGGAGAAAGGGACCCCGCGGGCCGCCCCCCACCCCCTCACGGCCGCTGAGCGGGAAAGACCCTGACGGACCATGAGGGGCTCCCCCCGCGCAGGGCTGTGCGAGGCGCCAGCGGCCTCAGAGACCCCCCAGAACCGCCGTTACCGAGGCGCCCAGCGGGTATTAGGGGTCCCCGGGGAGGGGGCCGGCACTCACCGGCAGCGCTGGCCCCGCGCAGGCGGCGCCGCTCCGCTCCGCTCGGCCTCCACAGGGCAAAGGGAGACACGGTCCCGCGCGCAGGGGCTTGTGGGGGCGGCGCGAACCACGCGCGGGCGGGGGGGGGAGAACAGCCGCGTTCAGGGAGACACCGCGCCGCGCTCGCAGCGCGGACCTCCCCCCCCACCACGGTGGAACAGTCGGGCAAAGCCGGGGGTGGGGGGGGGAAGCAAGGAGCGGGGAGGGGGGGAGCAGCGAGGCGCGCCCCCCCCCTTTGTCGCAGTGGTACAACCCAAAAGCGGCGGGCGGAGCTGCGCGGAAGAGTCCAACAGCGCAAAGGGGGGGGGGGTGTTGGAACGGCGCAATAGGAGCGCTCTGCGGGGGGGGGGGGCCCGCGCATGCGCGTTGCGCGCCGCCCCGCCCTCCCGGCCGGCTCGGGGCCGCCGCGGAGACAAAGCGGCCGCGCCCCCCCCCCCTCCCCCCCCCCTTCTCCTCCTCCCCCCGGTTATAACGCGCTCCCCCTCCCCGGTCCCGCCGCGGCTCATGGCTGTGGGGGCCGCTCCATGCCCGGGAGGGAGCTGGAGGCGGGTGGGGGGGCCGGGCGGTATGGCGGGAGGGCGGCGTGGCGGCGGGGCCGGTGGGGTGTCGGTGAAGATGGCGCTGCGGCGGGCGTACTCCATCAAGGACAAGCTGCGGGCCATCGAGCGGGTGAAGAAGGGCGAGCGGCAGGCGGCGGTTTGCCGCGCCTTCGGCGTGCCGGGGGGCACGCTCCGGGGGTGGCTGAAGGACGAGGCCAAGCTGCGGTGGTTCCTGGAGCAACTGGGCGGCGAGGTGGGCACCCAGCGCAAGAAGATGCGCCTGGCCAACGAGGAGGAGATCGACCGCGCCGTCTACGCCTGGTTCCTCGCCCTCCGCCGGCACGGCGTGCCCCTCTCCGGGCCGCTCATCCAAGCCCAAGCCGAAGCCTTCGCCAGGCAGATCTACGGTGCGGAATGTACCTTCAAGGCCAGCCATGGCTGGTTCTGGCGCTGGCAGAAGCGCCACGGCATCTCCAGCCAGCGCATCTACGGCGAGGGCGGGCTCCCCGCCGAGCCCGAGCGGGCTCCCAACGCCTCGCCGACGCCGGCCGCCGACACCGCGGGCTACGGCGATGAGCAGATCTACAACGCCAACGTCACCGGGCTCTACTGGAAGCTGCTGCCGGGGCAAGCCGGTGGGACGAGGGTGGCGTCGCGGCGGCGGCCGGCTCCCCGCCAGCGGGTCACCGTGCTGCTGGCTGCCAACTTGACCGGCGCCCACAAGCTCAAGCCGTTGGTGGTTGGGGGCCTCCGTGATCCTCCCAGTCTCCGCCATCACAACCAGGACAAATTCCCCGCTTGCTACCGCTACAGCCCCGAAGCCAGGCTGGGACCTGCCCTTCTCCGGGCTTGGTTCTTTGAGGACTTCGTGCCGGGCGTCAAACGCTACCTGCGCCGGAGCTGCCTGCAGCAGAAGGCCGTGTTGCTGCTCAGCTCCCCGCCACCCACTCCTGGGGTGACCCCCGAGGAATCCCCACCGCTGCAGACGCCCGACGGCTCCATCCGTGCCCTCTTCCTCTCCAAGGGCACTGCCGGTAGCAGCTTGGCCGGAGGAGGCGGCCGAATCCCGGCCCCGCTGGAGCAGGGGGTGGTGTCCGCCTTCAAGCAGCTCTACAAGCGGGAATTGCTGCGCCTGGCTGTCTCCTGCGCGGCCGGCGGCGGCTCCGGCGGTCCCGTGGACTTTGTGCGGTCCTTCCTCCTCAAGGACATGTTGTATCTCGCCGGCCTCTCCTGGGACCTCATCCCGCCCGGCTCCATTGAGAAGTGCTGGCTCCTGGGGCTGCGAGCCGCCTTTGAGCCCCAGCCCGGGGAGGAAGAGCACGGAGCCTCGCCGCGCGGGGAGGAAGGCAACGGGGACAGCAAAGTCTTCAGCGACCTGACCCACCTGGCCGCGTTGGCCTACAAGCGCTTGGCTCCCGAGGAGGTGGCCGACTGGTTGCACTTGGATGACGCAGCCCCCGGTACGGAGGAGGACGATGGGGAGGAAGACGTTGAGGAGGAAGGCTCTGGGGGCTGCAGGGCAGAGGAGGATGAGGAGGAGGCAGTTGCCGGAGATGGAGGTGGCAGAAGGAGCGGGGAAGCAGGCGACGGCTTGCTGCCCACGGCTCGGGAAGCCATCAAAGGTCTGGAGACGGCGCTGCGCTGGCTGGAGGGGCAGGACCCGCGGCAGGTGGGGCCGCTGAAGCTGGTGCAGCTCCGCTCCCTCATCCGCGTGGCCCAGCGGCTGCACCGCGGCGGCAGCCCCCGTTCCTAGGGTACGGCGTCCCGCCGCCTCTGGGCTACCGACCGCCCCGCTCGGGGTGGGGAGGACACCCTGGGTGTCCCGGGGGGCTGGCGGCGGAGGTGCCAGCTCCCCTCATCCCTCCGTCACCGGCATTCCGGAATGCCCCTGGGTCACCTGGTGAGGGAAAGGATTACAATTTAGGGCTAACGGAGGGTTTTGTGGAACAGCCTCTCCGTACGTCGCGTATCCGAGGGTTGTTCCTCACCCCGCGTACATTTAGGAGGTGCTATTTTCTGAAAATCCCACGGGACTGAGCGGAGGTGGCTCCCTGGTCACCAGAGAAGGGGGTGGATGCCCCTCGTCCTGCCCGGTCCCCGCGACCCCGTGGGGAGAAGGGGCGATGGAGGGACCGGCTCAGCATCACCCGGGATGACGCGGGAAGTTACGCTAAAGAATTCCCAGCATCTCGGAGCAGGGCTGAGGTGGAGAGGGACCACACCTGGGGTGCTGTCGGGCAAACGTTCTGTCCTGGAAGAGGCTGGTGACACCCTTCCCACTGCTGAAACGGAGTCCTGTGAAACGGGGGGAAGTTGGAGGCTGGTTTAAGACAACGTTCTTCGTGCACTGGATTGGGACAGGGCCACTTGGGTGGCATCCAAGAAACTGCAGCTTCCTGGAGAGGGTCACCTCCGTCATTCCCGTGGCAGCCCCGCGCCCGGGAAGACCCAGACCGCAGAGACCTGCTGAAACAGGTGCCATCATCTGAGCATCCTTGCCAAGCCGAAGGGTCTGGGGATGGGGATGGAGGTGCCCCCACCCCAGCGTTTGTGGGGTAGCTGGGGCTGGAGGACGTGTCTCCTGCAGGGGAGATGGGAGCAAGGAGGGCTCCTGGCACTGCCTTGGAATACCGGAGGCACCAGATGTGAATTTAGCAGCTCTTGACCTGATTTGGATTAAATTTTAGCCTGTTTAGCCAAATTATTGAAAGGAGGAAAAAAAAAAAAACCAAACCCCGACAACTCAGCAGTGCTGCCACGCCGTGCGTCAGCGGGCGGGGTGGGTGGTTTTATTTGTTGGGTCTTTGTCTCATAACGTCAGAGTTTATGAAAATTAAATGGATTTTTATTCCCACTTTGGGGTTGTCGTCTGTAAACGGTCACGCGGAGCCGTCGCAGCGGGATGGTGGGGGGGTGGCATAAGGGGGACCTCTGTGTGGTTGTGTCTTCTCCATGTAGTCTTCTCCGTCACGTTCTCTGTCTCTCTGCAGCTTGTTTAATGCAGCTGCTCCCCAAATTTACTTTTTTTACTTTATTTATAGGGTTAACTTACCAATAAAAGAAGCTGCCAGGGAATTTAGGGAGCAGCAAGAAAAAAAATCCTCACAAAATGTCAAATTTGGAGTTGAGGTTGGCCTTTTCATGGAATCATCGAATGGTTTGGGTTGGAAGGGACCTCAAAGACCATGCAGTTCCAACCCCCTGCCATGGGCAGGGACACCCTCCACCACACCAGGTTGCCCAAAGCCCCATCCAACCTGGCCTGGAACACTTCCAGGGATGGGGCAGCCACAGCTTCTCTGGGCAACCTGTGCCAGTGCCTCACCATCCTCATGGTAAAAAATATCTCCCTTATCTCCAATCTGAACCTACCCTCCTTCAGTTTAAAACGTGTCCCGTCTTTCCTATAACCTCCCTTTTGAGACACCACAAGAAGGTCTCCCCGGAGCCTTCTCCAGACTGAGCAACTCCAACTTTCTCAGCCTGTCTCCACAGCAGAGGTTCTCCAGCCCTTGGACCATTTCCCTGTCCCTTCTCTGGACCCGCTCCAGCAGCTCCATGTCCTTCTTGTGCTGGGGACCCCAGAGCTGGACACAGTGCTCCAGGGGGTCTCACGAGAGCAGAGCAGAGGGGCAGAATCCCCTCCCTTGCCCTGCTGCCCACGCTGCTCTGAATGCAGCCCAGGACACAGGTGGCTTTCTGGGCTGCCAGCGCATGTTGCTGGCTCACATCCCATTTTTCATCCACCACTATCCCCAAGTCCTTCTCCTCAGGGCTGCTCTCAGTCCTTTCATCTCCCACTCTATTGCTACCGGGGATTGTCCCAACTCAGGTGCAGAACCTGCGCTTGGCCTCGAACTTCATGAGGTTCACATGGGCCCACTCCTCCAGCCTGTCAAGGTCCCTCCAGATGGCATCTTGTCCCTCAAGGGAATCCACCGCACCACTCAACTTGGTGTCGTCTCCAAACTTGCCAAGGGTGCACTCAATCCCACTGTCTATGTTATTGATGAGGATATCTAATAGTATTGGTCCCAGTACGGACCCTTGAGGGACACCATTCGTTCCTGGTTTCCACCTGGACATTGAGCCATTGACTGTAACTCTTTGGACACGGCCATCCAGCCAATTCCTCATCCATCTAACAGTCCATCCATCAAACCCGTATCTCTCCAATTTTAGCGGCAGGAATGTTGTGTGGGACCATATCAAAGGCCTTACAATCTAGGTAGATGACATCTGTAGCTCTTCCCTCGTCCACCAATGCAGTTACTCCATCACGGAAGGCCACCGCTTTGGTCAGCCACTGTTTGCACTTGGTGGAGCCATGTTGGCTCTCTCTTACCTCCTCTCTGCCTTCTGTACATTCCAACATGTCTTCCAGGAGGATCTGCTCCACGATCTCACCAAGCAGGATGAGATGTCTCTCTGGAAGGCAGGAGTACTAGCAGTTAAGCAGCAATAATTTACTTGCAGGGAGTGCTGGCTTTTTGAATAAAATTAATGGAATTTCAGCTGTTTTTGTTAAATCTAGCGCTTAGCAAAGTAATGATGGTCATCAGCATCCTGGCTTTGAGGTTGAACGTGCCGCTTCTTTGAAAGACAACTTGAGAACCCAAAGCTCAAAAGCCTTAAGGAGGACACATGGAGGTGGGGAACGGGCAGGGGCTGGGGTGAGCCACATCATGAGCTGTGGGGCTGGATTTGGCCAAGACTTTTTGGCCAGATGTGTCAAAGAGTGGTGTGGAGGACACAGAAGATACAGAGATGCCCAAGAATGAAATCGGAAGGTGGCAGCACTTCATATTTCAGAGAAATGGGCAGAATCACCTTGTGAGGGACAACCTGGGGACATCTAGGGACAGGGCAGGGATAGAGGCAGGCAGAAGAAGGACAAAGGAGCTACCAGGTGGCTTGGAAACCTGGAGGACCGCTGCTTCCTTGCACCACGTAGGTGCCATGAGCCCCTTCCCTGGCTCCACGGCAAAGCGTAGAGATGGGCAGGAGGGACAGGCAGGCTTGAGATCCATCTCCAGCTTTTGTGCAGCTTTGCTAATTAATTAGGTGCCTCGAGAAGCTGCCCAGGGAGGTCATACCTTGGCGTGACGCGGCAGCGCCGTATGGCGGCAGCGTCTCTCTTGGCTTGGCACCACCAGCACCCACGACGACGGGATCGAAGCCGTAGGAGCCGGAGGTTCAGCACCCATCTGTTTCGCTGTTTCGTCTTCAAAGTGGTTCCCAAATCATCACTAATTGCATCCATGCAGGCGCCAGGAGGCAAACGAAGCTTAATTAGGGCGTGCAAAAGGCTCAGATCTTCTCCAGACAGGTGAGCTTTGAGTTTCTCCTCCATGTGCAGCACCACAGAGCCAAGAGCGGGTCTGGGCTTCCATCCCACTGCCTCGCTGCTGGAGCAAGACCCATCTATAGGACCATGGTGGGATGCTGATGCCCGGCCAGCGTGGGAGGTGGAGGTTTTTCGGCTGGTTGACTTCTCGCCCGTGGTTCTGGGATGCGTCTCAAGGTCCCCTGGCATCCTCATGGCACCTGTGATGGTCCTTGCCTCCTGCTGCAGGAACGCGGCCGCTCTGCCCAGCCCCAGCAGGCTTAACTTGGGGTCATCCCGTCCTCAAAACCCCGTCCCCAGTGCCATACATCATGGCACAGCATCGGTGAGGGTAGAGCCAGCGTGGCATCAGCTCCATCCTTGGTAAGCACGGAGCCGGCGTGGCATTGGCTCCATCCCTGCTGGCCCAGGGGCCCATGGCTGTCGCCCCCCCATGGAGGTGACCCCGTGCTGGGTGCAGTAGCCCACCCCCAAGACTGAAGGGACCAGAAAGAGCCAAGCCTGCCATCGTGCTGCCCACGTTTATTTGGTCCTAGTCCTGCAGAGGTAGCATGTGGCGTGGACACAGGTCCACGCCATCTCCCACCCCCAGCCAGGGTCTCCTGGGGGTGTCAGGGTCCCTCTGCTCCCTGAACGGGTTCAGTCTGGTCCCCGTCACCCCTCCTGCCCCGCGAGGGAAGGGATGGAGGGGCTCATCCCCAGCCAGGCCCGCTAGTCCTCGGCCATGTCACGTGCCCGGTTGGTGGCCGCCTCCACGGCGTCCATGACGGTGGCCCGCAGCGCGCCCTTCTCCAGCTGGTACAGCGCGTGGATGGTGGTGCCCCCGGGAGTGCAGACGTCTCCTCGCAGCTTCGCCGGGTGCTCCCCCGTCTCCAGCATCATCTTCGCTGCACCCTACGGGAGATCAGGGTGGGTCAGAGAGAAGGGGACTTCCCAAACCCTCCCTCTCCTTGCCCAAGGATTGGATGGCAGCATCCTTCCCACGGTGAGGGACATGGCACCGAAGCATATGTCCCACTGCCATGCCCTCCGCTGTCTCCTAGTGACCCCATCTTCGGCTTCAAGAAGGGAAACTGAGGCAGGACGCCATCCAGCACCTTCTCCCTCACTCTGCCACCCTCTCAGGTGCCGCAGAAGCCAGGGCAGTGACGGTGACAGGGTGCCCAAGCCAGGTGGGAGCTGTGAGGCAGGAGGAAGAGGAGCAATACCAGGCGTCCCGAAGCGAAGGCACCAACTCACCAGCAGCGTCTGTGCCGCGATCCTGCTGGCTAAGCCGCCTGGCATGCCCATCTTCACCGCTCCCTCGGCCAAGGCTTCAGCAAACAGGTACACCTGGGGGAGAGGAGCATCAGGGGTGAGCGTGGCGCAAGGTGGGGGACCCCAAACCCCAACTCCACACGGGTGGGATTTCTGCCGGCGTCCCGTGTCCTGCAGGTGAGCCGGTGCCCGCCGAGCGCGGGTGCTTACGTAGGCCACTCCGCTGCCGCTGAGGCCGGTGTGGATGTTGATGTAGGATTCGGGGACCTCCTCGCAGAGCCCGCAGGAGGACAGCAGGCTCTTCAGCAGAGCGGCTTCGCCGTCACCGGCACAGCTGCCCCGGGCGAAGACCATCGCCCCTGCCTGCACCACGCACGGCAGGTTGGGCATAAGCCGCAGCACCTTGGTCCCGGCGGGGAGAAGCTGGGGAGAGACGGAGATGGGAGAGAGGTGCCAGCTCTTGGGCAGCACCCAAGGGTGCCCTGAGACACCGGTGGGTATCACCCATTGGGGCCGGCGGAGAAGCGCGGTCCATGGGGAAGGACCCAGGCAGGGAGAGATCCGCGGCGGCGTGTCCTTCTCCATGGGCCTGGGTGCAAATGGGACAAGAGGGAGGAAGAGGAGGAAGAGGAGGCTCACCCGCTGCAGCGTCTGGAGGGTGACGCCGGCTGCCAGTGAGACGACGACGTGATGGGGTCCCACGGCAGGACGGATCTCCTGCAGGACGCCCGGCAGGACGTGGGGTTTGGTGGCCAGGAAGACCAGGGTGCTCTCCTGCAGCACCTCCAGGTTGCAGTGCGTGGTCCGGCAGCCCGACTCCTGCCCGCGGGCAGGGAGAGGTGTCACAGCCTGGCACCCCCACCCTCACCATCCCCACTGGCCAGGGACGTTGTCATGCAGGGACACAGCCTGGGGACCCGCTCCAGTCACAAAGCCACCAAGGATTTGCCTGGATTTCACCCAGACCTGGGAAAGATGAACCAAAGCCCTACGTGGGGGGAAAAGAGTGCCCCGAAATCGTGGCAAGGGGCACCCCAACATGCCTCCCACCGCTGCAGCCACCCCACATCTCCACTCACCCGCCAAGCATCCAGGTTTTTGTCCGAGGGAGCGCTGGCCAGGATGCTGCTGGCTGGCACCTTCCCTTGGGGAACAAGGGAACTGGGGTGAGCGGCCAGGGTGGCCCCAGGGTGGTGAGGACACCCCAGAAGAGCCCGGGCACCCCCATCTCAGCCGGGATGTGCTCCTCTCCTCCAACCCCAGCACCATCAGCCTGGGGGACATGGAGCGAAGGGGGCTGGGGCTGGATCCTGCCAGTCCTGCTGGCATGGGCACCCCACAGGGATGGCTATGGGCACCCCGTTGTGCCACAGTGCAGTGACAAGGGAGGTGACCCCAAAACCAGGGGCCATCTCCCAACTTCCAAGTATGAGCGGGGCTGTCCCTACCCTGCGCTATGGGGCAGGGACACCCAGGTGGGATGGACAGGGCTGTCCCTCCACTATCTGTGGGGCAGGGACCCTGGGGAGGGCAGAGACCCCGGGAAGGGGGGCAGGACAGAGCTGTCTCCATGTCCCCCCACTGATCTATGGGATAGGGACCCCAGGAAGGGCAGAGACCCCGGGAAGGGGGGCAGAACATGGCTGTCCCCATGTTCCCCCACTGATCTATGGGGCAGGGATCCCGGGGAGGGCAGAGACCCCGGGAAGGGGGACAGGACGGGGCTGTCCCAATGTCCCCCTGCTGATCTATGGGGCAGGGACCCCGGGGAGGGCAGAGACCCCGGGAAGGGGGGCAGAACATGGCTGTCCCCATGTCCCCCCGCCGATCTATGGGGCAGAGACCCCGGGAAGGGGGGCAGGACAGAGCTGTCCCCATGTGTCCCCCCCCGATCTATGGGGCAGAGACCCCGGGAAGGGGGGCAGGACAGAGCTGTCCCCATGTGTCCCCCCCCGATCTATGGGGCAGGGACCCCCGGGCCGCCCCCCGCCCGTACCTGCCCGCAGCACCCCCCGGGCCAGGCCCCCCGCCATCCGCCCGGCGCCCACGAACCCGACCCGCAGCTCCGCCGCCTCCATCGCGCCGCCCGACACGCCCCCCCCGCCAGACCACGCCCCCTCCGAACGCTCATTGGCTGCGCTCCCCTTCCCCTGCCCGCCCATTGGCGGCGCCCGGCTAGAAGAGGCGGGACTTGGGAGCGGGGCGGCGATCTGCGCAGGTGCGGGGGGGCGGGGGGAGCCGCTCCGCACGCGTGGCGGGGGGGCGAGAACCCCGCGGCCCCCCCGGGGAAATTGGGGGGGGACGACATGGTCCCCAGCCCTTCCCCCCGCCCGGGGGCTGCGGCCGAGGCCCCCCCCCCCCCCCGTACCTTTGGGTGTATTGGGAGGGGTCCCCCTCAATTGGGGAGGGTCCCCCAAACTTTTCCCTGGATTTGGGGGGCTCCTCTTGGCCTCGGGGTGCCCCCCACCCCTTTTCACCCCCCTCCGCCCCCCCCCCCCCCCCCCCCCCCCCATCATGCTGCTCTGGAGCTGCCGGGCTCTGCTCTGCGCCGCTGTTGGGTTTTTTGGGTGGCTGGGGCTGTTCACCCCCCTTAAAGGAGGTGGGAACCCCCCCCTCTGGAGCTGGGGGTCCCCACTCACATCCCCTTTGAGATGCCCACGGGTGACGAGTGGTTCCAGCCTGGGAACTGGTCACCCCCAGACTCCTGCTGGTGGTGGTGGGACTCCCCCACCCCACCATCCCTCCCCCAGCGGGGAAATGGGGGTCCTTGGGACCCCCCACCCTGAGCACCCACTTTGCTGAGTGTGGGGTGCCCCATGTCCACGTAGGATGGTTTTAGGGGGTGGGTGAAGGCCAAGTGTCGGGGTGAGCTCAGACCTTTCTCCTTAATTTCCCACCCAAAACCTGCTCCTCTGTGACCCCCACCCACCCAGGCTGTGCTGGGAGCACCCATGGGTGCTGGGTCTCCCTGACACTGGGGCTGCCCCCAGGTCGTGGTGCAGCTCCGCTCATCCCGCACCACCTGGAGCGAGGAGGAAGAGGAGAAGGAGTAGGTCAGGCTGGGGGTGGACCTGTTCAACTGCCGGGCCAGTGCTGAAGGTCACCAGGGATGGTAAGATGGTGGGACAGGGCACCCCAAATCCTGTTTTCTCCAATTCCACCCCAAATCCTATAGTCATCCCATGCGATTCCCCACCCAAAATCCCAAATTTTGTAGCCGCGGAGCCTGAGCTGCACCCAGCCACCTCTGCTCAGCCTCTTCTCCTTGTTTTGGGGTAAAACCAGCCTAATTTAGCTCATTTCCTCCACGGCAGATGGGGTGGTGGTGGGGTTTCCACTCCTGATCCCCTTCCCACCCCCAGCCTCGCTCGCTTCCGAAAGCTTTTCCAAAGTCTCTTTCCCCAGCACCGTGGGATGGAAATCAAAGGCTGGGGGCTCATTTCAGGGTGCCCATGGGGAAATCCAGCATCTACGTGGTGGTGGGCATCGCTGTGGGGTGATGGTTTTTGGGGGACCGTGGGGTCAACCCTCATCACCACCACCCCAATATTCACCCCAGGAGGGGCAGGAGGAGCTGCAGCCAAGAGCGGAGACCCCCATCCACCACAACCTGGGACGGGCAGCGCTGGACGAGACCCTCCTCGCCAGCGGGCAGCACCGGGTGGCCCAGCTCATGGAGGACATCACTCAGCAGATTGGTTAGAGCCACCGGCTGGGATGCTGCTACGTCCCCGTGTCCCACCTTGGGGACCGACCCAACCTCTCGTGCCTCCCTCCAGGGAACATGAGCTGCCGTGGGGCTCCGGGAATGGCACCGGGTTGTCCTGTCCGACCTCCACCACGTGCAGGAAAGAGCTCAGGACATCTTTTTCCCAACTAGGTGGGAACACAGCAAACCCTCTTCCCAGCTCTTTTGCACCAGGACATGCAGGAGATGAGTGAGGACACCGACACCATCAATGTGATCAGACAAGTGAACCTTTTATTTCCTTCCACCCAGCGTGATTTATAGCTTTCTGAATAAAACATAAATTTCTGAATTTTCTTGGCAATTTGTGATTGGTTGTAATACACGCAATAGCCCACCCCTTAGTATGATTGGTTGTATCACGGAGCATATCCGCATAAGGTCATTCTTGATCCTTAGGGATCCTTCCACACATTCCCCCTTCTTGTTTTTGAACAATCCAGACTTGGTTTACAGCCCGTGCAATCATTTTCGTGAGCAAGCGTTACCAGACAAGGAATTATTAAGAGAATCATTGCGATAGCTGCTAAAACTAACAGAAGGCTTTTCATCAAGGATGTGAACCATCCCGAAATCCTCCATCCCTTGAACAGATTGTCCAACCAGCTCCAGCTATCATCCGTTTCTAGTTTTGCCGCTGCATACTTTATGTATGGATTCTGAATGATCTGACAAATTCGTACCACACATGCCCTGAAAATCATCACATCCGTGTCCTTGTGCCAACAATAAAAAAAAATCTATGGCAGCTCTATTTTGAAGTTTGGTGTGACGGAACACTACCCACATAGAATCATAGAATGGTTAGGGCTGGAAGGGACCTTCAAAGGTCATCTAGTCCAACCCCCCTGCAAGGAACAGGGATATCTCCAACTAGATCAGGTTGCTCAGGGCCTTGTCCAACCTGGCCTTGAACGTCTCCAGGGATGGAGCATCCACCACCTCTCTGGGCAACCTGTTCCAGTGTTCTACAACTCTCATGGTAAAAAATATCTTCCTAATATCCAATCTGAATCTACCTCCCTCTATTTTAAAACCATTACCCCTTGTCCTATCACAACTGGCCCTCCTGAACAGCCTCTCCCCATCTTTCCTGTAGGCCCCCTTGAGGTACTGGAAGACCACTACAAGGTCACCCTGGAGCCTCCTCTTCTCCAGGCTGAACAGCCCCAACTCTTTCAGCCTGTCCTCATAGGAAAGGTGCTCCAGCCCTCTTATCATCTTCGTGGCCCTCCTCTGGACCCTCTCCAACTGGTCCATGTCCTTCTTATGTTGGGGGCTCCAGAACTGGGAGCAACTACATCAGCAAGCAACCCACTCAGCGCGATTGATGTTTGATTAGTTTGTTTTGCTAGCCAACAACCCAAATTGGTTAACTTTTTCTACTCCAGGTGCGAGAAAGGATGCTGGAATTATTTCACCTGGGCCCCAGAAAGTGACTTGGTCATCGCATTCACTAGTAAATTGATGTGCCATTCTTCGTTATCTTCTCCGGGCATGACTTAAAATCATAGAGGCCTTTGGTGTGAGTAGGGAAAGTCTCCCAAGACTCCAGGGTCCTCCTTTAATTTGTGAAGGAATCCCTGATCCGGCCCTATCTCTGCATATCAAGAAGATTCCCGCGGGTAAAGCGAGAGGGGTATTAGTTAATTTGGAAATATTTTTAGACGTAGTTGCACCAGGCTGTACTATCGTGATAAATCGACAGCGCAGCATTGACATTTTGACTAATTTTCAGGGCACCGTTCGTTGAATAATTAAAATAGACACAGGCATCCATTTTAGCAGACCCAAGTAACTCGATTTCCTGTGTGGTCTGTGTAAACTGGATGACAACGCCATCCCAATTATCAACATAACTCTTACTGGTATTTCCTAGCCCAGATTCAACCAGCTTGGAAGGCACGGGCCAAACATCAGAAGGGAGCCCCACCGAACACGTTGCAAAAGGATTCCCGGGGTTGGCTATAGATAAGGAAATGGTATCCTGCCCAGTAAGGTTAGCCATTGTTACCCATATATTCTGTCGGGTTTCAACTCCGAAAATCGTCTCCATCATTCCGCATATTACCAGTACTCGTATCCACATTCTTGTTTGCTTCGGGTATATATGGTTTTACCCACTTTGCTGGAACCCACAGTGGTCCGTTTCCTGTAAGTAAACACATATATCCTCTGCCTGTTACTTTTAACTCTTACTAGTCCTTCCCATTTCCCTGTTTTTAAATCTTTATAAAGTACTAGGCTTGTGTTTTTTCTTTCCAGAGCGAGCCCATTCCTTTACCGTGCACTACCATAGGCGGCTCATCGCTGTTCCCTGCCGGCCGTAAAAAGTTCAGGACATACGACGTTTTCATTAATCGATCACTGGGCAGCCAACCCCGACTTCCCCCTTTTTGTTTTAACAACATGGTTTTTAACGTGTGGTGGGAGCGCTCAGTGGTGGCTTGACCAGTGGGAGAATTAGGCTGCCCAGGGAGGTGGTTGAGTCCCCATCCCTGGATGTGTTTAAGAATAGGGTGGATGATCTACTTAGGGATATGGTTTAATGGGGATTAGGGATGGTTGGACTCGATGATCTCTAAGGTCTTTTCCAACCTAGAAATCTATGAATCTATGAATCTATGAGGTGATACCCCAAAGACTGCAAAAAGTGAGCAAAGCGAAGCATAAGCGGGTCCGTTATCTGTCTTAATTTCACGTGGAACCCCTAAAACTGCGAAGCAAGCATATAAATGCCGCTCGAGATGTCGCGTGGTCTCTCCAGTTTGTGCAGTAGCCCAAATTACCATAGAATAGGTGTCTATACAGACGTGCACGTATCTCCAACGTCCAAACTCTGTTACATGAGTGACATCCATCTGCCATAGTTGGAGTGCGTGTAGTCCTCGTGGATTGACACCTCGACCGAGACCAAAGCCTAGCTTCTGACAGGAAGCACAGGACTTTACTATGCCTTGTGCGTCCGCTAAGGGGATATGAAATTGTCTCTGGAGCACCTTGGCTGACTGGTGGAAAAAGTCATGAGATATACGAGCTTGTTGGAAGGCATCTATAGGTGGTCTCGTCCACGCAGGTGCTACTAATTGAATAGCACGGTTATTGCCAATTGCTAAGCCTTGTTGAGTTAGATGACTACGTATATGCGTGATGAAGTAAGGAACAGAGCACATATTTAGTAAATGTAACAGCTGACCTAATAACTTGCCTAAAACTGGATTAGATATTGCCTTTAGCATAGCCCGTTCTAACCGACGTACTATACCTACCACGTATAGCGAACCTGAAACAATACTGATAGGTTGCTGAGTCCAGTTTGAAAATGTCCACACCACGGCTTGCAGTTCAAGAGTCTGTAACGAGTCCTTCAGGCCTCCTTTGATGACACGTTCCTCCCAGGTACCTGTTGAAGATTGCCACGTACTCACAGCCTTTTTTGATTTCCGTCCTGCATCAGTGAATATCCTAAGTCCTTCCACCGGGACCTCCGACAGTTGTGGAGTTGAAACAAAATCTTGGTCAGTTAAAAATGTCAACATTTTGTGAGCAGGGAACGGATTACTTAATTGACCTGAAAATCCACATAGTGCTGTTTGTAATTCTGATGAATGTCGTAAATCCCATTCAAGCCAGACAGATGCGACCGGTAATACTATTATTTCGGGATCTTTCCCTGCTATCTCTAATAGCCGTGTCCGTCCTTTCATTATCAGAAGGGCAAGCAATTCCATTCTTGTTGTAACGGGTTTGTGTGGTTGCATGGGTAGGAAAACCCATTCCAAAATTGATAAAGGATCTCTTTTTGATTTGTCCCATTGCATAAAAAGAGCAAATAGATACTTTCTATTTTGATTAGAATTGACAACCATTAATGTCATCGGTTCATCTTTGACGAACCTCAATCCACATGGAGAAGTTAATTTTGCTGCAATTGTTTGTAAAGCTATTTTCTGGGATGGTCCAATTTCTCTAGGTTCATTTGCATGGTTGCTTGTCCCCAATAACTGAATTAGAGGACTTAGGTCATCATTTGTGATTCCACAAATATTGCACACCCACTGAATATCACCGACCAACCCTTGTACATCTGACAATGTTTTAATGTTTGTTTTCAGCTCGACCTTTTGTGGCTTTATTTGGGATTCTGTGATAATCCATCCCAGATAATGCCACGGTGTCTTTTCTTGAATTTTCTCTGGAGCAATTTTTAGTCCCTTTCCTTCCAGCTGTGTAATAAGTTCAGGTATAAGCGTTTTTGCATCAAGTTCTTCCCCAGCAATCAATATATCATCCATATAGTGATATGTTAAGTACTGTGGGTATTTTTTCCGAATCGGATCTAAGGTCCATGCAACGAACATCTGACATATTGTAAGAGAATTTTTCATGCCTTGCAGCAACACAATCCAACGATATCTTTCACCGGCTCAACTCTATTTACAGAAGGTACCGTAAACGCAAAACGTTCCACATCATCTGGATGTAATAGTATTGTGAAAAAACAATCTTTTAAGTCAATTACTAACAACTTCCACTTTTCTGGAATCATTGATGGGGACGGTAAACCTGGTTGTAAGGTTCCCATGTCCTCCATTATTGCATTAACTGCTCGTAGATCGTGCAACAATCTCCGCTTTCCACTCTTTTTTGGTATTGTGAAAATTGGAGTGTTCCAAGGACTTATTGACGGCGCAATATGGCCTGCACACAACTCTTGGTATACTAATTCTTGTACTTTGAGCAGCTTTTCTTGGGAGAGCGGCCACTGATCCAGCCACACTGGGTGGTTCGTTTTCCAATGTATTTTGAGGATAGGCTGCTCCCCAGTGGCCGCAGCTGAAAAGGCCGGGTCACGATTTGTGCTTTTATTTGGCTCAACAAGTCTCTACCAACCAACGTGATTGATGTGTTCATGACATATGGCTTAGCAGATACTTGCGCCCCGTCTGGAAAAATAAATGAAATTACGTTTTTGCTAATTCTGGTGGATTGAGTTCCCCCAATAGCAAATACTCCTAATTGTGAATTGAGGGTTGGCCAATTGGCTGGCCAGTTGTGTGCAGCTATGATTGTGACATCAGTGCCTCAATCAATTAACATTTTTCTGGTTATTTTAACACTGTCTGGCCCTAACATTGTTACCATCGTTTCGGGTTTTGTCCTTTTCAAACCCAAAGCAAAGTACACCTCTGGTTGTCCAGTGGAGCCAAATCCTCTTTCTCCTCATTCAACATCATCGAATGAAGGCACGCAGCTACGGAAAGGCAGTAATTGAGCAATTTTAATGCCCTTTGGAATAAAAACAGGTGGAGTTAACGTGTATACCATGATCTTAATAAGGCTGATAACCCCTCACCTAATGGTCCCTTCGTGTTTGTGTCTATTATTACTACTTTGTCAGATACGAGCATTGAATCTACTGTGGTTTCTACATCCACTCCGGCACTTCCTGTGGTGGCGGCACGGAGGGAACAAATTCCTGACTTTGCTTCTGCTTTAGATTCAGACTCGATACTGGTGTTGCTCCCTGATTTACCACCATCGCGCGCGCGGCTGGCGCTCTCGGTTTTCGGTTTCTCAGTTTCCGGCACTCGTAGGTATTATGATTATCTTTTTTGCAATTTTTGCACCATTTCTTGCTACCATGTTGCTGCCGTTGTTGTGGCTGTTTACATTGGTTTCTGTAATGGCCTGATTTCCCACAATTAAAGCATTTCTTTTGCTTGGCTCCTCCCCTTTTTTTCTCTAATAGAGGACGAACAGCACCATATACCGCAGCAGCAACTAAAGACGCAAGGCCGGTGGTGCGTTCCATAACTTCTAACATATCTGCCACTTGGGCATCTCTAGGTAACGTGCTCAAGACCCTTTTTGCTTTATCATTGGCGTTCTCAAAGGCAAGCATTTTAAAGACGAGTTCCTTCATTGTCTCGTCCAAATCAGGATGACTTCGAACAGCCTGATGTAAACGATCAATAAAGGAAGGAAAACTTTCCTGGGGGCCTTGTTTAATATTTGCAAAGGAATATGCTTTTCCCGGGTCTCTGATGGAAATCATTGCTTGGTAAGCTAATTGTTGTGACAACTGCAATACTTCTCCGGGAAACCCTTGCTGTAAGGCCATATTTGCAAAAGGACCTTGGCCCATCAGCATTTGTGCTTGAACACCATACAGAGGGTCTCCCTGCTGCCGAGGTCGTGCAGCTTCACGGTCACATAGTTGCTGCCAGGCTCTGGAAAACAAAAGCTGCTGAGAAGGGGACAAAAGAATATTAGCAACTTGTTGAGAATCATATGGCAACAGCACATCTGCCGTGAAGATAAACTGCAGCAGTTGTTGAGTATAACTGGATTGAAGCCCATACTGCGACACCGCAGAACGCGCTTTTCGTAAAATTTTCCAGTCAAAAGGCTCCCACTTTCTCTGTCCCCCATGGTCTGTGGCAATGGGAAAGGCAGGCGGTAGAAAATTCCCCTCGATTAAGGCTTCACGAAGAACTCCCTTCCATCTTTGGCTTCCCTCCTGTCCGCCCGGCGGTGCCAAGGGCGGTGGTGGGGCAGTTGGCGCAGGTGGGTGCGATGTGGGCACAGGCGTGGCGCGGGCTGCGGCGCCGGCAGAACACTCTGGATTTCTCTTGTCGGCACCTGCCGTATTCAGTCGCGACAGTTCGTCCAAGACTTGCCGCAAGAATTCTTCAAACCGTTCCGTTTCCTGCTGTTCCCCCGATGAAACCGGCGGGGGAGAAGGCTCGTCGCCTGGGCGGGGCGGTGTGAGGGCAGGGGAAGGGCGGGACTCAGGAGAACATGGCGGCCCGCCCGCTTTCCCGCCCCTTTGTAGTTCTTCCGCCTTCTCCTCCGAGCCCGCTCGGGAGAGGCGGGACTCAGGACAACATGGCGGCCCGCCCGCTTTCCCGCCCCTTTGTAGTTCTCCCGCCTTCTCCTCCGAGCCCGCTCGGGACAGGCGGGACTCAGGACAACATGGCGGCCCGCCAGCTACCCCGCCCCTTTGTAGTTCTTCCGCCTTCTCCTCCGAGCCCGCTGGCTCCGCACACGTGCCGCCGCCATTTTGGCGCAGCGCGCAGCCGCCATTTTGGCGCAGTTCCCCTTTCAGGGGTGTGGTCTCCACAGAGTTCCCTTTCTCCCCCGAACTCGCGGTTCCCGCGTTGTTAGCGGGGGGTGCAGGCTCAGAAATCCGCGTAGAAAAGACAGAGGAGGCGTTCATAGTTGTTGGCGAGGCATCAGCAGAAGAGGGGGTGAAGGCGGCAAAAGCAGCAGCGGCGACATTCCGTTCGGCTTTCATGCTGCGCAGCGTTTCCTTAATTGACTTCCACAGGGTGGCATATTTATTCGCCTCCGTCGCGCCCGCTCCCCCCGAGCTGATGTCATCCCACAGCTCTCTGCCGATGGCTTCCCACGTAGCGAGCTCAAAAACGACTCCGGCGGAGGGGATTAACTCCTTGCTCCATGTCCACAGTAACAGCCCTTTAAGAGCAGAGGGCTCATACTCAAGCTTTCTCGCAGAGAGTATGTGTTGGAGCCGATTTAGGACAGCTTCCTGCTGCTCATCCAACTCCATCTGTCTCCCCGACCGCTCACCTCTTCTAGATTCCGTCGTCGTCCTTGGACAAGGTGCACCTTTTCCCGTTCAGCGACTGGGCGGGTCACTGCTCATTTCGGCCGGCTTTCCATCCTCTTCCTCGCCAAGTCTCGCCACTTTGCCGTGAGGAATTCCGAGGGTCCCTGTTGGGGCGCCAGTTGCGGGAGATGGGTGAGGACACCGACACCATCGACGTGATCAGACAAGCGAACCTTTATTTCCTTCCACCCAGCGTGATTTATAGCTTTCTGAATGAGTCTTGGCAATCTGTGATTGGTTACGATACAAGCAATAACCCACCCCTTGGTGTGATTGGTTGTATCGCCGAGTATATCCGCATAACGTCGTTCCTGATTCTTCCCAGAAGGAAGCAACGTCGTCATGGTGACCGCTTCCTGTTCTGCATCCGAGGGTTGTTTATGCTTTCTGCAGCTCTGCCACATCCCAGCACGTGTTCTCAGGAAAGGCTGGATTGTTCATATGTCCATCGATTCTTAGGAATCCTTCCACAAGGACACCCCTGGGTTCAGCTTCTCCGGCTCATCCTAACGCTGGATCCATCTCCTCTGCATGCAGAGAGCGACCTGGCCCTTCTCCTGGCCCCGCAGCGCCGGATGGAGGAGGTGATGGAGAAGCTGGTCAACCAGAACCTGGAGCTGATGCTGGTGGCTGTGGAGGGTGCACGGAGCCGACTGGAGAACCACCTGCAGCACCTCCACGCTGTCCTCGACCCAGCTGGTGAGCAGGAGATGGGTGCTGGAGGGCAGACGGGTGCTGGTGGGTGCCAACGCCGGGCTCTTGCTCTCTGTTTCGCTGGTCAGAAGCCAAGTGTCATCTCCACTTGCATCCTGCATGGCTCCTACTTCATGCTTCTGGTCATGCTACTGGTGCCCAGGTGTGATAGTTTGATGTTCTGGTGGCAGGAGAGGGGATTTGCTCCCTGTGCCACCAGATCGGAGTCCCATCCCTCCCGGGGGGTTGAGCCAAATCAGCGCCTCTGCGAATGGCCCTATTTAAGTTGGGACAAAGGGGCGGGAGGGGCTTTTTGCTTTTGCCCAGGAGCGAGGAGAGGGCAGGAGGGCGCTGCCCTCACTGCCTGGCCCCCCAGCCAGGCGGCTGCCCGGGCCAAGCCGGTGCCATGTGCTCAAGATGGCAGCGACGGAGCCGTTTGGGGAACTCGGGGAGCAACCCGCTCCCGGGGTGCCCTCTGGGCCGAGTTCACCCAGAGAGGACTGAGATCTGAGAGAAACGGCCACACCGACACCAGGTCAGTGAAGACGGAGCGGGTGGAGGTGTGCTGGAGCTGAGTTTCCCCTGCAACCGGTGGTGAGACGGCAGGTGGCCCCCTGCAACCATGACGGTCCTCGGGGGAGCAGAGACCCACTTGCGGCCAGTGGAAACGCCCACGTCGGGGAAAGAGATGCCTGAGCGCAGGAGAGGTCGTGGAGCAGGGGATGCACGACCAGGTACTGTTAATAATGGGGCATGGGATGCACGATGAGGTCATGAGGCATCCAGAGTCCGTGGGATGACCCACGCTGAAGCGAGTGGCCACAACTCCCTAAGAATCCAAGACTGTGGTGAAGCCCGAACTGGAGCGATCCGATGGGGAAGGATTGCATCCTGCGAGTAGGACTCAGCCTGAGAGAAGTTTGTGGATTTTTCTCGTGAGTAGGGGATCCACCGAAGCAAGGGAAAAATGGTGTAAGGACTCCTCCTCCTTTAAGAAAGGAGCAGCAGGAACAACATGGATGAACTGACCTGCACTCCCCCATTCCCTGTCCCCCTGCGCCACCGGGGGGGAGGTAGAGCCAGGAACGAAAGGAAAAAAGGGGGTGGGGAGGTGTTGGTTTAAGATCTGGCCTTGTTTTGTCTTTCTCCTCACAACTAACCAGTTTTGTTTCCTTTTGTCCTTGTTTAAGCAACTGTTAATAAACTGTTTTGTTTTAAGAAAAAACCCGAGTCGTGTTTTGCCCGGGACCGTGGTCGGTGGCTGCTCCCTCTCTGTTCTTGTCTTGACCCTCAGTCCTTTTATTATAAAACCACGACACCAGGCTGCTCCGTGCCATCCTCCTCCTCCTCTTCCTCGCCTGCGAGCTCCTCGGCATCCCGGCACTCTCGACTCTCTTGGCCCTTGCTGTGGCAGGTGGGGACACGTGTGGGGGGACCTGGTTGAGGACACACCACCCTGGGGGTGCTATGGGCGTGGACTGGGGGTGCTCTGCCCCCTTCCCACCCTCTCGCTTCGCTGCAGGGCAGTGGCTGGTGGCCGCCGCCTGCTGCAGTGCTGGGAGAACCTGGCTGGTGCTTCCTCGGGATGAACCCCGTCATCAGCTCACCTCCACCCCAGACAGGTAGGGTAAGTTTGGGCATGGCACCCTTGGGAGCTCCTAGGACCCAACCTGGGCACCCATCCTGGAGGTCACCTCTTGCTGCTATCTGGCAGATGTCCCCAGGGCGGGCTGCTGGTCCCTGGGAGGGAGCAGGACACGTTTTGATGGCTCGCCTGCAGCTTTTGTGCACCTCATCGCAGCTCCTTGCCCTATTTCTGCCTGGAGGAAGGTGTGGGGAGGCTGGAGAGGGGCCTGCCATCATGATGGGATTGAGGAAGGAGCCACCAAGGTGCTGGAGCTCTGGGTTTCCTTCTTCCTGTGTAGGGAGCACAAAAATGGAGCTGTTCCAGGAGGAGCTGGACAGGATGGAGATGAGCTGTGTTACCCCAGTGTCCCCAAGCTACGCTGGGGTATGTGTCAGCACCCCAAGGTGTCCCCATCCAACCCCTGGGGACAGCAGCACTGGGAACATGTCCCCACCTATGCCATGTTCCTGCAGAGCCCACGTGCTTGGAGCAGCCCCCAGTGGTGGCAGAGAACCTCCCCAGCTTCGCAGGGCAGGTGTGACCCACCCCTGGTGGCTGGAGGACAAAGCTGAGCTCATGTGGGGTAAGCCTGAGCGTGGGGGCAGGTGCTGGGTGGGATGTCCCCAGGTTGGGCCAGACCCTGCTCCTGAGGGCCACCTGGGTACCCTTAAAGGTCAAGTCCTCTAGGGTGGGGAGTCCTCATCATGACTGCACTCGTGGGTGCTGGACACCCTGTTGGGAGAACGGCCAGGGCTGAGCATGACGCCCAAGGAGGAAGACTTTTGGGTGGAGGGGGTGTCCTCCAAGGATGGATGACCAAGGCACCTATCCTGCAGGACCCACGTGTCCCCAGAGGACAAGGGTCATCTCCTGCAAGTCAGGAGGGTCACCGGGACAGAGGGTGCCCTGCCAAACCTCTTCTTCCCCAACCAGGTGATGCCAGAGCCAGCTCTGGGTGCCAGGAAGCATTGAGAGCCCAAACCCTACAACCCAAGCCAGTCTCTGGCCAGTGACACGAGTGCCAACTGCAGGGGACGTTCCTTCTCCAGGGACATGTTGGGGCTGGTGTCACCTCAGGGCACAGCCAGTGATCCGACAGTGTGGGGGACAGCCCTGCTGGAGACTTCTTGGGGTGCTGGTGCTGACAGGGCTCTCTTCTATAGGTTCTTGCTGTCTCCACGGTCTCCATGCCAGAGGCTCACCAGGGCCAGACAGTGGTGCCAGAAGAAAACCATCCTTGGGCAGGACTTCTGCCACGTCCACACCACAGTCAAGCCTCCCACAGTGGCTTAGCCATGGACTCAACCCCCCATGTCTGACCCTCTACCTCCTCCCAGAGGGACTTTACACCCTTTTTTGGCTCTTCCAGATCGTGATGGAGAACATATGGTGGCGCTTGGGACCTTAGGGGTTCCATCCACACGGGTATAGGACTGTGCTGTGGGGCAGACGTTCCTCACCCCACCATTTTTATACTGTTTGCACATATTTGAATAAATGCCATATTTACAGTTGGAGCCTTCCCTGGTCTGGTCTGGGGTGGGGTGGGGTGGCTTTGCTGGGGGCTTCGGGACCATCCCCATGTGGCAAAAGCAACAGCAAACACTTGGCCGCCCTTCCTGCACCAGAGGAATAACCCCGATCACTCTCCCTTTATTACAGCCTAATTACAAGTAATTAGCAGTGTAGCCCGTTACAGCTCAGAAGAAGCCACCAGCCTCCTGCGGTGGTGGCTCCGGTTGATGGCTCCCACCTTGTCTGGGGTGCCTCAACCTTCCTCCCCCCTGCCCTGGGTGTCCCGCACCGCTCCCAGCAGCGGGCAGGAATGCGGGGGCTGCTCACTGAGCTCTCTGGCCCTCTTTAACTTTGGAAATGTCACTGTCACCCTCCACCAGCCCTGTCCTCTGCCCCAGCAAAGGACAACCCTGAGATGAAGAAGATGATGCCGGTTCCAGTGCCGCGTTGGCCCGTCACTTCCTGGCGTTGACGTAGTTGGCGCTGAACCAGGTGCAGGTCTCCTTCACGGCTGGGGAGGGAGAAGATGGGATGGGTTTGGGGATTGGGAACATAGTTTGTTCATAGAATCATCGAATGGTTTGGGCCTTTTGAAGACCATCAAGTTCCAACCCCCGTGCCATGAGCAGAGACATCTTCAATTAGATCAGGTTGCTCAAAGCCCCATCCAACCTGACCTTGAACGATGATCCAGGGATGGGGCACCTACCACCTCTCCGGGCAAACTGGTCCAGTGCTTCGTCACTCTTATCGTAAAAAAATGTCTTGTATCTAGTCTGAATCTCCTCTCTTTCAGTTGAAAACCATTATCCCTTGTCCTATCACAACAGGCCCTACTAAAAACTCTGTCCTCATCCTTCTTAGAAGCCCCCTTGAAGTAGTGACAGGATGGACCACCCTCAATGCCACCAAGACTGATTGCAGTGGGTAGGACTGTGTTCTGTGGTGTCCTCCCATCTCACCTTGCTTGAAGGGTGTAAACTGGAAACCGGGCAGGTAACGCCGTAGCTTGGCATTGCTGGCCGTCTTCTTGAACTGCCCATCCGCCTTGGTGGTGTCGAACTGGGACGGGAAGGATTAAGGGAAACCAAAGGGGAAAACCAGGTCTTGCTCTCCCCCACCATGTCCTGGCTGGGGCAGTGGGAGGGACGCTCTGGACCACGGCATCTTCCCCTGGAGCCCTATGGCTGCTGGTGGCATAGCGGGGTGCCCCCGATGCTGCAGCAGCCCCATGAGCAAGGAGGGGGGGGAACGACTTGCAGTGAAGGATACAACAAGCTCTCCCCTGAAGTCCATGGCCTCCACGATCGCCTCTGCGGCCTCCCTGATGGAGACTTCATCTTCTTCTCCCACTGTGGAGAAGGGCGTGATTGTGGCCCTTCCACCATCCTCTTGGAAAGGGGCTGGAGGAGGGGTTACAGGGGGGGCAGCCAGGGCTTACCTGACAAAATGATGGGCTCCACCTCATCGTATTCCCGCAGGACCCAAATGAAGAGCCGGGCCAGGTCCTGCGGAGGGGCAGACGGCTCTTGGGGGGTGGCTGCTGCCCCCCAGCCCTCCCATCGCAAGGGGACCCAACCCTAAGGATGGCCAATGCTGCCCAGGACAACCCAGGTGGGCTCAGACCCTGCTGGGTTCCAGGCACCGACCCCACCAGCCCCATACGCTGCCCTCCCTGAGCCAGGGGAGGCGAGTGCTCCCCAAGGCCACCCATACCAGGGAGTAGATGAACTGTCTCCTGGGCTTGCCCGTGCCCCAGACGGTCAGAGGGGAGCCAGTCTCTGTAGAAGGAAGGAGAGCATGTCCATGAGCATCGGAGCTACCTCCACTCACTCCAGCTACCCTGCAGAGCAGCTCATGGAGCAGATGGGGAAGAGGGAAATAAAGCAACCCAACCCTCGCAAAAAAAAAGCCGTAAGAAGTCCTGCCACACTCACGTTTGGCCAGGTAGACCTTGTGGATGAGCCCCGGCAAGACGTGGCCATCCTCAATGTTGAAGTTGTCGTGGGGCCCGAAGACGTTGGTGGGGATGACAGCGGTGAAGCGGCAGCCGTGCTGCTCAAAGTAGCCCCTGGGTGAGAGCAAGACGGGGTGGTGCAGGTGGGTTGTCCACCAGCTGCAGTCACCCCTCTCCAGCACAGAGCTGTCCCCAGAAGACCTCAGCCAGCAGCATCTCCATCTGCTGAGCCCAGGTATCTTCCCCAGCTCCATTTAATTCCTGGGAACCCCAAGGGATTCCCCTTGCCCTGATAACCAGAGGGTGCTCACGGCCTGCAAGAGCTCTCCTGTGTCCCCCCACACACCTATTCTGGATGTCAATCATCCTCTTGGCGTAGGAGTAGCCAAAGTTGGAGGTATGAGGTGGCCCATTGTGAATCTGGGGACAAGAAAGTAGAGTTAAGTGGGACTTGGACACCCCGGGCTGTGCACGGGAACGGAGATGCTCACCATGGTCTCGTCAATGGGGTACGTCGTCTTATCTGGGAAGATGCAGGTGGAGAGGCAGGAGACCACCTTCTGCACCCCCGTCTCGTACGCCGAGTGCAGGACGTTGTCGTTGATATGGACGTTTCTCCTCTAGGGATGGACATATTTGTCACATCTGTGGGGTGGGGAGCCCCAAAACCCTGCACCCTATAACTCATTAGTAGCTCCAGAAACCAGAGGAGCTCTGGTTTGGCCCCAGGAGCAGAGCAAGCCATGTCCCCGTGTCCCAGCTCGGGGAGGGAGGTGCGTGCAGCATCCTCAGGGACCCTGACACCACCCATTTGCCGGGTGCTCACCCAAAAATCCAGGTTGTAGCGGATGTTTTTGAAGAGACCTCCAACCATGGCAGCCAGGTGGATGACGTGGGTGGGCTTGTGCTGCTCAAACAAGGCTTTGGTCTCCGCCGCGTTCCTGGGACAGGAAATTTTGGGGTTCAGCGGTGCCGAAAGAGCAGACCAGGGGGGTTTCCAACCGAAAACCCGCGTGGTCAACTCACGTCAAGTCGGCGTCTCTGGAGGACACGAAGATCCACTCCTCATCCGGTTGCCCCTCTCCATCAGCCACCACCTTCTCGATGGCTCTTCCCACCAAGCCGGTGCCACCCGTCACCAGGATGCGCTTGGGCACCGGCCCCACCGCCTCGGTCATGGCCAAAACCCTGCGGGGAGCCAGGGGCTAAGCCAGGGTCACCTCGAGGTGCACCCCGCTGCGGACTGCTGAGCTCACCCCCACCCCTGGCATGGGTGCCCATGAGCATCAGCCACGTGCCAGGTCAGCGGGATTAGTTTTTGGGAGGGGCTTTTACCCGCTTCTGCTGGCGAAAACAAAAAGGAAAGCAGAAGCGGCGTGTTTGGCGATGAGACAGCTGGGGCAGCAGAAACTCGTCAGCTGGAGTTGTTAATTAATGAAACTGGCCAGTGGCCCACGGGCTCCTCGTGCGCACGTGGCACCTGGGCCGGTGCCAGATCCTGCCACGCAGCACCGCACGGCGCTACGTGGCCTCCGGAAAGGGAGGCTCACCCCGCACCCCCCTGTGCCTTCTCCCAAGTCCCAGGTCTGCACCCCAAATCTCCCCGTGTGCCAGGTCTGCACCACGGATCTCCTCCTGCACCCCGAGGGCCAGGTCTGCACCCCACGCCTCCCCTGCGCCCTGAGTCTCAAGTCTGCAGCCAGGTCTGCACCCCGAGTTCCAATTCTGCACCCAGCTCTGCACCCAATGCCTTCCCTGCACCCCAAATCTCAGGCTGGCACCCCACACCTCCCCTGCACCCCAAATACCAGGTCTGCATCCCATGCCTCCTCTGCACCCAGAGTCCCAGGTCTGCACCCCAAATGCCAGGTCTGCATCCCATGCTTCCCCTGCACCCCAAATCCCAGGTCTGCATCCCAAGTCTCCTCTGCACCCAGAGTTTCAGGTCTGCACCCCAAATCCCAGGTCTGCATCCCATGCCTCCTCTGCACCCAGAGTTCCAGGTCTGCACCCCATGCCTGCCCTGCACCCTAAATCCCAGCTCTGCACCACACAACTCCCCTGCCCCCCAAATCCCAGGTCTGCACCCCAGACCCCTCCCATGCACCCCAAATCCAAGCTCTGCACCCCAAACCCCTCCCCCGCACCCCAACTCCAAGCTCTGCACCCTAGACCCCTCCCCCGCACCCCAACTCCCAGCTCTGCAGCCCAGACCCCCTGCACCCCGAGTCCCCGCTCCGCACCCCACTCCTCCCCGCACCCCCCCCCACTCCCGCAGCACCGGCCCCATCCCACCCCGCAGCCTCCCACCGCGGAGCCCCCCGAGCCCTCACCCCGCGCTGGGCTCTCCCCGTCCGTGCTCCTCCCCTTCCGCTGGGGACCCCCCCACTTCTACACCGCCCTGAGCGCCCCCGCAGCGGGGGGGGCCGGGGTGCTGCCCCCGCAAACGCTCCCTGATGAGGCTGGGGGGGTCCCGTCTCACCCCGCCACGGGGGTCGGCTGCGCTCGGCTCGGCTCGGCAGGGCCCTCGGCTCCGTGGGGCGGGGCTCGGCTCGGCTCCGCCCTCGGCTCCGCGAAGCTCGGCTCCTCTCGGCTCGGCGGACTTCGGCTCAGCTCGGCTCCTCTCGGCTCGGCTCGGCTCCGCCGTCGGGTCGGTTCGGCTCGGCTCCTCTCGGCTCGGCGGACTTCGGCTCGGCTCGGCTCCGCCGTCGGCTCGGCTCGGCTCCTCTCGGCTCGGCGGACTTCGGCTCAGCTCGGCTCCTCTCGACTCCTCTCGGCTCGGCTCCGCCGTCGGTTCGGCTTGGCTCCTCTCGGCTCGGCGGACTTCGGCTTAGCTCGGCTCCTCTCGACTCCTCTCGGCTCGGCGGACTTCGGCTCAGCTCGGCTCGGCGGAGCTCGGCTCGGCTCGGCCGGGCTCTGCCCCGCTTCCTCCCTCCGTCACCGGGCGCCGCCGCTCGGCTCCCTGGGAAATGGAGTCCGCGCCCGGAGCGACCGGTGCCGGGAGCCGCCGCAGCACCGGGAGCTGCCGCAGCACCGGGGGGCACCCTGGCACCGCTGCCAGTCCCCGCGGGGTGCCGGTGCGAGCCCAGGCACGTGCACACCCGCACCGGGCGGGCAGCGGTGCAGAAGGGGTGCAGCGGGGGCGCGTTCCCTCCCCTCCTCCCTCCCACGAGGGGCTCTTCCAGAGGGATTTCCATGAGAAAAGGCTCCATCGGCTTTAATGCACTGCAGCTGGGATTAAAGCCGAGCAGGGCGTCCTGGTGGGCGGGGAGGGGGACGTCCCCTCCAGCTGGCTTTTCCTGTGGGATTTTTGGGGGGAGTGCAGGCAGCGCCTTGCGCTGCTCCAAATTAACACGGTGAAGGGTGGGTTTAAGGACACCCAGCCAGGAATTCTCACTTTTCCTCCAAAAGACGTAAAGTCCCCAAGTCGAGGAGTAGTAGGACATCGCGGCTTTTCACTCCTTTCTCCTGGGTCAGACATGGAAGAGCAACGTGCCCTTTTCCTTTGGTGGGAAAAAGCTGAATCCTTGGGGATCCCCTTCCTGACGGGGGTCGTTTTTTTCCTCCTGCACATCGAAAAATGTCACCTTGTGCTCGTGTGACCAGCTGTGTCCCGCAGAAGCATCCGGCCTCTCTCCCAGCTGGGTAAGTCCCAGCATGTCCCCAGCCCTTCCAGGGCTTTCCCAATTCCAAAGTCCCGCTCCCATGAGCAGCTCCAGCCCTGGTGCTATTTTCCCTCCAATAATGCAGGATGCCCTGGCTGATCTCATGTGTGGAGCCAAGGATGAAGCACTGAAGCTCCTTCTCCATGCTGGCTACTCCCTCATCTGCCCTGCAAACAGCATCACCTCCTTCATCCTCCATGAGACACCGAGGTTTGGCAAGGAGAAACCTCGTGTTGATGTTTCCTGCACATCCCGCTCTACCTGCGCTGGCTCAAGGCAGGGGGATGAATCACAACCCCCCCCCATCCAGCTGCATCCACGCTTCCAGCTCGTCACATGGAAAAATTATAGAAGAGTTTGGGTTGAAAGGGACCTTTAAAGATCATCTGGTCTGACCCCCCTGCCATGGGCTGGGACGTCTTTCACTAGATCAGGTTCCTCAAAGCCCCGTCCAACCTCAACTTGAAGACTTCCAACGATGGAAGACTTCCAACGATCTTTGAGGTCCCTTCCAACCCTAACCATTCTGTGGGGCAGCCATGAGATGAGCTAGGGAAATGCAAAAGGCGAAGGAAGATATTCCAGGTGCCGGTGGGAGGATAAGAGCTTCCTGCTGCATCCAGAGGTAATCCCTGTTTGGGTGGAGGAATTGCGAGGAGGTGGCGCAGCTGGAGCTGCTGCGGCAGCAGCTGAATAACTGCAGTGCTGGGGTTAAATATGGTAATTCTGCAGCTAATTAGCAAAGCGATGTCAGGGCATGAGGGAAGATCACAGGGCAGAGGCGTAAACGTGCAGTGACCACACGGAGCTGGAGCAGGACTCTCTCGTTTAATGAACTATCACCCAGGCTTTTGACATTCCCTAGCAAGATCTTGTGAGTTAAGGATGAAAGCTTGGAGGACACTCATTAAGTCAACCGGGCAGGTCTCCCGCGTGACATGAACCACAGGACCTTGCAGCAGACAGGATGAAGCTTTGGTAGGTCCGTCAGATCCCATTGCCGTCGGAGAACCGCTGCTTCATCTCTATGTTGTTTCCATAACGAAGCTTCCTTGTGGGTGACCTCTTTCTCTCAAACTGGTCCGGTTTCGGCTCCAGCCCCACTCCCTGCTCTGCCCTCTTTGTTTCTCTTGGGAAAGCGAGGCAGACGGATACAAGCTGCCTGGATGCAGCCCATCCCAGCGTGGAAGCCGGCTTGTGATGACTCTACATGGCTGCAGCCAAGCTCCAGGAGCCCAGGTGAGACACACCAGCTCTAAGCATCGCTCTCCTACTTGAATTTCAATTTCGTGGCTCTTTTTTGCACTCTGAGGTAGACAGCATGCCGGCAACGAGCCCCTTCCCAGGGGTTACACACAGCCTGTGACTCCCTCTGCCCGTGATTCTGTCCGGCCGAAGTGCATTTTGTCCCAAGCAGCCCAGCTCCCACCAGTTTCCATAAGGGCTGGTGGTTGCTCCCACCAACATGAAGCCTCTCGGCAATGGGAGAGTTGTCCAAAAGTATGGGACAGTCTTGCAGAGCCACGGAGCAGGGAGGCAGGGATGCCAACAGGAGCGATGGCCACGGCTTTTTGTAGACCCTCTTCCTAACGGGTGGTTTCTCATCTGATAGGGACAGATTTTTCAGTAGGGTCTGTAGCGATGGGACAAGGGGTGATGGTTTTAAAGAGGGGAGATTCGGACTAGATCTAAGGAAGACAGATGGTGAAACACTGGACCAGGTTGCCCAGAGGGGCTGTAGATGCCCCATCCCTGGAAACATTCAAAGTCAGGTTGGACGAGGCTCTGAGCAACCTGATTTAGTTGAAGATGTCCCTGTTCATTGCAGGGGGGGTTGGACTAGGTGAGCTTTAAAGGTCTCTTCCAACCCAAACCATTCGATGATCATATGGAATATGAACCAGGAGCAGTTCCAATGGAAAATTTCTGACTTAGGTTGGGACAAGAACAAACTAGACCCCTTGCAGACTCCAGGTTCATGGAACTGGGAGGACTTGCTGGACAATAACATCCTTGCTGCCACCCTGCTGAGTCCAATCCTCCTGAAGGAGGAAGACCAGGGAAAAGGCCATGCATGGCCACAAGCCGTGACTGCTCCGTGATGGTGTTTGGGGCTGCTCAGAGAGCGAGGTCCTGGCTCGGAAGGTGAGAGTCCCACCGAGAGTCAGACAATGGGAGAGGTGCCACCCATTTCACCTGCAGCTCGGGAGGGTGCCCTCCAGCATGTTCCTCCTGCTCCATGCCTGCCTTGGGGTCTCCTAAGGATGAGGTGCACAGAGCTGGGCAGGGAGCAATCTAAGAGACCTGGCCTCTGTCTTCCCCAGGGTGGATGGGACAGAGGCATGTGCTTGCCCATCCATCCTCTGGGCAGAGAGCCTCCTCCCAGCACTCCTTTGAACCCGTCTGAGCTGACTGTGCCCAAACCGAGCAGCTCTGGAGCAAGTTTGGGCTGAGACACGCTCTGAAGCATGAGGCAGCCATCCCACTGGGCCTGGCTGCT
Organism: Tauraco erythrolophus; assembly: GCF_009769465.1. NCBI lineage: Eukaryota > Metazoa > Chordata > Aves > Musophagiformes > Musophagidae > Tauraco > Tauraco erythrolophus. Next base: position 105,074,620 of record NC_141467.1, read on the forward strand.
CGGGCACGTCGCAGGGCTGCAGGGAGGCGAGATCCTGCACCCGTTGCAGTTCAAGGGTTGATGTCAAGCTGGCTGAACTCCAAGGTGAACAACTACTGCAGGTAGTTTGTCTTCTACTGCTTAGACACTTTAAGAAGAGCCGAAACATCTAAATCACTGGATAAAAAGGCCAAACAGATCGTAACCCATCCCCTCTCTCCCTGCCCAGCTCGGAGGGAGGTGGTGTTTGGGTTTGATATTAGGGAACGGCTTTTTTCCTTGGCAAAAGCTTCGTCTTTGAAACGAGGCTGACTAATGTGAACAAAGCTCTCGGGAGCTGGGGCAATCCAGCTGGTCTGGAGATGTTCTCTTAATTTGCGTTTGATGAATATTTGAGTGCTGCCAGTAGCCCTGGAGACTGTGATCTCCTGTCTTGGCCCAGAGTTCACCTGCTTTGCAGGAGCTTTTTATTTTTCACTTAGAGACAGGGAAAAGCAAAAACAACGAAGGAGAAGAAAGAGCGAGCAGCATTGGTGATAAGCAGTTTGGGGGAACCAAAGATCTTTGGTGCCCAAAGATCTGGGTTTGAGTGCCCGTGTTGGGAGGCACAGAGGTGGGAGGGTGGCATAAGGGAACATGCCCACCCAACAAACTTCAGAGCCACGCAGCCCTGCAGGAGCCCAATCTTCACAGCAGAGCAGGGTCACAGGCTCATTCCTGCACCTGGTCCTCCGTGCCCCATGCTGTGCCTCAGGGACCCCACAGCGAGGAGGATGGTGACCTCACAGCAGAGGGGTGGTGGCCTTGGCTCCCCTGCACAGGTGGTCCAGGGACCCTGCAGCAAGGAGGATGGTAGTCCAGAGACCTCCCTGCATGGGTCACTGTGGGATCCTGCAGTGAAGAGGGGATGGTGGCCTGGGGATCCCTCTCCAAGGGATCAGTTGAAGATCCCATAGCAAGGTGAGACCATGACCTGGGGCCTGCCATGTAGGTGGAACGGGGAACATGCAGCCAGGCAGGTGGTGCAATAAGGACCCACATTTGGGTCAGCTGAGGACCCCACAGCAAGGGGCGTGGTGACCTGGGCACCCAGCACAGGTTGCCCAGGGTCCTGGCAGCAAGCGGGGACAGGTAACCAAGAGCCTGTGTGGGTGGCCCTGGGACCTCACCATGAGGGAAGATGGTGCGAAGGAGATTGCCAGACAGTTGGGCTGGAGACCACAGCAAGGGAGGGAGCAGTGATGGAGGACCCCACATGGCTGTTCCTGTCACCCTACAGCACGGAAAAGAAGTGCAGAGTCTGTTGATGTATTTATTGATTGTGGAAAACGATGGGCTTATGTCGCATTCTGGAAGCCCCCAGGCACTGGTGTTAGTGGTGGCATATTTCATAGGAGAGGTCTTGTTGCCCTTTTCTACGCACTCTGGTGGCTTGTGGAGCCTTGGTTTTTCTAGGGTCAACTTGGAAGAGATTTGGGAGAAGAAAGGTAGTGCAGATGTCTCAGGTTGGGATGCAGGAGAACTTTATTGAGGTAAAAAAAAAGAGTGAAAAGGCAGGAGCACCAAGTGGAAGGGAGCATGTCTGAGGTGCAGAGAAGGACATGGGAGAAGAGGAGGAGGTATATGGGCCATATTTCCAGGCAGCTCACAACGAAGCTGGTGAAGGATCTAATGAAAAAGAATTATGAAGAGCGTTGATGGTACTGGGGGTATTTAGTTTTCAGAAGAAGGTGGCTGAGGGAAGACCTTATCACTCTCTACAGCTCCCTGAAAGGAGCCAGTAATGAGGTGGGTGTCAGTGTCTTCTCCCTAGTGACAAATGAAAGGACAAGAGGAAACAGCCTCAAGTGGAACCAGGGGAGGTTGAGATTGGATATTAGGTAAAATTTAATTGCCAAAAGGGTTATGAAGCACTGGAAGAGGCTGCCAGGGAAGTGGTTGAGTCACCATCCCCGGAGGTATTTAAAAGATGCATAGAGCTGGTGCCTGGGGACATGGTTTAGTGTTGGACTTGGTGGTGTTGGGTTAACGGTTGGACTTGATGATGTTAAGGGTCTTTTCCAACCTCAATGACTCTATGATTGTACATGGGGCAGCCTGCAAGGGCAGGTGAGTTTCTGGAGAGCCCATGAGAATTGTGAGAGGCAGAGGGGGAGAAGGCAGGGGAGGCTGATGAGCCAGGGCCTTTGGGGTCCTTAGTCGTGGTGAGCGCCGAGGGGTGAGGCCAGTTCTCTGCACAGTGTCTGATGGGCAGAAAGAGATTTGGAGATTGTGGAGGGCATTGGATGTGAGGATGGTGCACGGGGCTGCGTAGAGGTGGTGGAGTCTCTGTCCCTGGAGACAGTGAAAACCCAACTGACCATGTTCTCAGACAACCTGCTCTAGCTGGCCCTGCTTGGTCAGGGATGCTTGAAGCATGTGCTCTCCAGAGTTGCTGCCAAATAAATGATTCTGTGATTGTGTTTGGCGGGAGGGCCAGAGAGTCATGGTGGGGAAGAGAGTTATCCAAGCGTGTTCTGGCATGGAGAGACCTCATCAGAGACGTGTGCAGGTGAGCGTTGTCAAAGCCTTTGAGCCAGTGATGGTCTTGTGTCACGTTCTGGATGACCTCCATGTGCTGGTCTGTGTTTGTGGTGGTAGTGATGGTGACATATTTCCTAGGAGAGATCTGGTGGCCCTTTTCCACCCACCCTGACAGCCTGTTAAGCCATGGCTTAGCACTGGGTGAGGTTGGAAGAGGCTTGGGAGAAGAAATGAAGAGGAGGCGTCTCATGCTGGGATGCAGGAGGACTTTATTGAGAAGAAAAAGATGCAAAGAAAGAAGTGGGAGAAGAGGAGGAGGTACATGGGTCATGTTTCCGGACACCCTGGACAGGCACTTTTCCTGCTTGCTTGGTGCCTTGAGAGGAGGGTCTCTGGACTGCAAGGCCATGTGCCAGGAACGGGCTGGAGGTGTGTATGCTCTATCTCTGCCATGGTTTGCAGGGTGTGGGTGGTTACTGTAGGAGAGATGGTGATGTCCCTTAGCAGGGGTAGCAGCCCCATCTGCCGCCGTAGCAGCCCAGGCCTCCTAAGCCGTAGCCATAGCCATAGCCGAAGCCCCCAGAGGACACGGGCACTCCCTGGGCACTGAGGACGTTGCCCACGGCAGCGGATGAGGAGGATCCGACGGCGGTGCTCTGGGGGAAGGAGCTGAGGATGGGTCCTGGCAGGGTGACCACCACGGTGGAAGGCTGGATGACGACGCGGGAGTCCTCGCACTGCCTGACACAGGGCTCGTTGCAGCTGTTAGCCAGCGGGGTGGGTCCGCAGGGGCGGCAGATATCGTTGCAGGCCATGGCCGTGGTGTGGAGGGGCCCTGGAAGAGAGGGTGCTGAGGAAGAGAGGACATGGGGATGCCAGGGACAGTGTTTGAGGAGTACAAGGGAGTGAGAAGATCTAGTGTGGTGCTGTGGGGATCATGGTGGTGGGGAGGCATCAGGGGTGCTGAGGGTGAGGGCAGAGCGTGGTAGAAGAGACAGGGAAGGTGGGAATGGAGAAGAAGGGGAAGGGGGTTCAGGCTCACCTTGCTGACGGTGGAGGAGAAGGCGTCAGGAGAAGTGTGTGAGGGACAGAGGTGCTGGGTGGCTTTTATGCTGCTCCCCCAGGGGCGGGACAGCCTTTGCACATTTTGAGCACGCAGCTGTTTCATGCCACAGCTCTGTGAGTAATGAGGTGGGGTGTGTTTCCCTCACCACAATTCTGCAATTCCATGTCCTCCTCTTGAGGACGTGTCCACTTCTCCCTGGCGGCAGCTTTTAAGTGCAAATATTAGAGGGCAAAGGTTTGGTGTTGATGGTGCATGTCGGGGTGGGTAGAAGACGCGACCAAAGCGTAGGAGAGGTGGGGTGCTGTGGGTGCGATCATCCCGTGGCGCTCGTGTGGTGTGGTTTGCGGGTGCGTTGTGAAGAGGAGACCCCATTTCCTTGCAGCCCTGGAAGTCTGGTCTGGGCTTTGGAGGTGTGCAAGGTGCCAGTCTGCCTGTTCCATCACGTTCACTCTCTCCCTGCCTTGCTCCCAGCTCCCTAAGCCTGTCTGTAGGCCTGGTCATTCCCACTGGGTGTGCTCTGTGGGTGGCCTGGTGCCCCTCTTGCTCGTAAGGTTGTAGCTGGGTGTATTGGTTTGCGTGGTGAGGTTCTCATAGTCAAAGAACTCTCATTACTCTGCGGGGTGACTTCTCTGAGAAGATGCCAAAAGTTTCCTTCATGTCCAATAGAGCTTCACGACAGAGCTGCCTCTGACCAAAACTGATCCAGTCAGCGACAGTAGTAGCACCTTGTGGCATTTCAGAAGGGAAAAAAACCTGCTGTGCGACAGCAGCCGGGAGAGAGGAGTGAGAATATGTGAGAGAAACGACTCTACAGAACTGAAGGTCAGTGAAGGAGGACAAGGAGTTGGTGCTCCAGGCACCGGCACAGAGATTTCCCTGCACTCTGGGGTAAAGACCATGGTGAGGCAACTGTCTCCCTGCAGCTCATGGAGGTCCATGGTGGAGCAGGTGGTTGTGCTCTAAGGAGGCTATGATCAAATGGAGCATTCGTGCTGGAGCAGGCTCCTTGTAGGACCTGCGGCCCCGTGGAGAGGAGCCTGCACTGGAGCAGGTCTCTTGGCAGGGCCGGTGACCTCATGAGGGAACCATGCTGGAGAAGTCCATTCCTGAAGGACTGCACCCTGTGGAAAGGACCCATGCTGGAGCAGTTTGTGAAGAACTGCAGCCTGTGGGAAGGACCCACAATGCAGTCGTTCATGAAGGACAGTCCCTCGTGTGTGAGACCCCATGGTGAAGGAGGGGAAGAGTGTGAGGAGGTAGGAGTGGAGAGACAACACATAATGAACTGACCACAACCACCAGTCCCCATCCGCTTGTGGGGAGGAGGTAGAGAATTCAGAATGATGTTGAGCCTGGAAGAAGGGAGGAGCATGGGGAAGGTGTGTTAAGAGTTGTTCTTATTTTTCATTGTCCCACTCTCACTTTTGATTTGGAACAAAATAGATTAATTTCTCTTATTTAAGTCTGTTTTGCCCGTGATGGTAACTGGTGAGATATCTCCCTGTCCTTATCTCAACTCAAGAGCCTTTCGTCATATTTTTTTCCCCCTCTATCCAGTTGAGGCGGGGAGTGATAGAGCAATTCGGTGAGCACCTGGTGTCCAGCCAAGGTCAACCCTCCACAGAGCCCCATCTTCACAGCAGAGCAGGGTTACAGGCTCATTCCTGCACCTGGTCCTCCATACCCCATGCTGTGCCTCAGGGACCCCACAGCGAGGAGGATGGTGACCTCACAGAGGGGGCTTTCTGGGTGACCTCACAGCAGAGGGGTGGTGGCTTTGGCTCCCCTGCACAGGTGGTCCAGGGACCCTGCAGCAAGGAGGATGGTAGTCCAGAGACCTCCCTGCATGGGTCACTGTGGGATCCTGCAGTGAAGAGGGGATGGTGGCCTGGGGATCCCCGTCCAAGGGATCAGTTGAGGATCCCATAGCAAGGTGAGAGTGTGGCCTGGGGACTCTGTAGTTGGAATGGGGAACATGCGCCAAGTGAACCATGCTAGAAGTATCTACACTGGGGTCCGGTGAGGACCTGAGAGCAAGGGGAGTGGTGACCCTGGGCACCCGGCATGGGTTGTCCAGGGTCCTGGCAGCAAGGGAGGGCACACAGGACCCTGTGTGGGTGCCCCCGGGGCCCTGCTGTGAAGGAAGATGGTGCAACGGGGACCACCAGGCGGTTGGGCTGGGGATCACAGCAAAGGATGGACGTGACAGAGAACCCACATGGGTGTCCCGAGCACTGTGCAGCACAGGCAGGAAGTACAGAGTATGTTAACGTATTTATGGGTTGTGGCTTTTTCTGGGGCATTATTTAATCCGGGCATTTTCACCTCCATCTCACCCTCCAGAGTCCCTTCACTGCTGCCGTGTGTGGGCGTTCGGTTTGGCTTTCGGCACCATTTCCATTCGTTCATTCCCTCGCTCAGCCCATCGGCCATCCCAGCAGTTGCGTGCTGGGGCTGTTTGGTGCAGATGATCTATTCCTGGTACAGGAGATGTTGATCCGGGTCCTGCCCGATGCTTCCAGAACCTTTCCACGAGCTGCTGCAGCTGCTGGCACCTGTCAGCTGCCCCTAGTTGGCAGGTTATTGAATCATAGAATCATAGAGTGGTTTGGGTTGGAAGGGACCTTCAAGAAGTGGTGAGAGAAGGCTGTGGCTGTGGGGCTGAGGCTGATCAGCTCTGGTAGAGCTGGTGTGGCTGGTGAGATGCCCGGGGTGAGTGGGACCAGTAGGCATGGGAGGCTGGTGAGCCAGGCAGGGCCTTTGGTGTTGTAATTTGGGGTGTCACCAAAGGGTGAGGCCATTTCTCTGTATGGTGTTTGTGGGGCCGGAGTCGGACTGGAGGTAGCAAAGGGGAAATGGGAGGCATACGTGCTGCGTGGGGCTAAGAACTTCTCGGTGATGGTGAGTGCCAAAGGGTTGATGAAGCAGAATAGGCTAGACTAGACTAGACCAGAACAGTTCAGTTGGTGTAGTGGAGGGTGTCCCTGCCCATGGAAGGGGGGTTGGAACTGGATGATCTTTGAGGTCTCTTCCAACCCAACCATTCCATGATTCTGTGACCTACAATGATCATCTAGTCCAACTGCCTGACCACTTCAGGGCTGAGCAAAAGTTAAAGCATGTTGTTAAGGGCATTCTCCAAATGCCTCTTAACACTGACAGGCTGGAGGCATCGACCACCTCACTAGGAAGCCTGTTCTAGTGTTTGGCCACCCTCTTGGTAATGCCATGTTTCTTTGTACCATTCCTATGGGTCCTATCCCTTGATCCCAGGGAGGAGAGATCAGCACCTCCCTCTCCCCCTCCTCAGAAGCTGTAGAGAGCAATGAGGTTGCTCCTCAGCCTCCTTCTCTCCAAACTAGAGAAACCCGGTGTCCTTAGCCGATCCCCTAGGACTTGCCTTCCAGCCCTGTCAGCAGCTTTGTTGCCCTCTGGATGCTTTCAAGTACCTTAACATCCTTTTTAGACTGCGGGACTCGGATCTACACACAATACTCAAGATGAGGATGCACCAATGCAAAATTCAGTGGGATAATCACCTCTTTTGACCAGCTGGTTGTGCTTTGTTAATGCACCCCAAGATGTGGTTTGCCGTCTTGGCTACCAGGGCTCACTGGTGACTCCTATCAAGCCTGCTGTCAGCCAGAACCCCCAGATCTCTCTCTGCAGGGCTGTTCTCCAGCCACTCCTCTCCCAATCTATACTTGTGTCCAGCGTTACTCCATCCTAGATGCAGGATCCATTGTTAAATTTAATCCCATTGCTCCGGGGTGATCTCATAGCAGCCTTCCATTACTTAAAGGGGGCCTACAGGAAAGCTGGAGAGGGACTTTTTGCAAGGGCATGTAGTGACGGGACATGGGACAATGGCTTTAAACTGAAAGAGGGGAGGTTTCGATGGGCTATAAGGAAGAAATTCTTCCCTCTGAGGGTGGTGAGACACTGGAACAGGTTGCCCAGAGAAGTTGTGGTTGCCCCATCCCTGGCAGTGTTCAAGGCCAGGTTGGATGAGGCTTTGGGCAACCTGATGTAGTGGAGGGTGTCCCTGCCCATGGCAGGGGGTTGGAACAAGAGAATCTTTGAGGTCCCTTCCAACTCTAACCATTCTATGATTCTGTGATCGCTGCTCAATGCTACAATCTGTGTAGATTGCTTTGCAAGGCCTCTTGTCCCTCAAGAGAGTCAACAGCACCTCCCAGTTTAGTATCATCAGCAAATATTCTAATAGTGCATTCGACTCCTGCTTCTAGATCCTTGATTAAGACCTTGAGCAGAAGTGGCTCTTGAATAGAGCCCTGAGGAGCACTGCTGCTGACCAGTCATCACCAGCTGGATGTAGCCCCATTCTCTACAACACTTTGAGTCTTGCTGTTCAGCCAGTTCTTCACCCAGCACGGCATGTATCTGCTCATCTCACAGTTGGACAACTTGTCCAGGAGGATGCTGTGAGGCACTTTCCCTTCGTGAACCTGTGTTGACTGTGCCTAATGATTGCATTGTCCTTTAAATGCCTGTCCGTAGCACTCAGGATGATCTACTCCGTAATTTTTCCAGGTCCTGAAGTTGGACTGACAGGTCTCTAGTTTCTTGGGTCTACCCTCTTGCCCTTTTCATAAGTTGCAATAAAGTTAGCTAGTTTCCAGTCAGTGAGGACCTATAAGACTCCCAATATTGGAGATATGTCTTGAGGGTTGTTCACTGTACAAGCAGTGCTTGTTGGTGAGGAAGATGAGGTGAGGTAGGAAGGTTGTCTGTGCTTCTGTGTTGAGAGGTGCTGGAGTGCCTGGCAGGCAGGAGGCACGCTGGGCCCATGCAGGGCTGATGTGGTGATGCCAGTGAGTCAGATAGATGGACTCACGGCTGCCCCTCAGGAAGAGCATGTGGATAAGTCCGTGGGGAAAGATGGTTTGAACCTATGATTGCTGAGGGAATGACCTGATTTCCTTGCACTGGATATCGAGGAACCTCGTGGAGTTGAGCAAGGGGAGATGCAAAGTCCTGTTTCTGGGAAGGATTCACCCCAGGTAGCAGGAATGACTGGGAGCCAGTTGGATAGAAAGCAGCTTAGCAGAAAAGGCCTTTCTGGTCCTGTTGGAGAACAAGTGGACCATGAGGTGGCAAAGCACCCTTGCGGCAAAAGGGGCCACCAGTCTCCAGGGTGGCATTAGGAAAAGCATTGCAAGGAGGTTGAGGGAGGTGACTGTTCCTCTCTCCTCAGCATTGTGGAGGACCGAAGTGGGGTGCTGCATGTGGTTTTGGGTTCCCCAGTGGGAGAAGGACAGGGACTTAGTAGCACATCTTTCATATGAGGAGAAGCTGAGAGAGCTGCACCTGTTTATCCAGGAGAAAATAATGTGCAGGGAGCTGTCATCACTGTGTATAAATCTCTGATGGCAGGGAATGGAGTTGAGAGAGCCTGGTTCTTCTGAGTAGTGCACACTACTGGAAGAAGAGTCCGTGGGCACAAGAAACAGATAGAGTTCCGTGGGAAAAGAAGGACACCTTTTTCCAGTGTGAGGGTGGTCAAAGAGTGGAAGAGGTGGTGGAGTCTCCAACCCTGGAGATGCTAAAAATCCAACTGGCCATGGTCCCCAACAACCTGCTCTAGCTAGCCCTGCTTAACCAGGAGAGTTGAAGCACATGTTCTCCAGAGGGTCCTGCCGAGCTAAAAGATTCTGTGATTGTATTTGCTGGGAGGCTGGAGAGTCATGTTGGGAAAGAGAGTTAGTCAAGCGTGTGCTGGCATGGAGAGGCTTCCTCGGAGGCATGCGCAGGAGGGTATTGTTGTGTTGAAGCCTTTGTTTGAGCCAGTGATGGACTTGTGGCAGAAGCACCCAGGTGCTGGTCTGTGTAGGAGGTGGTAACGGTGGTAATGTATTTCCTAGCAGAGATCTTGTGGCCCTTTTCCACCCACTCATATCACCTTTTGAGTCCCAGGTTTCTACCAGGTGAACACGGAAGAGCCTTGGGAAAAGAAAGGGAGACATCTCATGCTGGGGTGCAGGAGAACTTTATTGTGGGGAAAAAAAGAGTGAAAGACAAGAGCACCAAGTCGAATGAGGCTGGTCTAAAGGTGCAAGCAGAGTAACCATCAGCTGAGATCTTCCGTAAGATAGATCTTCCCAAAGTATATACATCTTCTTGCCCTGCAGTAGGAGAGCCCACTGGAGGTCCCCGCTGATTTTTGGCTCTTGAGAATGTGTTTGCAGCAGAGACTAGTGGACATAGGAGAAGGAGCCATCCAAAGAAGGAAGTGGGAGAAGAGGAAGAGGTACATGGGCCAAGGTCCCAGGCAGCACAGGCTGACTCCTTCCTGCGTGCTTGCTTGGTGCCTTGAGAGGAGGAGGTCTGGACTGCAAGCCCATGTGCCAGGAACGGGCTGAGGTGTGTGTCCTCCATCCTTAGCATGGCTTCCAGGGTGTGGCTGCTTACTGTAGGAGAGATGGTGTTGGCCCTTAGCAGGGGTAGCAGCCCCCATCTGCCCCCGTAGCAGCCCAGGCCTCCTAAGCCGTAGC